>NC_050070.1:75391168-75697111 GCF_009764565.3 Dermochelys coriacea | reverse complement strand
AATAAGATGGATGGGCTGATAGATCTAATTTTCCCTTCCCTATACTTTTCCCCAGATCCTAGTTGGTTAGAACCCTTCCAAGATGTAAAGATGGAAGAGAGTTTCTTTTGACTTTTTCTTATACTAGAGTCTATGGAGAAGATTGTGCACTCTAAATGGCCAAATCCAGAGTAAAAAAGATCTACTCGGAGAACCGCTCAAAAATGCTATACTAAGTGTAGCTAGGCCAAATGAGTAAATTTTTCCGCCTCTTCATTTTTAACACCACCTTCCTTCAGTTTCTCCAGGACCACTCTCTGCACTGGAAATTTATAAGTCCAAGGGTTCTTAAGGATTTTGTGGACCAAAAGATTAACTGTTTGCTCAAGAGAGGCTTTGTGAACATAGGATCATCTATGCCCGGAGTAATTTCCCCTCATGTGGCTCTGTAACCAACTTTGTGCTTCATGCACTGCTAAGAAGTCCTGTAGTTGTCTAGAGAGAGGTTCTCATCCAGGTTCTGCTGCTGCTACGCTGCTGCCCATGGCAGTAAATTGAGGCTTATACCTTTTAGGCCCAGACACTGCTGCTGGCGCTGTCTGCTTCAAGCTCCCTTTGATAGGAACAAGCTTTTCAGGGAGTCACTTGGAAAGGCACTAAACAGCTCTTCAGATTTGAACATGATCATACCTAACCATTCCTCAGCCTGGAACTCGAGCAAATTTCATAATTTTATCATAACTGCAACTTCCAGCAATTCCAGAATCCTGCATCTCTTCTACTCTACTAGATCCAGAAAATACTCCCTAAACACTTGTCAGAGGGTTGGGCAGTTTATTCTTGGACAGTGAAGCCCTGCTGGCTTAGGAGGAAGACTGAAGAAATTTTTCTCCTCGTGGATCAGACCAGGTGTTCTACATTAAAGGTGCCTTTTAAAATATAAGAAGTTTAAACATTTTTCATCCTCTGTGGGTGAGCTGTTTTCCCCTAAAGACTGTTATTTCTTGCTGCTCGCTACTCTCCATCAGTATTAGTGTGACAGAGCAGCATGCACCATTTAGGTGAAATTAGGTATCTTACCTGTGTCTTTTCCTAGTAGGTACCCACTACTTTGTCAGAACTCACCATGTGCTTATTTAATACCTAGTTTTGCCTTTTTTTCGTTTTCTGGGAACTGGTACAGTCTTCATTTGTTTATTAAGAGGTCTGGAGAATGAGAAAACATTGTAGCAAAACTTTTCAGTTAATTTCTTATTAAATAATGGAGGATTTTCCCTCTGCTTTCTTGCTTGGACAGTTGTGGGTTTTTAAAATTATTTTTGTACTCTTAGTTCTTAGTCTTTAGTGTGCTAATCCTGCACTGAGATTTACTCATCCCCAGGTGGGGCTCCCCAAAGACGCAGAGGTACACCCAAGCAGAGCTCAGTGCAAGACTCTGCCTTTATCTCCTTAATCAACGCTCTGTCTAGGTTCTCAAAATGGGTGTAATAATTCAAATGTACCAATAGGGCAACTTGGCCCTCTCTACCTACTTTCTCCTCACCAAAACCAAACAAAAAACATTTCACACAATAAGGATCTCCTTTATTGCCTCCCAGTTCAATTGAAGGAAACTGGGAGAAACATTTGTAGCTGAGGAAAATAATTCTACCTTTTATTCTCCCCTCCCAGTAACTGTGCTCTAGAGATGCCACTAGTTTCTCCATTTGAATCAGTCTCTTAAAACTTTCCGGTTATTTGCGTTTTGTTGCTGTCAGACTGGAACATTGTCTTTGTACTTAAAGGGGAGCTGTCATCTCAGAAATCACTTTTCTATCTAAAGTTTTTTAACTTAACTCCTGTTACAGTAGCAACTTTGATTACTAAATCTGAAAGGGTAAAAAAATCCTCCATTTTTCGATTTTGTGGTTGACAATTTCACTTTCCATGCCACTAGTATGGTGACATCCCACTTCAGTTACTGCTCTTGGAGCTCATGCTATTTCCCAATCAGTCTGACAGAGTGTAACAAGGAAGGTGCTGCTACTACTTCACAGTATATTTGGTAGCTGCTATGCAATTATTTCTCATTTAGTAACTTAGTTTGTTATGCATTTCTTCTTCATGCTAAGGTCCACAGATCCATTTGCAGCTTGAGCAGAATCAGACCTCTAGGTCACTGGCAGCAGGGGCATATCATGTCTCCTAATGTTCCCTCCTTTTTTTTTTTCCTGCCTCCTCAGTGGCTGGCAACTCAGCCAGGCCTCCCGGATGCAGAGCTTTCCTGAGGGAAATTCCAAATATTTTTTCAAATTGTTAGATTAGCAGTTTGGCTCAATAATGTGTCTTTAATTCTCAGCTGTGTCCCAAGGCTGCATTTGATTTTGGGGGAGACTGCCCTCTCATCTCTGTTTCCCCTTCTGAGGTGTTTGCCGCAACTGGTATTCCTGGAGGTTTCAGGGAGAGAGCTAGACTGAGAATGCCAGAGGCAAAAGGAAGGGTGTGAGTCTCCTGCTTCACCCCCTTATCTACTGTCTCATTAGGAGAGCTGTGTGACAATGTGGGTAGAGTGCAGTTTCTCTCACAGCTAAGCCAGGACAGGGTCCATCCTCCCTGAGTAGGACAGGAGCCAAGCAATATTGGAGAGGTCAGTTGTGCTGGGCAAGTTGCAATCTAGGCTGGGCAAGGACACTTTTACCCCCTCCCCGGTAAGTGAGTGCTGTGCTCGAGAAGTGCTGGAAATGCAGTAAGAGGCCATTCCGGCTTCCAAAAAAGTGCCAGAACTGTTTCTGGAGCATTCCAGTAGGACTTGAAACTGCCCTTCCCCCAAGCAGGAGAAGAGGCAGGCAGGCAGGACTGGAAAAAACTGAATTGTTCCCAGCCTCAGTTGTAGGTTGCCATGCCTTGCCACTATTCCACCTCCTGCCCCAAGCACATGGCTATGGAGTGATAAGAGGGAGGGCAGCCCAGGTGCTGACTAACTGCTAGGCAGTACAGGACCCCTTAGCCCACTATTTCTTTCTATCCTGGACTCCATTTCATAAGGCCAGAAGGCTTCTCAGTATTCTCAGTAAAATCTAATCTAGTATCACTACCGAAGATAAATGTGACTATTTTCCCTGGTGTTCAGGGACTTGGCCCTTCTAATGAGGGAAGATTTTATCTGAAAACTGTGGGCTCCTCACTATAAAGGCTCTTCACAGGCAGGCATCATGCCAGCCTCCTCCTTTGGGCATAAAAACCCTCAGATGGCATCAGGCCAACAAAAATAAATATATGAATTGTCGTCTGACCCTCTAAGTGCCTCTGCATGCTTTCACAAACAATGCTGACATGGGTGGACAGTAATGCAAATATTGTGCTTCTCAACTTAAAAATTATATGGCCTAAGAACTTCTCCTATGAGGGAAAGAGTGGGATTCAAATTTGTTTCATACAAGTATATGAGGTTTGGTCCTTTGGATCAGAAGTCAGACATATCAGTTCCTAGCTATCTTAGTGATACAGTGGGAAACTATGGAGAGTTGAGGCACAAAAATTAAATTCATAATCCTAACATCTGCCAGACACTATAGACAGGAATCCAGGTCGTATGGGAATTGAAGCAGTCCATGAAGTACAACAGGAGAAAATACCTCTTTGCAAGTAGTAGCTAGAATAAATGATGACATGTTGTTCATTTTAAGAACACTTTCACTGCAGATTTCACAAAATGCAAAGAAGATACCAATGTGAGATTGCTAAAGATAGCTACAGCACTTGACCCAAGGTTTAAGAATCTGAGGTGCCTTCCAAAATCTGAGAGGTATGAGGAGTGGAGCATGCTTTCAGAAGTCTTAAATGAGCAACACTCTGATGCAGAAACTACAGAACCCGAACCACCAAAAAAGAAAATCAACGTTCTGCTGGTAGCATCTGATTAAGATGGTAAAAATGAACATGCGTCAGTCCACACTGATTTGGATTGTTGTTGAGCAGAACCCAGTCATCAGCATGGACCCATGTCCCCTGGAATTGTGGTTGAAGCATGAAGGGACATATGAATCTTTAGCGCATCTGGCACGTAAATATCTTGTGCTACTGGCTACAACAGTGCCATGCAAATGCCTGTTCTCACGTTCAGGTTACATTGTAAACAAGAAGCAGGCAGAATTATCTCCTGCAAATGTAAACAAACTTATTTGAGTGAGTGGCTGAACAAGAAGTAGGTCTGAGTGGACTTTCAGGCTCTAAAATTTTACATTGTTTTATTTTTGAATGCAGGTTTTTTGTACATAATTCTACATTTGTAAGTTCAACTTTCATGATAGAGATTGCACTACAGAACTTGTATTAGGTGAATTGAAAAATACTATTTATTTTGTTTTTTACAGTGCAAATACTGTAATCAAAAGTAAATATAAAGTGAGCATTGTACACTTCATATTCTGTTGTAATTGAAATAATATATTTGAAAATGTGGAAAACATTCACAAATATTTAAATAAACAGTATTCTATTATTAACAGTGTGATTAATCGCAATTCATTTTTTTAATCGCTTGACTGCCCTAGTTTTTCTTAATGAGTAAAATACTCATTTTTATTTAACTACAAAGAGATATTTAAAGTGAGTACAGGTTTAAGACATTAAAGTCAGAAGTGGTTGCAAGAGAAATAAAAATAAAACACTTTCTAAATTTAACAAGCTAGACTTGGTTGGAGGTGAAGTTCTTACCACATCTTCCCAGAAACATTTCTGACCAAATTTTCAACTCAGAATCTGCTAGCAAAATCCAAACACTGTTTGTTTTTTTTTGTATTGTTTTAGGGGAGAGAGATGGAGAGGGAGAGAGAACTTGGGGTGTTTTTGCCCCTCACCGTTGTAGTTCAGTCACCTTGGGAAATGCATTTAACTTTCCTAGTTATAGTTCATTCGAACAGTAAAGAAGGCAACATGGTGTCTGGTGGTGAAAGAGTGTGCATGCTGTTTCTTCTCCTCGCTGTTTGCTGAAACGCAGATTTTCCTTGTCTCCTGTCTTAGGACGCTGTTTACATCTTTTATATAAATTGAGATGCACACATTTCTGTGATTAGGACTTTTCCTGGGGCAGGGCTGTGTGATTTTTGAACATGAGCTAGTAACATCATACAGGGGAATTTTATAACTTAACAGATAATTTTCTTATTGACCAGCAAGTTTAGTTTTCAAATGGTACATTACAATGGATATTTTGTACAATGATTATTACAATGGTGTGTAGGGTGTGAATACAAGGATGCATTCAATCATAATAATCTACCATATTTTAGATATCCATATTTAAAGGATGCTGCTGCTTTCCATCCTGGAGGCACACTTCTATGAAAATCCTGTTGTGACAGCTCTGTGGACCTTAGCGTGAAGGAGAATAGAAGAATTTATCCATGTTTATCTGAAAATTTCCCTTTGAGTAATAAAATCCGTAGACACAGCCCACTTTGAAGACAAATGGATCATTCAGAATAGAGATGGAAATTAACATCCAAAGATTTGGATTTGTTGTCCTTAGGTAGAATTTACCATGCTTTGCAGTAGGAGAAGAAATTGTATATTTAACACAATCTGTAATTTTAAAAAGTAGATTTGAATTAACCTGGCTGGAGTAGTAATGTCAGGGGAACGTCAGGAGGTGGGGCATTCCCCCACTGCCAGTGACTGCCAGGTCTGGTTCTGTCGCCAAGCTGAAAGCAGGTTGAAGTACCCAGTGTAACAGATCTGTTGACCTTATTATTGAAGGAAGGAAATTTTCCTGTAAGCATGGATACATGTTCCTATTCTGGATTTTAATTTTGTCTAGTGAAATTTCCAGGCCTTATTTGCACGGAGTAATTTTTTTAGTGGAAACGTTGCTCACATTTTATTTTCTGTTTAGCAGGACAAGTTAATTGTCCAGTATTGGTATGAGTACACAATATTTTGATTTATCTAAATATTCAGAAGTAGTTATTAGCATACACTTGTTACAGATTCAGAGTGCTGATAGCTTCTATCAGAAAGGGAGCCCAATTACTGCAGAATCAATGTCAGGTCTCTTAGACTAGTGTGACAAAGGATAACCAAGCTGAGGTGAGATCTTTGAAGCCGGGACAAGGATAGTTAAAGATGGGAGGGAGCTACAATTGGTGAAAGTTAACTGGGTTTATATGTAGGGTGCTGAGAATGCTGCAGATACAATGCCACAGGAAGCAGCAGCAGTAGCTGTTGTAGGTTTCCCTGTCATCAATCTACCTGTTCAAGGAAGCAGAAGAAGCGGGAGCGGTGTGAAGTAGCAGCTATGACTGGAGTACCTGTAAAACCCCTCCCTATGACTTGGAGTATGCAGAAAACATTTAAAGAGCAGACCTCTCTCCATTCCCAGGCCTATCTACAAGGCTGGGGAGCACTACAGGCTTGGTGGGGATAGGGCTTCTCTTCTTTCTCTAGACTACTCCAAGTGTGGTTTGCTGCTGGTAACACTGCCATTCACTGAAGGAGATGCATCAGAGCGGATGTATGAATGGGAATTCATGCATCTCCTGGTACTCCTGCCATTGGGCCCAGGTACTAGCAGGGGAAGATAAAAATGTTCAAAAAATGCTTGTTACAAAAAGAAAATCAAGACATTTACAAATGATCAAAGATGACTTGAAGTTTGTGTTTTTAAATTCTTATCCATAACATTGCAGTAATGAGTAGGGCTCTGCCAAATTCATGGATGTGAAAAATGTGTCATGGACCATGAAATCTGATCTTTTGGGTGGTTTTACCCTATACTGTAAAGATTTCATGGGAGGGAGGAGTCCAGTGTTTCTCAGACTGGGGGTCCTGACCCAGAAGGGGGTTGCTGCCTTCAGAGCTGGGTGGCTGGAGAGCGGCGGGTGCTGGCCGAGGACTCAGCTCTGAAGGCAGCAGCACAGAAGTAAGGGTGGCATGGTTTGGTATTTCCACCCTTCTGCGCAGCTGCTGGTGGGGTGCTGCCTTTAGAGCTGGGTGCCTGGCCAGCAGCCACCACTCTCTGGCTGCCCAGCTCTGAAGGCAGCACCGTTGTCAGCAGCAATGCAAAAGTGAGGGTGGCAATACCACAACTCCCCTAAAATAACCTTGTGATCCCCCAACAGCCCCTTTTGGGGTCTAAACCCCTACAGTTACACCACCATGACATTTCTGATTTCAATATGTGAAATCATGAAATTTACTTTTTAAAAAAAAATCTATGACCATGAAATTGACCAAAATGGACCATGAATTTGTTAGGTCCCTACTAAAGAGGCATTTCACAATGAATGACTTTGAAGAGAAATCTTGCTTATCTGCTAAAAAGTCAACAAACTAGAATTTAGGCACTTTAAAAATTGTCATTATATGGATTATTAACTACTCCTATTTTAATGACTTTATGCTATAATCTTTAATATATAGTTTTTTTGTTAAAAATGTGCTTGTGGGGAGGGGAATTAGGAAGAAGTTTTGTCTAAGTATTTGTATGGTTCTTCATGTGACTTTCTGTTCTATATTTAGTATATTTGTACTAATATATGAAGTTTATCATACAAGGTTATTCTATTTTTACCACACTTGCATAAATTGTGATACAAGGATTTGTATATTTATGTTAGTAAAAGAACACATTTGTATGTTCATGAGCACACATCCTATCAGTCAGTAGTGCAAAGGAAGTACAATAATTGTAAAATCTTTATATGTGATGAGCCTGTTGAATTTTTTTCTTTTTCAGATAGTTATGGAAGTCTGGGGAAATAAAGCAACCTTAACTGGCCTCTCAGCCATGTTCCTAACTTACTAAATACTTGTACTTTTGCCAGAGTAGCACATTGTGCGTAAGTTCTGAACTTACATTAGTAACACATCTTTTTGTATTAATCACTGTATTATATGTGCAATTTTTCTTTTGTAGGTGGGAAATCCTTTGGTCAGAAGCACCTACCAAGGTGAATTCTCCTCAGGCTCGCCAGTTCACACCTTGTATTAAACAGATTGACTTTCCCACAAATCTAATTCGATTGGAAGTAAATAGTTCCCTTCAGGACTATTACGCTGAATTAGATGCAGTAGTACTACATGGTGTGAAAGAGAGACCTATACTTTCACTTAAGACTTTGATGATAGATATGAATGATTTGGATGAAGATGATGATGAAGAAAAGAATGACTGTGAAATGGATAGTCTTAATAAACAGTTCAGCGTTGCAGCCCTCAGGGAATGGACAACTAATGGGTATTTTGATAAACTGCCTTATGAGGTAAGGAAAAAATGCTGCGTATACTAAAATGGAATTGTCTCAACCAGAGGGCAGAAATGCTGTATAGTTACTGATCCAAAGCTATATTTTTTTCCTCACTGGTTATGCAGTTCCTTGCATTCTAGTGGTGGGTGTGTGATTTACATAATCATTGTATAGTTATTTCTCAATAGTCATATAATAAGTGACTCAGTATACTTTTGGTGGTTATTAGCCAGTCAATGTTCAGATAACCAGACTGTGAGCATGTACATTTGAACTTAGCTACAACAATCCCTCAGTTCTGCCTCTTGAACTCGGAATTTTTCATCTGTTTCCCAGTAACATGCACACTGCTGTGGTTTTTCATTTCTTTCATTTGAAAAATTCCAAACTTTACAGGAAAGGGAAGGAAAAATACCAAAAATCAAACTACTGAATAGAAATCATTTTAAAAATAGTTTAAATCCTCCATCTTTCCCGTTGTCCCTGTCTACATAGGACATCAGGACTCTGTTGCTAAAATAATTACTATACAACATATTTGTATTTATTGTATGTATTGGGGAAAATCTCGGCATCTTCCACCCAATTCAGTATTGAAACACAACCCAAAATATACTAAAGCAGCAATCTCCAACCTTTTGCATATTATTTTGAAAAAGTCAAGAGGTCACAATAAGAGTCACTGTCCTGTTCTAGTGCATTTGCAGATCCCCTCCTCTGCAACATGGAAAACGCGGGAACCACCTGTAAGTTCAATGGGAAGAATACACTCATCATGGGGAAGTCACCAATAGCTTTAGGGCCAGCAAAGACACTCCTCTCACTTCCTCCCTGTAGTCCCCAATGCAGAGGGTATATTGGCCGTGGGAAGTGGCTGGAATACAATGTGCTCAACTGTTAGTACACTGTGTTGGGGACTGTAGCCTTCTACTCAGATTATAGCCGTCTGTAGGCTTCCCTTAGCTGTAGTGAGGGGGAGAATTGGGGAACCAAAACTGGTACTGGTTTCCAGCTTTTCCTTTTTCTCACCTTCCTTTGGATGTGCTGGCTGGTTGTGTGGGGGGGGGGGAAAGAACCATCCTTTGCTAGGAATTCCCCCAGGACTCGGGCAAGCTCTCCTTGGGCTTCCCAGACCCTGGCAAGGAAGAAGGCAATAGAACAGGCAGTTACATTCTCCTTCCCCTGCAGTGCAACAGTAGCTACTGAGAGTGCTCCTAGCTGGAATCGGAGCTGCTCTTGGTGTTAAAGGGGAAATGCTGGGAGGTGGTGTTTGGAGCTGGTTCAATCACTTTCCATTTTAAAATTGCAGGACATGGCTCAGAGAACAAATTTTCAACTCAGAATCAATTACAAAGTTTTTTTTTCTTAACACAGCCACCCCTGAGGGCCAATGTATAGAATCTAAAGGGCCAAGCTGGGCACCAGTGCATTATAGCTATTCTGGGAAGAACCTGGCTGAAGGGAATGAGTGGGGACGGAGGAAATAAGAGAGGATGTAAGAGGAAAATAGTGAAGATTGTGGGAAGGGGAGCAAGGAGGAGGGGCCAAAAGGGTTGAACTTTTAAAAGAAAATAGTTTTCCTTTCAGCTCACTTTGGTTTTTGTAGTTTTTCTTTTCATTTAAAGTTTTTAGTATTAAAATACAACATTCAGTGTAAAGAGGGTTCTTCATAATAATTGTGTGATATTCAAGCTCTGGGCCTCATTCCTCACTGTTTCCTTATTCTAATCAGCTCAGTATTCAATCTGAATTAATGGGGAAATAGCTGTATTCCAGCCTAAAACATTTTCAGGCTATCACAATACACACAGAATAGTTTAGTTTTATATAAATATTTTGTTACTCCTAATATCTCAAAAGCACAAAACCCAGGCAAAACATTTTATTGTTTTGAGTGTACTCTGGGACACAAACTGCCCCAGAAAATCTTGTCATGTATTACTGTGTTCATTATTTTTTTCGTCATTTAAAGAAAATACTTCTTAAACTAGGAAAAATGTGTTTAAAAATAGGTCTGTTTTAGAAAGAATGAGCAAACTGATTTGCAGTATACTAGTCTGTTGGATTATCAAAAGGCTTCTTTTGGTAGTCACATTCTTATCTAGGCCCTTAAAGTTGTCAGCAAAGAAATGTTTTGGATCCATTTCTGTTGTGCCTATGAACTCCTGTCTCCTATTTGTGTGTCTCCATTTTTCTCTCCTTTCAGTGTACTGCTTTAACTGTTTTTTACCCCCTTTTTTTTTTAATATGTTGGGTTTCATGAATGCATTTATATGGCCTCTCAGGTATCAAGGACATTTTGTGTTTGTGTATGTCCAGCCCCTGATCCATCGAACACTTGCAGGGTTCACAGATTTGCTGCTACCAAACAAACAGAACACCCCAGCTTACCGGTTTCACCTCAGATCACATCTCTCTGCTTTGATTTTACTATATACATATCTAAGTTTATTTTAGCAAAGCACAGAGATTCCAGTAACAACAAGTAGAAATATTGGAAACAAATGATTACATATAAAATAAAATCATAGCATGCATTCTAGAGCCTAGACTTAATTAACAAGATACTCTCATGCCTTGTAGAGTATTGTACATCCAAAATCCATGTAGCACTTTACAGCCAGGTTGTCTGTGACCATCCTTTCAAGACAGTCCATTTGCCTCCTACGTGAAGGGTACCATGTGTTCCCTTGCACCCCAAGATATATGAGAACAGTCCTTTTTCTTTATTAATAAACAGGAACCCTCCCTCTTGCTCTTTGTTTCCTCCTGCAAACTTCCTCTCTTGCAGATTTTGCAATCTCTCCGTTCACCTGACTTAATATGCAGATAGACCTATATTGTGAGACATATAATACACACATGACCAGACAGGGAAATAGGTATCGGTTACCTCCTGCCTGAAAATAACATTTCCAAGCTATTTCACCTCCTGGTGGTCTGCATTAACTCCCAACACCTTGGGAACATAATTTTTTAGTATAAATACATAACTCTTTAAATATTATCCAGACACAGATTTCGCAATGATTATGACCACCAGTGTGCATTTGGCTCTGCCAGTTGGCACCAGGAAGTCCATGGGTCATAAGAGAATCCACTGGGCCCTGGCTTTTTCCTTTCAAAGCTCTAGATTATTTGATTCCTGTCTCTGACAGGAAGATCCTTTTAGAACAGTGTCTCTCTTTCTCCCACCCCCACCCTTTGTGTACTCCATTCTTTAACTCTAAAAAAGACACTGAAAATTTTGCAGTATATCTTTTCCATGTCGGTCAAAGCCTGCATCCTGAGGCACGTAGGTGATGGAAGTTGCTTGCTCAGTAAGAATGAAGCCCGCTCCACCTGAGTGGCTTTGGCAACTTGAGTAAAGAAAAACACCAGTGGACAAATTCTGCAAAGCAGTCACTTGACACTCTCTCCACACATTTACTTTGCATTGAATGTATGTGCATTTGTTGATAAAACCTTTAGTCACATGATACTTAGGGCTGTATGTTCCCTCTTAAGGAGCCATTTGCTACAAGGATAGAGAGCTGGAGTATACCATCACCCCTTCCTGTCTTTTTCATCAGTGCTTCTAGTACACACTTTTTTCCTGATAGCTTGTCCATGCTCCCTTTTTCACAGCTTAGGTGCTTGCTGACATACTGTTGTAGCAGACCTGGTCATGGAGATGGAAAATTATAATGCCATTTACCTGATAATTTCTTTCTGGCAACACAGACTCTCACCCAGAGGAACTTTGTTCTGAATAAGGAGCTAATGTAGGTTACGCACATTTTCTTTCCGATTGGAAGGAATCAAATTGGAGAACTTGGTGGAGATTCCTAGAAAATGCAAAAATTGTAAGATTTGATTGGTCTCCACACCCATTTGTCTGGCAAAGGAGAAAGGAAGAATCCAGAGTCTGTGCAAACTTGACTTAGTTTTGGAAAGGAAATTATTGGTTAAATGATGTTGTAATTTGCTTTTGCTCAAATTAAAATGCTATTGCTGAATAAATTTACTGTAGATAAACACAGTACATTTAAGTATCAGAGGGGTATCCATGTTAGTCTGGATCTGTAAAAGTGGCAGAGTGTCCTGTAGCACCTTATGGACTAACAGATGTATTGGAAAATAAGCTTTCGTGGGTGAATACCCACTTCATATCTGAGAAGTGGGTATTCACCCATGAAAGCTTATGCTCCAATACATCTGTTAGTCCATAAGGTGCTACAGGACACTCTGCTGCTTTTACAGTACATTTAGTGGTTACAGTATTGTTAAAGATATATTCCAGGCATTGAAGAGCTAAACATTAGTCTAATGGGAAATTGGTTCTTACCTGTATGAACCAGTAGACTTTCATCAGCTCCAGGGAGTTCAGAAGACAAACACTAATGTGACTTGGCCGTCCAGCTAAGCCCCAAACACAGCTCCGAATGTTACCAAGTCTGATGAGCCAGGATGACCTGACCACCACCAAAAGGATGGTGGTGGGGAAAGGGTACCAAAAAGAATGTAGGGATACCTATAAAGGGGCATATTGATAGTTTATCATGATCTGCACCCAAAGTTTTAGTCCCATTTCCCCATAAGTTCCCTTACCTTTCTGGCAGGTCCACAATTTCCTTGGGAAGCAGTCCTACCTGCATCCGATGAAGTGAGCTGTAGCTCACAAAAGCTTTTGCTCAAATAAATTGTTAGTCTTTAAGGTGCCACAAGTACTCCTTTTCTTTTTGCGAGTCCTACCTACCAAAATGTGAAAGTGAACTCTCAGGTGGGGGGAGAAAAGAAAATCCAACTAGTTGACTCCAATTAACCAGTCGTCCCAGAGGATGCTGGCAGTGGGAGGGGCCTGGGGTTTTATATCAGCCCAGACCTAGCTCATTCCAAGGCGGGGGAGAGAGCAGAGTCAACACCCAAGGAAACTGGGAGGCTGAAGCAGTGCCACGGGAAAAACAGCTCCAGAGAGAGGTAGGAGGAGAGACTATCACCTTGGGGAAAAGGTACTGAGTTTGGCTAGAGTTTGAGGCATGCCTTCCTAGGAAACTGGACTTGCCTGAGAGGCAAGAGAAGTTATTGGGAAATGGGACTAAAGATTGGGTGTAGATGATGATAAAAGAAGTGTATCAGGTTTTTAGTTTACAAGTATTCTTACATTTTCCCCCTCATCCTTTCTGGGGTGGTCACGTCATTCTGGCTTACCAGCCTTGGTGACATTTGTAACTGTAGAATTTGAGGCTTAGCCAGAGGGCCAAGTCATGTTAGTGATTGTCTGATGAACTCCCTGGGGTTGGTGAGAATCCATCAGTTCATAACTTTATAAACACCCTGTGCCTTAATGGAGGAAGGGAAATGTTATATACTGTATTTCTGTAATCTTGTATATACATCTTGAGCTCATCGCAAACAACTGAGTTGCTGCAATGTGAGAACATGGGATATGATGACAAAATGGAGATGTAGGATAGATAATTATCTTTACTGTGTACAAAGAGTAACCTTTTCCTTTTTTTCTTTTTGAGTTTGTTCACTGATAATTCTTTAGAGCTGTGAGTGGAGACTTCCAAACTGGTGCTTTGAATGCAGGTCCAATATTTGAATGTTCATGCTGCTGTTCGGCATATATTGATCTAATGGGTTATCCTCTTTAAAAGCAGGATAATCTGTACTTTTTCATTTTGGAAAAGAGAAAAAGTATATATCCGATTTGTTATAATTTTTTTCTGTCTTATCCTAAGAAAGCAACTCTCTCTTTGTATTCTGTTTCCTTTCTGTTGAAATCATATATCGGTTTTAAATATCCTCTGTTGTTGTTTTTTGTAACAAAGATGGCAGCTGCCATAATTCTTCATCAATGCATAGTAAAACAGTTTGAAGGAAATGCCACATGTCATGAGATTAGTTTTCAAAAGTAGATATTCAGTTCAGCTGCATTCTGGGAGTTGTCCTGAACATAGAATAGTATAGCACATCACATATTCATTATAGTATCAAATTGTACTTTATGCTAGGACACACACACACAGCAGGTTTTTGACAGACAGCAGACTCTAGACTAGCAATGGTTAATGGTGGTTAGCCTGTAGGCTTAGGACCTGTTGTTTGTTTAATCAAAAGTGAGCAAAAAGTATTTACATCTCAATGTCATGTCTTAGGCCTGGGCTACACGGTGGGGGGGGGGAGGTTGGAACTAAGATATGCAACTTCAGCTACGCTATTCATGTAGCTGAAGTCGAAGTATCTTAGTTCGACTTACCTGGCCATCCTCACGGCAGCGAGTCAAGCGCGGCGGCTCCCCTGTTGACTTTGCTTACTCCTCCTGCCGAGGTGGAGTACAGGCCTCGATTCGGGGATCGATTTATCGCATCTAGATGAGAGGTGATAAAACGATCCCTGATAGATCGATCGGCGCGTAGTGAAGATGTAGCCTAAGTGACATTTCATTATCCTTTTTTTCATTTTAGATATTACAAAATAGTCTAATTTTAGTAAATAAAATAAAATGTTGGGATTAACTTTTCTGGTTAACAGACTGATGTAGTAAGAGATTTCATCTCAGGTGGTATAGAGTTAGTGTTCTGACAGTTAGGAAATGCTTTTAAAATAATTAGTTTAAAGGGACATTGGTGAGCTTTTCATAGTCTTGCCACGGTTTGTTGTGCTCCGAAGTCAAAGTATTTTTTTCCATTTAGCCAAACTTTGAAGTTCTCCATCTCCAGTTTTCATTACAGTTGAAATTAATGTTAATTTATCAGAAATTATGTCAGCATAATTCTGGAAGTAGGTTTTGCTGACTTGCATTCCCTTTGTTGGTCAGCTTGCCTGTTCAACAGGAGAGCACTATAACTCACTAAAGATCTTAGATGAACAGTGGATATTTTACTGCAGTGGAAAAAAACTCTCAGGAGTAGTGACTATTCAGAAAGTATATATTTATGGTGGATTATAAAAAATGGAATAGGTGAAAGCTTACAAGCACTGCTATCATTTTAGTGAAATCATATGTAGTAGAGGTATAATAGAAGCACACAAAGAACTTTGTTAAGCAACTGTAGCTCTAAGTACATTTCTTAACAATGCAGAAATCAAGGAACTTTAGTTAAGCCATTATTAATGTCATGCTACCTTGACTCCCATGAAGTTATCATTCGTATATTACAATACCTAAAAGCACTAACTCCTAAGCTGTGCAATACATTTCCTTTCTATTGCACTATGTAACGGACCACAAAATGTATGTTCAGTTCTTCACAGTCTCGTTGAAATGCACAACCTAAACTCCAACTTCAGCTAGTTAAAAAGAGTTTCTCTGTAAATGTGTACTAGTGAAGTCTGTTGTTTGTACATGGAAGAACATTAAGACTGCAGTTAAAGTTGTGTGGTTGAATGAATTGAATGTGTGCACAAATTGTATTGTTTGTATGTTAGAAATTAAAGGACATGTGAAGCCAAGGGGTCCAAGATTGAGTTTGTGTTTATTATATCTGAGTACTGAATCTAGAGCGGGGTGGAAACCAGATGTTTCATTTTGCAGGGACTTTTGTGACTTAGAAATTTCTTCCATTCTGAAACAGAACACACAAAAGTGTTGAAATGTCCTGTTAAATCAAAATCTGGGGGGGGATTCATTTTGGGTTCATAGAAATATTTTGTTTTTACAAAATTGAAATGTTTCATTCCTGTTTTGATTTGATTTTATAATATATAAAATTTTAAAAATTGAAATAAAAAATATGTTCAGTAAAGGTTAAATGGAGCAAAACATTTATTTCAATTTTTGTTTTTAAACAAACTTTTTTTTTTGTCAAAACTGGCACATTGTTTCTAAATGTTTCGTATTCAACAAATCTGTGTTTAGAGCCCAAAAAGTATTCTGTTGGAAAAAAAAAATTGACTCTAAATAATTTGCCTTCATGTGTCTGTGTGTGTTAATGTCTTAACTGGAGATTTTTTTTAATTGTTAGTGATTGTAATGATTGAATGTATTTTCTGTCTTATCTTTAATCTAACAAAGTTTTTGTGTGGTAGTTTTCCTTCCCTTCCCTCCCCCCCTTTTTAAATGAGTATCCATATTTATATTTAGCCATGTTTACAAGTGGAACAAGGTAGGGAAAACGAGAGTAATTGAAATAGGGCATTATAAGGTGTGTAGTAGGGCTGGGAGGCAGATTGGGGAGTATTTTTGAGTCATGGCTGTTTGCTTTGGTACTAGCTAAAGAACTTGTGTTCAGAGTTACATCTGGCACAGGGAAGGGATGAACCCCAAGCACAAAGCAAGAACATGATTAGTCTAGGTCTAGGAAAAAAGAGTCGGAAAGTGGGAGTTGTACACTGGTCACATTTACTTAGTTGGACTGCAGCCAGAACCATGGAAGGTGTAGGGCTGAGACTGAAGCATAGTTGAATCTTACAGCAGGGAACAGAGGGCTAAATCCGAGGAAGATCAGGGAATGGGGGAGATTGGAGCAGAGCAGGGGTGCTGGAACAATTTGTATAGTGGGGGTGCTAAGAGCCATTGAAACAGACTGTAAACCCTGTATATGATGGGAACCACTTCAACCCCGGAGGTGCGGCAGCACTCTTAGTTCCAGCACCTATGGAGCAGAGTCTAAATGTTGTCTGTTGCAAATGTGCTACTAGTTGAAAAACAAATGCAGGGAACAAGAGAGAGGATGTCAATTCAGTGTCTGATCAACTCAAAGAGCAGACTGTGAAGGAAGCTATGTAAACATAGGGTTTACGTTTATACAACTGTTTTCAATTAGCTTGGGTAAGAAGCTTCTTAATAGTCAGAAAGCTTCTGTTTCTTTTATATGCTGAGCTGCTTTTCCTCTGTTGCTTAATGTTATCTAACTGATAAGATGGTGATTTTCTTATTTAATTGTTAATCTATGGTTTATTCGAGACACTACTTTAAATAAAAATATTAACTTTGTAATTACAGTATATTTTCTTACTGCTCGGCAAGTTTCCCTTCACATTTTGAATTCTGTGATCTGTTTTTTGTTTTTAATATAGCTCATTCAGTTGATAGTGAGTCACCTTACGGTACCAGATCTGTGTAGACTAGCACAGACTTGTAAGCTACTATATCAGCATTGCTGTGATCCTCTACAATACATTCACCTCAGTTTACAACCCTACTGGGCAAGGATAAATGACACATCTCTGGAATACCTACTGTCTCGCTGCACTCTCGTCCAGTGGCTGAATTTATCTTGGACAGGAAACAGAGGAGCCATATCTGTTTCTGGATTTAGCAGGTCAGTGCTCAAAATACTGAGGTATTACAGCAGGCTCTGTTTTCTGAAATGCTGTTCAGTAGTTTTGTTGTTAAATATTTAAGTCTTTAGACCTCATGCTTGTAGCAGAACGCAGGCATGCAGCTTCTTTGTGTTTTACCATTAAGGGCAGGATTTTTTGATGTAGGAAATCATTCACTTCAATACATTTTCCAGTTAAAACAATAAGAGAGTGCACACAACGATAGAAGCCAGTTTAATGTGATAGATTAGATATATTTAATATATCTCATCTGCGCATGCCAAATGGTACATACTGAAAAAGTTTCTCTTAATAAGTCCTCATGTTAACTTTTTCTGTAATATTGAGACTCCTATTTTAATTATGCTATAAAATATCTTTCACAAATAATACATTCAAAATTGTCCTTGATATAGATGAAGCCATTAAATGTCAGTATTTTGGAATTGCTGTGATATTGAACTGATTATATTTCTCACTGTGTACTGTATGAAAGAGAACTGTCAAAAAGCGGTCCTGTAAGTTACTAAAGCACAAACTCAGATATATTACTGAAGGTCCGCTTTCAGTGAATTGATAAATTTAGTTTAAACTCTAGTGATTAGCTCATGGACAGAGCTAGTAAGTGATGTATGGGATTATATTTTCAGATCATTCATTAGGCCAGGATCCAGCAAACTGCTTCATATTGGGGGTGAGTCCCTGAGCCTATGAAGAGGCTCACTGAAGTAAATGAGTCTCCATGTGGGCAAAAGAGTCAACCCATGTGGAACAGCTTGCAGGAGTGGGACCTTAAGTAATCACTGGAGTGTAATGTAAATTAAAATATTTTCACATGCACCTTCATGCCAAACTGGAAAAAATGACTATGTACCGGCAGTAGTTCATTAAAAACACCTAAATTGCAGGAGCACTTTTCTGTACAACCACTATGTTCCTGGCTTGCTAACATGTATAATTCTCTGCTTTTTTGCTCATTTGCCTTAAACAGTATCTATCAGGGCACTTCACTGTAAACAGAAAATTATTTCTTTAAACAAAAGATAATCAGCAGATGAAAGCTGAACTTCACTGATAAAACAGAAATGTTTAGTCTAATGTAACTCTTTTTCTATATATTCTCTCCACTCACATATATTCATTTCTGATACATTTTTGCAGTACTGCAAACCCTTTTTCCTTTCGGAGTATAAAATACTCTGAAAATTCCTCTTTTTTCTAAATATCATTCAAGGTGCGTCTCTCCTTATATGTAGATTTATAGGAAACAAGACATTACATAATTTAATATACAAAAGCATCTCCTAATGATGGATGTGCGGTTAGATACGTTTGGTTTCTGCTGTCATATAGATGCTCCATAGTGTCATTCTTGTTGAAAACTAGAAGTGTGTGCAAGTTCAAGCTTATATAGATATACAGTACAACTTTCATTTTTTTACATATACAGTACAGATTAATCTCTGAAAATCTAATGCATGATATTTAACTGTATTAGTTAGACGTTGGTGTTATTAGTAGTGGAATAACTGCCCAAATTCAAAGGATTACAAACACTGCAAAATAACAACATGGCATTATTGGTCTAGGATTGGGTTCATTTACTGATTGGCCCTTTTACTTATCTATGGAAGTGATAGCTGCAGTGATTTCTAGTCAGCCTTCCCAGAATAAACACTAAATATTCATAACTTGATTAATGAATAATCTGA
The DNA here is from genome assembly GCF_009764565.3 of Dermochelys coriacea. Taxonomy (NCBI): domain Eukaryota; kingdom Metazoa; phylum Chordata; order Testudines; family Dermochelyidae; genus Dermochelys; species Dermochelys coriacea. The sequence continues at coordinate 75,677,943 of NC_050070.1, read as the reverse complement.
ATAAGCATAGCCTATTTATGTTCATGAGTGAACAAGATTTATTTAGAACAATTTTAAGAAAAAAGTGTTCTCTCAGACGATTGCTAAATGATCTGTATTTTTAGGAGTCATGCAGAAAAAGTGCATGCAGCCAGTTGGGTTTTTGGGAGGTTTTTTGGCCGAGGCTTGTTAGTCACGCATCTATACCATACCCGTAAGAATCAGGAATAGCGAACTAAATTATTGTTTTTTTTTTAAATATACCATTTACGCAGGATTTTCACTCTTGAGTAAAAATGTACTATCTTTTATATGTTTTGGCCGGTTTTTTGAAAGATTTTACTGTGAGGACACATATCTTGAAGTGCTGTCTGTTTTATCTCTTTTGCTCTGTAGAGATGTCTTTCTGTTTTTATAAATAATTTTAAAAAGACACAGTTTTCTGTTTCATCGCTGGGCATTGACCAGTTTGTCATTTTCTGCCACCAAGAAAGGGAAGTCTGCTTCCCATTTGGTTATTGCTAAATGAATTTGAGTGTTTTAAGGGAGCATAGATGTTAGAGGAGCTCTCATTTCTCATAGGCATTAGTGTGAATTCCTTTTGTAATATGGCCACTTCCTGGGTAAAGATAGACCTTCCTGAACAGAGGAAATCTATCAAGTGGCCTTTTAGCATTCCACACACAGCTTCACGTGCCTCCATTATCTGGATGTTGGACCTTCCTCTGATGCAGTTTAAAAATCATATTGTAAACAAATTACATTCTCTATCAATTTTACTAATACTACCTCAAATAACTTAAAGTGAAATATATTTTAAAAATCAAATATTTTGCTAAGTGTGGGTGAAATTCTGGCCTCATTTCAGCCAGTGGCAAAACTCCCATCAGGGTGGATTTGATTTAAATTCAAATCCAAAAATTCAAATTTAAATTCAAATTGATTTAAATCACTAGTCAGGAAGATTTGATTCAATCATGGATTTCTACATAAAAGTGCATTCTTGTTGGTTGTTATAACTTTATTACATAGTCTTAAACTCAGAGATAGATGTAGGTTTCATTTTTAGAAGGTACACACTATACATTTTTAAAGTGATTTATTTTGAAAACTTTTCAGATTAGTTTTACAGCTGTATCAGAAAATGAATGATTGGTTATTTTATTTACCAAAGGTAATTGAAGCAGATATTTATGAAATCACTGGAAGGTGAACTATCTCCAATTCAACAGGTTAATCATTTAATATTTGGAGGATTTTCTTGCTGTGCTGTATTAGGAGAACATCACCACCAGACATTTTAAATTGTTTTATTTAACTAAAACAACTACGTTATGTATTCTGGATTTTTTTTCTTCAACACCAAACATATAATAATTTAACAAAACAAGCCTATAAATTTTTGAATTTAGTTAAACATTCAAGTTTTTTAAAATCAGGTTTGTTTTTGTTAAAATTGCTTAACTAAAATAGTTAAATGAAATATTAAAAAAAAATTAAATCGACTTCATGTCAGCTAGGTCAACATGAGAAACTTAAAATATTGGCTTCCGCAGCTAACTCACTCATCTTCACCTTCATTTTCCTGTTTCTTCATAATCTGGAAAAGAAAAACAAGCTTTCCTGCTTTTTCTGGTCCCAAACGGTTTCTCAATTTGGAACGATTAGTCCAAAGGAAGAAAATATTCTTTCTACACCGACAGAAGAAGCTGCTGCTGTTAAAAGTGAGATTATCACTTCAACACTCTCTGAATCCAAATGCTAAAGTGACTTCCACCAGTTCACTGGTGTGACTTTCTTTAAAACATCATCAGCAAACCTATTTCTTGATGGTTCACCCTTAGCTCTGAAGTTTATTATAATTAGCATTATGGAGGGATGATTGCTGGATGTCCATGTCATAGCCAACTCCTCTTCTTCAGCAGTTAAGGTTTGACCCTGGTACCGAGTATTGAGAATATTTGCAAGAAAATGAGCTGAAGATAGTGCTTGTCCCATTTGTTATTTTTAATGCTTGTAATTTAACTCTGTTATTACATATTTCTCTTTTTAAGATCTCACTCAGATCCTTCCAAATTTCAACAGCGTCAGCAATAAAACAGCTATTTCCCTGCATTTTGTTCAAGGCTACAGAAATAGGCTTCAGGGTACTCAGCATGTGTTCAACATTTCTCTTAAGCCCAATGCTGAGAACTTTGGCTGTGAGAGTGCCATCTATTTTTTCAGGATTTTGTTCACAAACTGTCATCAGATTAGGCCAGTCCTTGATATAGTACTCAAAACAGTCCACTGCTGAGTTCCATCGCATGTCTTGTGGGAGACTTAGTTTGTTTCCTTCCACTTTTTTCAGAGCAGCTGCTGCAAAGTTGTTGTTATAGAAGTATTTTGCAGCTTCAACAACATTAGGCTTTATTTCTGAAACACTGAAGTGTTTGGCTAGGAGGTACACTGCAACAGTATGTTATTAGCTTGGGACTCTCTTCTAAATAATTTCATCTCATCTGGGATACATTTGCAGCATTGTCTGTGACCAAGCTTCGTATTAGACATTTGAATTTTTTTTCACAGTTTGTTATAGCTTTTACTGCTGCTACTTGTAAGTGTTCTGATGTGTGTGCATTTCCTGATGTCTCAATTGTTTCTGTAAGGAAGACATTCCCTTCTTCTATTGTCACACAAGCACATACAACAGGATCATTGTGGACATTGCTCCATGCATTAAGATTCAGGTTAATAATTTTACCGTCTAGACCTTTTGCACACTGCTCAGTTCCTCTTTCATACACTTTATCCAGCAGTTTGCCTGCGACATCTGCTCTGTTGGGTGAACTGTATTCTGGTCTTAATGACTGAACCATGTTAATGAAGTGTAGGTTCAACTTCTCAATCATACGGAAAGGAGAGTTTGTTGCATGAACAAACTGGGAAATTTTTTTATCAATTACGTCTTTTTGTAATCTGCTGGTTCTTACCACAAACTTATCTATGGTTGTTTCTGGATGATGGAGATTTTTTTTTTCTTTTTGCTACAGTTGATATACTGTGGCTATATGACATACATGATGTAACTGAAACACTATCATTGGCAGATAACTCTGAAACTATAGAAAATGATGGTGATCTTGAAAGTGGATAGTCTTCAGAATCCTGTATGTTGAGGATGGCTTCTCCTAAACAAAATAAGTCAATGCAGTTATTTAATTATGATTACCATACTGCTCATTTAGTATTACTCATTGCATTCATTGACACTCAGTAGTACTTTAAAAGTAAAATTGTAAAAGGAAGATATGCCTATTTCAGCTATTTATTTTTTTATCACAACTGCATCTAAAATGATAGAACCATAGAGTAACAACTATATTTTTTGCTCAAACATGAGAATTCAAGAATAGTCTAGAAGGAAGACTGGCAGTCCTTAAGAAAGAAATATGAAATAAAAAAGTTTACCAACCTGAAGATCCTGCATATTCAGACATGTTCCTTTCATCATCTTCAACGCAGTTTCCTCCTGAGAAGGAACACTTCTCATGATGTTGTTTCATTCGGGCAACCAGGCCTTGCATTTCTTTGTTGCACTGTTTGCATTTTGCACGCATGCCTGTCTTACCCACAGGTAGAGGAACTTCATTAAAATATTCCCAAACTGAGTCTCTTTTACAGCTTGCTGCCATTATAGGTTTTCCCTTCTAGTGAGAGAATGGTATGGTAGATAGCAAATCAAAGAAGGCTACACTCAGAAAGACCTCAAGACTTCTGGAATATGCTGCTCAAACAGTTTCACTTTTGTTTCTACTGCCTGTCCCTCCCTCCTCACATTTATCTCCAAACTTCTTTTCATTGTCCAGGTATATTCTGCCTACAGCAATCTTCTGTTCATTCAACTTTTTGAAACTTTGCACTTTTAGAGAAGGTAAGGGATTGACTCTGTACACAAATTTGCAGAGGGACAATAGGGTTGAAGTCTGTTATTTCTCACCTCTATATTTTATTTATTTAGTTTAAAACTTTTTTACTGTTAACAAGCATGTTACCTCTGGGGAGACAAATCATCAGTTTGAGAAATGCAAAACTAAGCATCTCTGATGGTATCTTCTAGACTGAGCACTGAGTCCCATTGGGTAGATAGAAAGATTAACCTAAATAATCTATACAGAAGCCCCTGTAACCCCATAAAATTGGGTCCCTAATTCATGAACTATTGGAAGTCATTTACAAAACTTTTCTTAAACATTACATGAATGTCTCATACTATAGAATTAGAATTTATAATCCCTATTCCATGATGAGATATTTTGAGCTATAATGTATTTTAATTAAAGCTATCTTTAGATAGTTTTTTCCTCAAAAAGCATTTTATCAAAAAAAAATCCAAATAAAAAAAAATCTGATTTTTTATTTGTTTGTTGTTTTTAAATCATTGCTTTTTATCCACCGTGACTCGCACTGACTTCTGTGGGGCCAGGATTTCATCCTATGTAATTTAAATTGACAGTGTTCCTCTAAAATAACCATACATAAATGATTTTTAAGAAACGTTCTTTGTTTATACTTTGATCAGTTAAACAGGTAAGTATTCTGGAAGTCGTTATTTTAAAATGTAAGGGTCTAGAAAAAATGGAATAATTTAAGAAATCTGACTAAAGCAAACTTTATTGTCATGAGATGATAGAATGCTTCAGGCACGTGAACATCCTGAGGCAAAGCTGATAGTAATTTAACTTATTGATAATGTCCATTAGGGTTACAGAAGAATATCATAACTGTTTCACTTCAGAGTATTACAGAAAATAACTAAACTCCTATAATTTGGGTAGAAATAAAGGGGGGAGGGGAACTGAAATGGAAAAAGGAGACACAGCAGGTATTAAAAAGCGAGATGAGTATTTGAATAATCTTTGATGTATCTATGCCAAAATGACAAGTATGGCGTGTCAGCAGGAAGAGACTATGAGAAGTCTTATAACATAAACAACATTATTATTCAGTTGGTGTTAGAGACATAGTAGATTAATTCACACAACTGGAATGTCCGTGTAGATGGACATGACCTGCTCAGGAAAGTAAGGCAAGGGATCAAGTGATGCTGTGAAATATATTAAGCTCTGTACATATGAACTGAGGTGAAAAAGGAAAAATCCCTCTGGATTAAAGGGACCTTATCAACTAAAAATTACATTTTGAAAATAGGTTACTTTATCTTTATGTGTTAGATTATTAAAGTGAAATAAGGGAAATATCTAATTTACATATTGGCCTTTATGCTCTGTTTACTTTTTAAATTTGTCTTGTACAATGAAAATCATTAAATTATTTATACTTTCAGTTCTTAGTGTTGCCATGTTTGCATTTCATGCACTGAAAAAAAGCCCACAAAATTGCTGACAGACGTAGGGACAGTTGTAGTACCTGTAATTACTTGCTTGTAAAGCTAGCATAGCCAAACACAGAACTGTCTGTGTTCTTGAATTCTAGGGACAACTTCTTTTGTTTCAGAGAGTAGAGGAAACATCTAAGGCTAGCTATTTTAGAGGTGGTATTGGTATTGGAAATGATGTATCATTTAGCTTAATTGTGTGTAGTGCAAATGGGTTTTTGTTTTTTAAGGAAAAAAATGATCCAGTGAACTTTTTTCAGCTTAATCCTGTTTTAAAACCTTAATGACACTCTGAAGAATTTGCATGAATATAAGGTATGCAAAAGTTTTTTGACTCTAGAAAGTTCAGGATTTTAATTACAAATCTGTGAATAAAAACTTTATTCTTAACAGTCAGAACAGAAATGATAAGAGTACCAAGGTTCTACCATGCCTAGTACGAAACAGCATTATAAAACTCTGGAAGCCAAGAGAGAAGTTGAAATGGGTGAAGTCATTGGTAAGGGTACATTTATGTCACGGAGATCACAGAAGTCATGGAATCCTTGGCTTCCAGAGACCTCTGTGACATTTTCTGCTTCAGTCCCAGGCTGAGGGACTGGAGCTGTCAGCCAGTGAGGGTCATGACAGGGTTCCAGCAACTGATGACAAGCCTCCTGAGAAGGCCCCCACAGGGCTCTAGTGACAGGCGACAGCCCTCGCTCGGGTGAGCAGCTGGGGATGTCCAGTTTTTTCTTCAGGAAATATGGCCACCCCGCAGTGCCCAGCCACCATAGGTGGGGGGGAGGGGTCCCCCCTGCAGCTCCCAACCAACATGATGGTGGGGGAAACCATGGAGCCGCAACAGTCTTGGGTGCTGGATCCCCCACTTCTTCAAGTGCTGTCCCTGTGGATGCTCCACTTCAGTGCATCCTGGTGCCATTGATTGGAGATTTTCAGTAGCAGTGCCTGGTCGGGCCGCACGTGCGCAGCAGCTGTCTCGCGGTGCCATTTGTGTCTCTCCAGTCTGTGCATGGCCCAACCCCCTCAGTTCTTCTCAACCGTCCTCGGCTGAAGACAGAGCTCAGGGCAGTGCGACAGCTTCTTCCCCTAGAGATAGAAAAATAGATAATTAGATAAAAATAGCTCCGTTAAAAATATTTTTCCTTAGATAAGTTAGTTAGTTAGTTGTTTGTTAGTTGGAAAACAAAATCTTAGTTTTTCTTTGTTTCCAAGTTCATGGCTCCCGCATGAACCATTAAAAAGGGTCCTGAGTGGACCAAAGCTTACTTTAGCCACGTCAAGCTCCCCTGGCTTCAAAAGATGTGGCTCTTTCAAGGAGGCTATGCCACACTCTGGGCACTCCCTCTGCATCAGATGCCTCACGGAGACGCACATATCATCCAAGTGCATCCACTGCAACAATTTGAAGGCGAGAGCCAGACGCGACCGGGATCTATGCTTCAAAATGATCCTAATGGAGAAATCACTACAACCTTGATCTGAGAAGGACACCCAGAAGCCTTCTCCTAAGTGCTCTCCAACTCAGTCTGAACCGACCATGAGCACAGCTCCACCCTCTCAAGAAAAGAGGAAGAGAGTCTCTACCTTTCCTCAGAGAGAACCTCACAGAAAGAAATAGTCCCCTGTGAGGTCATTGCTAGTGGTGCTGATGGTCCCGAGAGTCAGTACCTACAACTTTCCCAGGACCTCCAGCATTGGACGTACCGCTCATAGGAACAGGGAGTCGAGACCGCAAACATGCTGTCTCTCCTCCTTGGCATCAACAGTACTGACGCCCATGTTGGCGATGGTGCCGGCCATACAACCTCCACCGGTGTCGACGCATGTCTCAGCGCCACCACCTCCCTCGGCTGCATTGCCTCCCCCAGCACCCACAGACAGCACCGCAGTGGGGCCACTGGCCCTGACAAAGGCGAAAGAGAAGATGCCTAGACACCCAGCATCTACTACTAAGACATCGGTACTGCACTCACCAGCACTGCAACAATTCCTGACTCAGAAGGACATCACTGTTGCGATGGTGCCAGAATCACCTCTCCTCGGCACTGAGGAATCACCTATCACACAACCGACTTCGTCTATGACACCATCAATGTTTAGTGACAGTGACGATGAGGACCAAGAGGAGGGAGTGTTTTCACCATAGGGCTCACCCACACCTCAACGAAAACCTACTGGAGGCACAGTGCGGCATAAAATCCACCAGACACAACCTTACTATCCATGGTACGAACCCCCAGGGATGGGTCCTCATATGGCATTCCCATTCCAGTGGTCACCATGGGACCTCTGGGCAGCATACAAAGCCCAATATGCTCAAACCTCCTCACCGCCTATGGTATAGCTCTGGTCTCCTTCTGTATCCCCAGGGCCGACAACATCAGTAGCCACGGAGGAGATGGGCAATGAATCAGAGGAAGAGACTGCCCCCGAAGTAGTGTCACCTGAACATAACTCTTCCTCTTCTCCAGATGAAGCCATCATGCAACCTCCACCTACCATGGCTGACAACTTTAAACAATTTTACAAGCTATTCAAACGCATAGCGGTCAGCCAAGACATCCCTCTAGAAGAAGTCCAAGAGTACCAACACAAACTATTAAAAATTCTACAATCATTTTCTACATCAAAAATTGCCCTAACCATAAACAATACCATCCCCGAGCCTGCAGAAACAGTATGACAGACCCCAGCCACCACCCCACCAACAAGCAAAAGGGCGGACCTTAAATATTATGTTCCAGCCAAGGGCATAGACTTCCTGTTTGCCCATCCACAACCAAATTCTCTAGTGATGGAAGCAGCAAACCACCAGGCCAAACAATCCCAACACCACTCGACGCCACAGGATAAAGACCACAAGCATCTAGACCTCTTAGGTCGCAAGGTCTACACCTCCTCAATGCTACAGTTCCTCATTGCCAACTACAGTGCCCTCTTGGCTAAATATGACTCTGACAATTTTGGGAAACTCTGAGTTTACTGCAGACATACCAGAAGACAGGAGAGCACAATTTAAATCGGTCCTGATCGAGGGATAATTGGTGACCGATGGCCTTACAGGGCTTCCTGGACAGCACCAATTCTGCAGCCCTTACCACAGCTACAGCGATAGTGATGCGCAGATTTGTAGCTGCTACCATCTGGCATACCAAAAGAGCTCCAAATAAAGGTCAAGGACCTATTTTTCAATAAGGACAAACTGTTTTCGGTTAAAACCGATGAAGTCCTATGAAGGACTCTCTAGTGACCCTTCGTACACTTGGCATATATACACCACCCCTAAAAAGGAAGCGGTACCATACTAACAAAACAGGGATACTCAATATACCTGCCCTCAATCCAGGCCTTATGAGAGGGGCAGACACAGAAATAGACCATCTCAGTGCCAGCAGACACAACCACAACAAGCAGTGTCCCAACCATCAGGGAACAAACCACAGTTTTGAAGGCTTGGTTGAGGGTCTGAGGGTCTGAATGACCTCCCCTTAACACCAGCACCTACCTGTCCATTTGGTCACCGCCTACAGCATTTTTACCAAGCGTGGGAGCATATTACACAAAAGACCGTTGTGTCTTAGAAGTAGTTCATTCAGGCTATTCCATCCCTTTTACTTCTTGCCCCCCTGCCATCCCTCTTCAGGGACCGTTCTCGCGAGCATCTTCTAAGACCGGAAGTAGATCGTCTACTACAGCTAGGGGCCATGAAATCAGTACCAACGCAATACAGAGGGGGAAGAGTTTTTATTCTCACTATTTCTTGACCCAGAAGAAAAGTGGTGGATGGAGACTGATACAAGACCTATGAAAACTCAACAAATTCGCACACTCCCAAAAATTGAAGGTGGTTACCTTAGGTACAATAATCCCAGCGCTGGAACAGGGCAACTGGTTTTCAGCCCTCAACCTGCAAGATGCATATTTTCACATCTCAATACATCCGGCTCATAGACAATTCCTCCAATTACAGTGGGACATGACCACTTCCACTACAGAGTGCTCCCATTTGGACTGTCCACTGCACCGAGGGTGTTCTCCAAAACTCTTGCAGTAGTTGAAGCTCACCTGTGCGAACAATGGATCATATTTTTCCCATACCTAGATGATTGCCTTATCAAAGGACACTCGTACACAGAGACAGAAACAATCACACAACTGATCATCAATCTCTTCCAGAGTCTGGGGTTGCAAATTAACTTTCAGAAGTCCACATTGATACACACAACTAGAATTCATCGGGGCACACCTGTACTCTACTCAAGTCAGCTTCACTACCTCATGCCAGATTCTTAGCCATCAAACATTTCATAGAACCGTATCCATCTGTCCATGAATCGAGGCACAGACGTGCCTACAATGACTAGGACACATGGCCGCACCATGTTCACAGTAAAACACTGCATGCGATGTCTCCAGGGCTGGCTGCATTCAGTATACAAACCAACCAAACACAGTCTCAACATGATGGTAACACCACCGACCAAGGTTTTAGCATCCCTGCAATGGTGGACAAGATGAGAGAACATCTGCATAGGGGTTCCCTCTCACCACAAACCTTCTTCAGTCACAACAGATGCCTCCCTACTGGGCTGGGGGGCACACCTGGACCACCACACGACACAAGGCAATTTGTGTGATGACAATGTTGCATGAATGTTCTACATCAACAGACAAAGAGGGACCCAATCCCACTCCCTGTGCACCAAAGCCATGAGACTATGGAACTGGTGTATCCAGCACCACATTGACATCTCAGCTTCTTACTTACCAGGATGCCGAAACACCACAGCCGACACATTAAGCAGATGATTCTCACAAGAGCACAATGGGAACTGAATCCTAGTGTCTTGCAATGGATATTCTATCAATGGGGGTTCCCATCTATCAACTTAGCAGCCTAACTGTTATCAAGTTTTTAGTAGGCATCACAGCAAAGGAGAGTTTTGAGAATGGATTTGAAAGTGGATAATGTGGTGGCTTTGCAGATGTTTATGGGGAGTACCTCCCAATCATGTGGGATAGCAGAGGAGAAAGCATGAAGGATTTTGTTTGAAAAATTAACAAGTGGGTAGACAGGCGAGCACTGAGAGTTCAACAGTGAATGGAAGATAATAGGTAAAGGTTCTTATTAACTGTGAAGGCCTTCGCAAAAAGAAAAGGAGTACTTGTGGCACCTTAGAGACTAACAAATTTATTAGAGCATAAGCTTTCGTGAGCTACAGCTCACTTCATCGGATGCATCCGATGAAGTGAGCTGTAGCTCACGAAAGCTTATGCTCTAATAAATTTGTTAGTTTCTAAGGTGCCACAAGTACTCCTTTTCTTTTTGCGAATACAGACTAACACGGCTGCTACTCTGAAACCTGTGAAGGCCTTGAAAGTGAATACAAGTTGATGCTATAGAGAAGAGGGAGCCATTGGGGACATTCAGAGAAGAAAGTAATGTGCTCTAAGTGACGGGCCAGGAAAATGATTTTTGTAGCAGCATTGTAAACGGATATGAGCCGGGTAAGATTGCAATGATATAGACCCAATATTACATGCAGACAGTAAAATGGTTAATAATGCAGAAAAGGCAGAAGCAGAGTGTTCAATAAATAGTTCTCTTCAGTATTTGGAAAGTAGGATGAGGTACGAGGTACTCATATCATATGAGGACAATAAAGTATTTTTCAATCCAGTAGTAAACAAGGAAAATGTTAAATATCATTTCCTTATAGATAAACATTTCTAAATCATCAGGCCAGTACAGCTTGCACCCACCATCCTAAAAGAGTTGGCTTTGTAAGTGTGAAAGGGGGGTTGGTTTTATGAACTTGCCTTGGTGCCAGTAAGATTTTAAAGCTGAAATCTAACAAACTACATTTGCCAATTTTATAAGAATTAACGCCAATATTAGAATGTAGTCTAATAAGATAAACCCTCTTTAGTGAATCCAAGGAGCATTAGTTTACTAATTTAACACTAGGTTCTTTTTAGGTCAACTTTCATGTTGAACAGTATTTCTCAGATGAGGACACTTAGCTATTCTTAACTAGTCAACAATTTATTAATTTACCAAGAATCATATCCGTTCACCAGTCAAGCTACAATCAGCAGTTCGCCAGTCAAGATACAACCAATGTTCTAGATATGTACTGAGTACGCCAAGACAGTCCCATAAAGCAATTGCTATAGACTAGGATTGAGCTGATAAATTATAGGCTCAGCAGGAACAATCCAGATCACTACTGGCACTCTTAAGAGTGTGGTCCCTGCTATTTGAATACAGGGAGTCCTCAGACTTACGACACAATTCATTTCTCAGAATTGTATTGCAAGTCGAAACGGCTTTTCCCATAGGAATCAATTGTATGAAAGGGGGATTGGTTCCTGAACCAAGGCTTGATATGCTATTTTCACCACAATAACCCAGATTTTTGTACTAAATGAATTATAGATTACTAATGTTGCAATGTCAATGTATTTACTGTACACTGTATTTTGTAAACAGCATTCAAATAAACATATAAACTCACACATGCTGCTCAGAACACTGGCATCACAGGCTCAGAAAACCAGGGGAATGGCACACATGCTGAGCCTCAGCCAATCACTGTTCAAGCTTTCTGATTGGTTGAGCCCGGGGCTGGGAGCCAATCAAAAACAAGTGGCAACCCTTTGTGGCAACAAGCTACCCTGCTGACCCGAAGCTAATCAGAAGTGACCCATTCCAGCTCCATACCAGTATTGTATAACACAACCAGGAAGTGATTTCAAGCAAACTTTATGCAAACTGAGTGTCATAAGGGTGAAACAAGCATCGTAGGGGCAAAACGGGCAGTCAATTGAAAAGGGTCGTAAGTCTGAAGACTTCTGGTAGTTTGATAGTTTAAATTTGTCCCTTTCCTATCAAAGGAATCACTTAAAATTGATTTCTCTCTCTCAAGCCAGCTTGCCTGGACTTATAAAGGAGAGCATGCATACAGAATTAGTTAGTTCTAAAGTATGGTTACTTGAGGTCTCACTAAAGAGTGTAAATTCAACAAGACAACCTTTAGTTATTTATATTGAAGACAGAAGGAGAAATACAGTCATTAAAATGAAATCTCACCACTTCTCCTTATCCTGGTAACCCTGCAATAGGGGAATAGTCCTCTCCATAGGGCTTGCCTGGGCATCAATTGTAGTTCTGGATTTTGTAGGTTCAGCCAACTCTGGGGTCCCACATGGATGGTGACCTTCGTTTTGTAGACCTTGATTCCAAAATGCAACCCTCCAATTTCTGTTAGACACTCATCAACTGAGTGATCAGATTTCTGCTCTGTTTCTCTGCTGCTTCCATCAATATCCAGTAGATGGCATTGGTGTGGAACAAATTTGTTCAATCATATTCTTATCGGAGGGTGTTTGGTTGATTCATTTCAAAAATTGTATTTCAGCACTAGCCCGCATTAATTGCAATTTCCCCCTTTTTAAACCGTTTATTTTCATTCAGAGTTTTGCCCTAGTCAGGTGTCCACTTCTCTTAATGTTCTCTTTTCTTCTTGCACCATACAACTCATGCCACTCCTACAGGGAAACACTCATTCAGGAAAAAAACAAAGACCCCTACTAAACCTACTGGACATGGTCCATACGTTCTTTGATTGTACTAAACATTTCACATTATTTAAGTCTCACAACAGAAGATCAACATAGAGAGAGAGAGATCTGACTGACAAGGCAAACAAATGCATAGTTTGGGGTGAAGGCAAGGTGGTTTGGATTTCTTGGGGTAACAAGCAGTTAGACCAATGTGATCTTCAGTTTTCTGGGTTTTACAGCTCAGTTTCTCCCACCCATCTCTCGATCCACTTGCATTGTACATTGGGCCACTTTGTCCAGGAAAGCAGGTATTACTTTGTTTGGTATCCTTTTGAGACTTTTTTTCAGCTACATTGCGTGGGAGAAAGAGACTTCATCCGTATGTAAATTATGAGAGAGTCATGCCTATAGTATTCTCTTTTAGCTCGCTTTTTGGTCTCTCTTACTGGGGAGTGAAACTCATAACCTTAGCTGATCTGTCGGTCCTTAGACAAAGTGTCTCACATGATGTGAATCGTTTTCTCACTGTCTTTACTACTTAGGTGGAGTTCAGTAGTAGGTGGGTCCTATTTGGGGATAAACAGAGGTGGATAATTTTTCTTGAGGGACATAAGGAAGTAATATTTATCAATCATTCAAGGCATACGTGTTATCGATACTCCTTACAGTTGATAAGATGTCTGGCCTGCTGATCTTAATTTTTAATAGATCTTGGAGTACCTTGGCTATTCCAGGACATTGGAAGAGTGCTAATGTTGTGCCAGTGCTCAGAATGACTAGCAGGATGACCCGGGTAACTATAGGCTGGTTAGCCTCAAATCAGTCCTGGAAAAAATACAGTTATGAACACCAAAGTTCTGAACTGACCAGTCAACCTCACAACTCATTTGAAACTGGAAGTATGCAATCAGGCAGCAGTAGAAACCAAAGAAAGAAAATACAGTACAGTACTGTGGTAAACATAAACTACTGAAAAAATAAAGGGAAAGTATTAAAAAAAAATTGACAAGGTAAGGAAATTGTTTCTGTACTCATTTCATTTAAACTAAGATGGTTAAAAGCTGCATTTTTCTCCTGCATAGTAAAGTTTCAAAGCTGTAGTAAGTCTATGTTCAGTTGTAAACTTTTGAAAGAATAATCGTAACATTTTGTTCAGTGTTAGGAACGTTTCATAGTTGCGAACAATCTCCATTCCCAAGGTGTTCGTAACACTGAGGTTCTACTGTAGTGGAAAAGCTGATACAATATTCAATTGATAAAGAATTACAGGATAGGAATATAATTAATCAGTCAACATGATTTTATGGAAAATAAGTCTTGTCAAACCTGGTTTCATTCTTTGACCCTACAAGTTTGATTAATAAAGATAACTCCTTAGATGTGATGTATTTAAACGTTTGTATGGCATTTGACTTAGTACTGCATGGCATTCTGATTAAACAATTAGCACTATACAATATCAATAAAGCACTCATTAAATGGATTAAGATCTGGCTAATGGCAGATCTCAAAGAGTAGTTGTCAGTGGGGAGTCATCATCAAATGAGAGTGTTTCCAGTGGAGTTCTGCAGAGATTGGTACTAAACCTGATGCTATTCAACATTATCATAAATGATGGGAAAGTAAATATAAAATCACTGCTGATAAAATTTGTGGATGAAAAAGATTGGTGGAGTGGTAAATGAGGACAAGGCAGTCATACAGAGCAATCTGGATCGCTTGGTAAGCTGGACTTATTCAAACAAAATGTATTTTAATGCAGCTAAATGCAATGTTATACATCTAGGTACAAGGAATGCAGGCAATCCCTATGGAATGGGGACTGTGTCCTGAAAGCATTGATTCTGAAAAGGGTTTAGTGGTCATTATGGACAAACATCTCAACATGTGCTCCCAGTGCAGTTCTTTGGCAAAAATGGCTAATGTGATCCATGGATGTATAAATAGAAATAGTGAATAGAAAAGAAGTTGTTTTACCTCTGTATGTGGCACTGGTGAGACTGATACTGAAATAGTGCATACAATTTTGGTGTCCAAATTTTAAAAAGGATGTTGAAAAATTAGAGGGTTCAGAAAAGAATCACAAAAATTATTTAAGAGTTGGAGAAAATGTCTTTCAATGAAAGACAAAGAACTCAATCTGTTTAGTTTATCAGAAAGAAGACTGAGAGGTGACAATTACAGTGTATAAGTATCTTCACAAGGAGAAAATAGTGGGTACTAAAGAGCTCTTTAGTAGAAGGCACAACAAGAACCAGTGGCTGGAAGCTAAAGCTAGACAAATTCAAATAGAAAATTAAGCATTTTTTAGCCATGAGGGTTAAACTGGAACAAACTACCAAAGGAAGCAGTGGATTCTCCATCTTTTGATGTCTTCAGATCAAGAATGGATGCCTTTCTAGAATATATGCTTCAGTCATACAGGTTATTGGTCTCAATACTGAGATAACTGGGTGTAATTAAATAGTCTGTGATATATCACGGAAGTCGAATGAGATGATCTAATGGCCATTTTTGGCTTTAAACTCTATGAATCTATGACATAGTCCTAGAAAAGCCTACTAGCTATTCTTATTTTTCAGTCATCAGTGTTGAATATGCTAGGTGGTTGTTTCTCATCACAACTGTGAAGGAAGCCAGGGAGTTCAAGTGTCCTGTTGTTTAGTATGCTTGGGGCATGTCCCCCGGATCCTGCTTCTCTTAAGTGTCCAGCTTCTTAAGTACCATAGGCAGTTTTAGCAAAAAATAAAAATAAATCCTACTTAAGCCAACACCTGTTCAGTGGCAACAGTATGAGCCTTGTTGTTGAAAAGGCTCTGATAACTTAAAGCATTTTTCCACTATATCAAGTAAACACGTTCAGGAGACTTTAATTGGCTTGGTGCTAAAAATGTCTGAAGCTATGGTAGCCCTGGAACCCTGACCTGGGGTATTCTATCTGCTACCCAAGATCCATAAACTGGAAATCCTGGATGCCCCATCATCTCAGGCATTCGCACCCTGACAGCAGGATTGTCTGGCTATGTAGACTCCCTCTTCAGGCCCTACGCTACTAGCACTCCCAGCTATCTTCGAGACACCACTGACTTCCTGAGGAAACTACAATCCATTGGTGATCTTCCTGAAAACACCATCCTGGCCACTATGCATGTAGAAGACCTCTACACCAACATTCCACACAAAGATGGACTACAAGTCGTCAGGAACAGTATCCCCGATAACATCACAGCAAACCTGGTGGCTGAGCATTGTGACTTTGTCCTCACCCATAACTGTTTCACATTTGGGGACAATGTGTACCTTCGAATCAGTGGCACTGTGATGGGTACCCGCATGGCCCCACAGTATGCCAATATTTTTATGGCTGACTTAGAACAACGCTTCCTCAGCTCTCGTCCCCTAATGCCCCTACTCTACTTGCGCTACATTGATGACATCTTCATCATCTGGACCCATGGAAAAGAAGCCCTTGAGGAATTCCACCATGATTTCAACAATTTCCATCCCACCATCAACCTCAGCCTGGACTCCCCACTGTATTTTCCACTGAATGAATATATCCGATGAAGTGAGCTGTAGCTCACAAAAGCTTATGCTCAAATAAATTTGTTAGTCTCTAAGGTGCCACAAGTACTCCTTTTCTTTTTGCGAATACAGACTAACACGGCTGCTACTCTGAAACCTGTTGTTTTTGACAGTGTTCTAAAATTTCCACAGAAACCTATATTTTTAATTCATATAATATGTGCTTTTTACAGGTTCCTGAAAGTTTGTGGCTCTGAACTAGTGCGCCTTGAATTGGCTTGTGGCCATTTCCTCAATGAGACTTGCTTAGAGGTCATTGCTGAGATGTGTCCAAACCTTCAGGAATTAAATCTCTCCTCCTGTGATAAACTACCACCTCAGGCTTTCATCCACATTGCCAAAGCATGCAGTCTTAAGCGTCTCATCCTTTATCGAACAAAAGTAGAGGTAGGAACAACTATTTTTAACTTTTACAATAATTATTTTGATTCCTGCTAAAATTGTAAATGTTTTAATTAAGTTAACAAATTAAAATCATACGAATAATGCAAATAAAAACTGATATATTTTGTATTTACCAAGGTAGTTTCTGGATTTTTAAAAAATGGTAGAAATTTACTTTTTTGATCACTTTATAATCCATATACAAAACTGGTGGTCTTTCCTGACCTTTAAAAAAAAAAAGTGTCCTATTGAAGTCTTAGTAACAACTCCTTATAGTAACAAAATATACGGGAGTGCTACTACTACATTTCAAAATATTCAGACCATTAATTACAAACTGCAATTGACAAAATAAATGAGCAAATCACATTTTGCGATGTACCAATCTTGTTTAGTAACTAATTTGCTAATTATCAAAAATCACTTATCTAGAATGAGTTACTAATTAGTAAAGTTCTACGGTATTTTTTTTATTGTCAGGTATTTATTTTAGGTATTGGACCTGAAATATTTTTAGACAGAGTTTTCACATATAATTATTCCTATTGCAGTTGAGTAGTTCTGTAAAGTAAACAGTGCAGTACCAACATCGCCTAATTTGTGTTATTTCCCAAAACAAAGGTAGTGTCACATTTTTTAGGGCCTATATCACTGTCTTTTTATGTTTGAGATTCTCTAAGTCAGAACTCATTTTCTAGTCTGATTCTGACACTGTGACGCTGTGCTGCTTCTTATTCACACCACATTGTAAGGTTATAATCTAGCTCTTTAGCAATACCCCTTAAAACAGTGTGACCTTAACCCAAGAGACCAGTTTAAGCAGCTAAGCATGCACAGCATTCCAAGTTGCGCTATGTTTTGAGCATTGTAATGAACAAATGAGAGAGAAGGAAGGTGTGCGGGGGAGAGAATTTGAACACACATGTATTTGTTCCAACTTGATCAAATTCATCCTTGGCATTAGACAGTGGAACTCCCCCTGAAGTCAGTAGTAGTGGTACCAGTTTATGGCAGAACTACATTTGACACCATTTGAATTTGTTCAAACTTGATTTTCTTCTACGAGAACTATAAAGCAAGCCATGCTTGAAGTTTGTAGCTTCAATTGTTTTTTAAATATTGCACTTGCATTACTCAGTTTGAGGAGAGGTGATAAGGAAAGGGCCACCAAAACGGAGGAGAAGAAGGGAATGAGCTAGCAAAGGGTGAGGTACTATTGTGGCTGTGCTATTTGCATCCAGCCAGAAGTGCAAGTTTCTCACCTCTAAACTGTATCAAATACAGCTAGGCTGGGAAGGATTAGATTTTCATTGGTAAATGTTGTTAAACGTTGATTTCACCATAAACACAAACTGACAAAAATATTTATATTGATGATAATCAAAAATTGCAGATAGGCAAAGAAAGAAAAATGCTGTTTGAGAATTTATTAGAGCTGGATTTAAGGATATTTACTTTGTATATTTTGACATGATATTGGCAATTTGAGTTTTAATGGTTATAAGGCTTTAATTTTTTGAATCTCAGCATTTATTGTCAATGAATAATTGACTGACACCCCTTGTTGCCTGACATCCCCATAATTTCCCACAACTGTAAAAATATGAATTAATACAAATAAAAAATGCTTTAAATGCATAATTTTATGCAACTGTGAATTTAAATAGATAAAAATAAGAAAAATGCTTAAGAATAAACATCGATGTTATCCTTCAAAATTATATTAAAAAACCCCAAATTTTGCCAAGCCTAAATACAGCATATTTATCTTGCGTGTGTGTCCCAGGAACCATGCGGCTTGTGTTAGTGTCCACTGCAAAGTCTCTGCATGAGCTATTAATTTTCCATTAAGGTGGTGTTGGAGACACTGAGGCTAATAATACTCAGTGACTCTAATATCTTCATTGAGGACATCTCTTCTGAGATAGTTCAGGATTTCGTAGCCACTATCCCAGGTAGTTTCTGGCTCAACTCATTTATCTGGTCACATTCTTGACTGGTGTATGCGTTTGGCAGTGGAAGTGGGACAAGTGAAAATTTTGGCCAGGTGTGGTATTCTGCAGTTTCAGGTTGCAGTCCTCCTCTTCATTTAGGACTTATTTTGATGGTCCATTCTTGGAGGTTAGTTGAACTCTGAGTGTTTCTGGATGGCTGTGAGGGGAGATATTTTACCAGCAAACTCAATCTTTTGATGGCTTACTTGGACAATATATTGATCTTTTGTCCTCAACCATTGATGAAATGCCCCTTAAACACTGTCACCCTCTAAGATTTGTCCCCACCCCACTCCCTTATTTAATGTACCCAGGAAGAGTTATGGATTGGGATGTCTACAGAATACTGACAACATCTAGTTCTATAGATCTTTCATCTGACCCAGCCAGTGTTTTCAAATGTTCTACCTAGTATTTTCAGTGGAGATTGGAACATGGATGAGGGTTCAGTGGCTTAAATTCCGTCTAGATAAAATGAGAGATGTTGGTAAATTGGGAGAAGGACTTACAAGATATGGCAGGGGTTATATCTGCCACTTTAAAGAAAGGTGTGTTCCCACTATTTATTACTACAGTCTGAGAGTAGTGTTGGACCCCTAGCTGCTGTTAGATGATCATTTAAGACTCTTGTATGTCTGATGAGGAGATACTAATACCTAACTCATATATAGCACTTTTCAGCCATAGAGATCTCAGTGCTTTAAATCCCCATTTTACATAGGTGGAAACAGAGGCACGGAAGTAAATTGACTTGCTTCTTGGTCACCAGGAGGCCAGTGGCAGAGCTGAGAATAGAATCCAGGTCTTCTGAATCCCAGTTCAGTGCTCTGTCCGCTAGGCCTCACTGCCTCTCTGAGATTGCAATAATTTATTTTGAATGCTGACCACTTGCATGATCCATACCTTTGTTACAATGTACTGAAGTAATATAATTTTACTGTATGTGGGACTACACCATATATCAACTCAGGAACTGAAGGTAGCGCAGAAAGCGGTTGCTCACTTGTTATGTGAAATTTCTTGCTCTGAGCTCATGATCTACACTGGCTGCCTGCTGGTTTATGGGTGGAGTTTAAAGTGGTATTTTTGATTTATAAAGTTCTAACGGGCTTGGGACTGTCTGTCTGAGACACCATCTCTCTCTCTCCAGACCATATTGCCACAATTATGATTAGTGGATGTGCATAAGCCAGAATCTCTTTTATTTAGAAGAGATGGAGCCGCTACTGTTAGAGAGTTCTCTGTAAGAAGCCCTTAGCTTTGGAATTCATGCACCACTCTCTCATCTTCCATTCCAAAATAGCCCAAAGCTGTTGATCTTTGGGGCATACTTCAAAGGTCTTTTTTTTCTCACAGGCTTTTGGGAAGAAAGTGGTGATCTGGGGACTGGGATCTGTGTGCCTGGAAGCTAATATTTTGGGCTGGGGTGGGTTTGTTCTTTTCTTAATTTTGGTAAGCTGATGGCTTTGCTTTTGTTTAGATTAGTGTACTTGCATTCTTAACAGTTAGCAAGGTGCATTAAGTTTTGGATAGGTGCTCTTTAATAAATGGTGAATAAGTGTAGATAAGAAATTTTGTCAGGGTATGACAAAAAGTGTTGTAGTTTAAAATTAACGTTTTGGTTTGGCGCCAGAAAGGGGCATACAATTGAAGTTGCGTAGGGAGGGAGCCATAATTTGTGTTTTGGAGGTCCATCTGAATATTGTTACATCCCTGTTATCAGTCAACATCAGGTGGTACAGTAATCAAATCTTAGATACTTAAGTAGATCTTTGTTAATTTATGGAATGAGAGCTGTGTTGAAGTGGTTAATTACTGCTTTATATAGTCTTACTGACTCTCTTGTTCCACAGCAACTGATCTCAGATTTTAAAAGTTACCTAACAAGGAATTGTAAAAAGCTACGGTATGATCTGAAAACAACAGGGAATTGTATTGTTCCTGGCTACAGTTTTGTGGAATGTAATTCCAGATAAATTGTTAAGATTAAGTGTAGAATTGTCTGAACAAGTATATGCTAAAAGATCACTAGAATTGTTAAGATTAATTTTCATGACTGTCTTTTTCTATAGACTGTATATGTAGTTGAAAAGCAATTTAATTTAGAGGCAAACCTACTTATGTAGACTGTCCTATTGTGAGTTGTATGTAGACGCTGGTCACAAATTATTTACATCACACAAGGTAAATTTTCTAATAAATTACATGAACTAATCAGGCAGGAAACATGTGTGTTGCTTGTGGTATAGGAAGTCATTTATCAACTCAAATTTCTTAGCTTGCACAAAAAATACTTTCAAGGGGTAAAGACAATGAGGATGAAGATATAGCACTGGCACCAGTGTGCAGAGAATATCAATTTACGTATTAATCTTCAGGAACCTTTTATGACTAGCACTTGTGTGTCCAATAAAAATAAAAATGCTTCTGAGTGTGGCAGAAGTACAGTGCTGTCTTTTTACAAAAATGGCCTCCTTTTAAACAAATCTTCCACTGCATTTACCATAAGTAAATTTTCCTTCAGTATTTCTCCAGTTTGAATTGGTGTCTCATTATACCAACTGCTGTACAAATACACAAGAAGACATGGTTTCTGCTCTGAAAAGCTTAGTGAACAAAAGGGTAAGGTATTTACATTCAAGGTTTTCTGCAATTCTCTTACTGACACCCTAGCAGTGGTGCAGCTCCACTAGTCCTAGGCGTGATTGAATGCTGGCATTTTTACCACTGAGTCATCTAGACTTACTCTGAGATAACTGTTGAGACTGAGGCAGACAGGAAGATATCAGTAGTATGTTGCTCGTAGTTTGTCAGGAAGCTTGATGTTGAGATAACAATGACGATGTTACCAAAAGTCCCGCTTTATATCCATGTAACAGAAAAGGAAGTTGTTAAACTAGATATTTGTCCTACCAGCATCTGGATTAACCCCTTCCAACTTCTCACCCTCCAGCAGGAAGCCCCACTTTACCTAGAGAAGGGAAAAAATAAGTTTTGATGTCTGGCATGGAACCCCTAAACCAGTGACTTAAGAAGCAGCATCCCTAGAAATGATAAAGAACTGCAACTAAAAATGTGAAAAAATCCAAAATGCTGAGTGGGCAAAGAACTGTTCAGAGAGACTTGTTAAGGAAGAGTAGATATTTGTATATCTAAATGTTAACTAAAACACCCAATGTTTTCATTGGAGACTCTCTTATCCAAGCCCCAGCCAGCTTCCTGAGACCCTCTTTGCCTAGGAAATGTATGTCAGAGAATGGTGACTAAAATGGTTAATGGAACGAGTGAAACAATATGACAAGATTGTAAAAACTAGAATAAATTATTAGAACATGTTTAAAAAAAAGGAACTTGACTGAATTATTCAAAATCAGGAAGAGGTAATGAGAGATGATCATTCCCTCTCTTACCTCATTGTATACTGTGGGACAGTCTGTAAAATTAAAGAGCAGTAACATTAAATCAAATGAAAGGAAATATCCTGTCATATATATAGGCAACCTACATAATTTACTGTCACAGAAAATCAGCAAGGTAAATACTGTGGCTGGATGTTTTAAATGTAGTGAGCATTGAATATTATATGAATAACACTTTGACTATGCAAGCAACAATGAATAAAAATATTTCAGAATTCAAGCCGTAAATTAATCTGCTGGAATCAGAAAGAAATCTCTTCTTACATATGGCTTTGTGTAAGTGGCTAAGAACATAGTGCATAATGAGAAGAGTGGTCATTTTCCACTGAAGCGTCAGGTATTTGCCACTGTTGAAAGCAGAATACTATACTAGAGAGATCAATCGAAAGGTGCAGAATGACAATTTCTGTGTTAGTAACGGAGAACTTGTAAATATGCGTAAATAGCACAATATACCAAAGGATTCATTGTCCGCACTATACTTAAGTTTATGGATTTTGCATGTCATTTCATGGGTCTGGACATGGTCATTTAGCTCTGTCTGGGCATAAATGCAGTGCAACTAGTTCTCTAGTGGTACCTTTCTTGGGTTGTCTTTTATAGCTTTTATTTATTTATTTATTTATTTATTTAATTTCTGTTCCTTTACAATTAGAATATTTGTACTCTGTTTGCTATTCTAGGTTTTAGTCAATATTACACATTTATAATAATGGTTATCATAATAGTGAATAATTTTTGTGCGAAGCTATGGGTGATGGTTCATGATTTGTTCCTAATGTAAAAGTATAGAGTTTGGGGATAACCTGTAATAAGACTAACAATATATTATACAGTATGAACATGAATCTCAAAATGTTTCTTACAGTTACTTGTTGTTCTCAGTGTTCATGTTTTTCCTTGAATGGATAATGTGTCTTTGTGTTTAAAATCTTTTCCCACTGTTTCTGAATTAAAGATTTTGTTTCTAAGGATATCTCATCAATTTCAGTGTAGTGGAGAAATGGTTAGCATTCGGAGTTTATTATTTGTTTCTCATTATTTGTATTTGATCAGTTGCTATGCAAACATATTAGAAAAAAAGGTTCAGGTCCAGAGAAGTTTATAATCTATGGCCTTGATCCTGCAAATACTTAAACATAAGTAGTCTCATTACATAAGTAGTCTCAAAGCTTACAACGTGAAGTTCACAACACCCTTGTGTGTGTGTAGGCATTCCTATTCTCCACATTACACTAGGGAAAGTACTGCACAGTGAGGTTCAGTGATTTTTGCCCAAGATCATACAGGAAGATATTCTCCATCCTGTGCCTTGAGTACAAGACTATCATTCTTCCCATCTAATGAAAAATATATTTCCAAAATGCCCTTTAAACTTATTGTAAGTTATTTGTTCTAAAGCCTGTTAAATTCTGAAAGTGCTTGAGTCAATTCGTAATTTTGCCCAAAGAAGGCTAACAGTCACATTTAAAAAAAATTCTATTCTGCTAACTTAAGACCACAGTTATGATTCTGGGATTTTTGTGCTGGTGGTCTTGATATTTGCTAATACGTGTCTCTTTAATGTTTGTTCATTGAATACTCATTCACAGCATAATTTCAGCGCTTGCTGGCACTGATGCATTTCAAGTGCACAATGAACAATGAAAGTAGTATTGTGTACAATAATTTGACAATGCACATCATTATGATTTGGGCATGGACATTATATTGATCTAGTGCATATCTGGAAGTATTCTTTGTGCATATATACTGTAGCCAAAATTATATTTTAGTTAGATACAAAATCCACAATTACAAATTAGAAAAAAATTGTGACAGCATCCTTGTTAATTAAATATTTCTAGGGTGTAATATGAGAGTATATATTTCATGTTACAGGATACTCTAAACATTCCTAACTTATGAGTGGTGAGACAACAAAAGTTTTCATTTTTACTAAAAATGCAATTTTATAATAGTTGAAATATATGAATTCGCTAAATTAAAATGCCTGTACAACACACACAAACTTTTTTTTGTTTTACATTTAATATGAGTATAATACTTATGAATGGTTCTCAGTTGGTAGAAAGGTCTGGTGCAACTTGGAAGTTTCAGTAGCTTGTGGAGGGGGCAGTTTGGGCTTACGCCACTGGCATAAGACATGAGAAACATGTTTTCTCTTGTTTTTTTCTTAAATGGTGAGCAGTTAAATAGGTAATATTGACATTAAAGTTTTTCTACTTGTATTTCAGAGTTAACCCGTTTACCTGAATGGATCAATTAATACCTCTTAGTTATTGTTTCAGGCTGTCTTCAGATTCAGTCAGACCTAATTAAATAGTTTATATTCATGTTTTCAAGGTTATCTTTACAGTCAAAAGGATTGTAGACAAACAAAAATTAATGAAAGCTGCAGCACAGTTTCATAACGAGGTGGATTCCATGGCAAATAAATCAATCATGGAATTCATAGGGCCTGAATCATGCCCTTGGTGCCACCCATATGACCCTACTGACAGCTAATGTCACTGATTCCCTACTCCTGAAGAGGATGGATGGGGGTTACACAGGTGTAAATAAAGATATAATTTGACCAGCAGAAAAAAACCAAAACATTGATACCTGGATTATATAGAGAGGTTACAACGGCTGTTGAAATAACTCAAGTGTTACCTGGCACTTGTGGTGCTAAGTAATTACAGAGCACAAAGGCACCTATTACATATCCCAAATATTAAGATTCAGATCATACCAATAGCAGGCAGGCACATGTTTGGTTTTAGGGCCCTGAAACTGTGTACAGTGATAAGACCCTCTTCCATGTTCTCTGTCCTCCCCAGTAATGTCCTTCGCTGATCTGTTCCTAAATCTGTGACCAAAGATATGGGAAGGAAGGCCACAAAACTAACTTCTACCAAAAGATACTCCTTTCTGTCAAAAATATAACATTAATAACAAATAATGTCATAGCCAAAGTGCACCATAAAAGGCAAGTTACTTAAAATGGGAGATTGCCCACATGCAACTTTTAACTAGGGCTGCCACAAGCCCATCTTTCACCAGTGTCTCCCCACTATCGTGTCTCAAACATCTTCCCTTTAATCCTAGGCACACCAGTATGGTCCCAAAGGGATGCTCCAGGGAAAGGCAAACCTCCCTTCCCAATACTAACTTAATCAATTTTCTGTAAAGGAAAAAGTATGGCTACTGTATTCAGCCTGAGCAAATGATTGAGAATTGTCCATAATGATCTCTAGGTCCAGAAACTAACAACACGCAACCTAAAGTATAATTTTGTATATGTTAGCCCAGGGAAAGTAACCCTTCACAAACTCTAGGGTGTATAGCAAGGGAATAAGAGTAGTTCCACCTGCATTGGGAGAGGCCTCCTGCGTCTGGGAAGAAGGATGATCCAGTGGCGAAGGCGCTAGCTTGGGGCTTACAAGACGTGTTCTATTACCTGCTCTACCACAGACTTCCTTTGTGGCCTTGAGCAGGTCCCTTAGTCTTTCTGAGCCTCATTTCTCCATCTGTAAAATGGGGATAATAGCACTTCCCTGCCTCACAGCAGTGTTGTGAAGATAAAAACATTGAAGACTGGTGCACTTAGATGCTATAATAATGGAGACACATAAGTACCATAGATAGATAAATGCATGGATACGTACTTGGAACTTCTGCTACCCTCTTGATGCAAGCGCTTCTGGGTTGCCAGAAGGCCAATCAGTCTCCAAGAGGACAACCTCCTCCCTCATCAAGCAGCAGCAAATAGGGGTGATTAAGGAGTGTAATTAAGATATATGGAGCACCATATCACAAGTCACAGCAAGGCAAGAATAATCATTTTGTAGAAGAAATGCTGCACAATATATGCATAACAAGTCAATCCCAAGAGAAGTGTTATCCTAGCTGGTGCTTTAATACACTTATTGATATAGGCAGCTGTCTTGTTGAGATCTAAAAGTAGATCAGTAGTGCCATCCATAGTTGTGAATGCTTTACTTCCCACTGAAGTGAAGTTAACCACAAGGATGTCAGAATGTAAAAATGAGGATTTTTTAACAAAGAACAAAAAAAAGTGTGGTGTCACAATACCAGGTAGCTCTGTAGCATGTGTCTAAAGCATTTTTGCTATATGCACTATATATATAGCTTTGATTTCCACCCTCCCTCCCCCCACCCAACTAAAGCCCCCTTCACATTAGATCAGAGAATATAATAGCTTAAATGTAAAGCTGGCCTGGCCCCCTCTTAGTTCTTAGTTGGCATGCAGTTCCATGTGGTTCACTGCTTACAACATGGGTACTGAAACAGCACACAGAAAAGTAAAAACAGACTAAAATATATTTCAAATTAATCCTTTCTAGTACATGTATTCCTCACCAAAGTATAGTGCTGAAAAAGGGACGGCAACATTGATAGTCATGCAGCAATCTAGATCCAAATTAGCCTTATGGCCTTGTTCCTGTAAACCTATCTAGTTTTCATCCTTGAATATTCCTGTAGTACCTAAGACCTGCTTTTTCTGTCAGAATTACTCAAGTGTTCTACCCAGGGGACACATGGTATTGAAAATAGTTTATAATGGAATGATGCTCTACTATTTATTAGGCAGCCAAACACTATGTAAATTTATCCGAAATTCAAAAAACATGCTGAATTACTAGCTTGCTTTAAAAACAAAAATGGAACCTAGTGATTCTAGTATCATTAAGATTCTGAATGTTTCCTTTATAAAACACTACCATTCAATCTTTAACTAGCCTACTTGTTTCTGAGTATTGTAATACATACAAATATGTAACTTCAAACTGATCTTTGCCTTCTACAGTATCTTGAACTCAGTACGATAAATTAAGATTAGACTGGAAATCCTAATTTCCTTGCTTGAGTGGTTTTAAACTAGACCCTTATTTCACCTTTGTATGTCTGTTGTTAATATATTGTATTCTTCTTTCAATAAGAGTGGAATTTACTTTTGAGAATATTGTTAGTGCTACCAAAATTGTTCTTTTAGAAGCTAAGATACAATGGTGATAGTTGCTTAGAAATACCTATGGTATATAACAAAAGTGATATAATGTGATATAACTATATAGATTTATCCATTGTGACTTTAAAATAAAAGAGGCATTTAAGAGAAACTACACAGCATCTGCTACTCTGGTTTAGTAACTAAAAAAATACAGACAAAAACCATAATTCTTTCTAAATCATCTCTCAACATACAAGTTGTTTAATAAATTCTGCCAACTCCCTTCCCCTGTCCCAATTTTGGCTGTCTACTTATTGCTACACAATGCCAAAGAGTGGGAAGAAATTTAGTTCCGAATTACTAAAATTATTTAAATTAATAGATTCTGGATGGCTTCAGATAATCCCAACAAGATTATTTTTTAGAATAATTGTCTAGGTTCTTTTTGTCTAAAACTGTTTGCATGTTTAAAATCATAGGCGGTATAATTGTGTCTTCATGATGGTGGTAATAGCACCTTTCATCTTGTAGTAGAATTGTCTGCTGTCTGACCTGATTTCCTGCACATTGGCATTTGCAGTGTGGTTGAATACATTCTTTGCTAAATCTAGGAAATAAAGATTCACTTACCTTAGATAAAGCCCAGTAAAAGCATCACAGATTATGATTGTCTGCTTTCAGATTGTATTTTGCTAGCTGCTTTCCCCAGAAATACTTGTTTTAATATTTTTGCAACTGAGATCCAAAGTAGGAGAATAAGAGAATTTTTTTTAAAATATTGTGGGATAGTGTATGAAAGGGGTATTTGCATGAGATTTTATTGAAAACTCCTTATGTCCAGTCTTACCTATTGAAATGAGCTGTTTCAGATTTATATTGATTTAGTGTGGAATTATATTTTTTAAAAATGAAGCCAGAAGCTTGCTGCCATCACAGACTGCTCATCTGAGAGCTGAACTTGACATAAGAAAAGGAAAGCTTTCGCTATTCAGCAAGATACTTCTAAATGTCTAAAAAGCTGAATTAATGCTCTTAACAGTGTGATTTGGTGAGCCTTGCTGGAATTTGATTTATTGCTTCTCTGCAGTAGTATGGCAGAAGTTGCATAAATTTGAAATTAGGAGTAGAGGTTAGAATGCCTTATAAGACAGGCCACTGCTTCTCTCTTGAACAGAATTTTCTCAGTCCCCTCCATGTCACAGTTTCACAGTAGGGGCATTCCCTATCTCTATAGCAAATGGGGCAGATAAGATCTTTGCTCTGAGCCTCGGTTTAGGATCACCACTCAGAAAGAATACTTCAGTATTCTGTGCCTTTAAGCACCATGCATGGCAAACTCCAAGTCTTCCCTTGTAGCAGAGCTTTCACAAAATGCTCAACTAAATGTCTTCGTTTCTTCATTGCCGTTGAAGTTTATCTCCTCAAAACTGATAAACTAAAAAAAAAAAATCATCTTTTGGCTTTCTGAGGAGGATCTGAAGGAAGGCACCTCTTTTCCTCACCACCTTCAGAAATGGTAGACAGACAGCAAGCCAGCTGCCAACCCGCATATGGGCAGAGTCAATGTTGAGAAACTGGAGCAGGCTACAGGAAAGCCTGGCTTGTGCTGGTGTGTGGGTGAGATGCATGCTGAGCTAGTTGAGCAGCTTGCATAGAAGCTCCCTTCACTGAGATCAGGCCAGAATCAGGGGCATTCAACTGAAGGTAAGGGTTGTTTTTTTTTTTTTAAACTCCCACCCCATAGTTATGGGACTCCTATTCTCACTGCTTGTAAAACCAGGAAGGAAAATTTCACTGGAGTCTCCTGAATCTTGGGAGAGAATCTCGGGGAAAGAGCCTGTGACTGTCCTCTTCCCTCCCCCGCATAGGGTGCAACCTGGAACTAGGGTACAGTTGAGCCCTCTGTCTTAACGATCTGAGTTCCCCCTCACACTGTGATATTGTGACAAGCTGCAAAGTCCTGCAAGCTTACACTTAACCAACACGCACGGGAAGGGACCACACCCAGCTGTGTTTTATGAATGCTCTGGCCAGCCACTGCATGAACCAACAATAGAGAGACTTCAACCAAAATACCCCCTAGCTATGGACCCCGGAGCTGTACCATCCTGCCCTGGTCAAAAGCCTGACCAGTAAAGATTATTAGTCACCCAGTCTCCGCCTCCACCCCCACCCCCTGCGCGACGTGGAGAGAAATATGCACAAAACCTTTAACTGAGCTGAGATTTTTCCCCAAACGCTTTACTCAAAAACACATTGGTTAAGAGAAAACATAAAACAGGTTTATTAACTACAGAATGATAGATTTTAAGCGATTATAAGAGATAGCAAACAGATCAAAGAAGATTACTTAAGAAATAAACAAAATCCAATCTAAATACACTACACAGGATTATTTTGAATTAAACAGTGTCTCACCCCATTAGATAGTACGAGCAGTTTATAGATGTTTTATACACAGGCAGGAATTCTCTCTTCCAGCCTGGGACCAGCACTTCCAGCACTTTCCCCAGGTCAGTCTTTGTTCCTAAGGTGTTTCCAGGTATTCTTATAGAGGGAGTGAGGTACCTTGGTGATGCTACTTTCCCCTTTTATAGTTACTTCCATAAGGCGGGAATCCCTTTGTTCCAAGCCAAGTTCCCAGCCCAGTTTGTGGGAAAAATACAGTTGCCAAAATGGAGTTCAGTACCATGTGGTCTGGTCACATGCCCTTGCATGCCTCACTGAATCATAGCAGCCATTATCCATAGGCGGTCTGAAGCATTTCCAAGTGAGAACAAGCCTTTTTCATGGCCCATTGTTTGTGATGATGAGCCTTTAGCACTGTCTAGCTTTGTTGTACCTGAAACGCTAGTTGTGGGTGTTACTCAGAGCAAGCACATTTGAAATACAGATAAATAGTCAATATTCATAACTTCAGATACAAAATGATTCATGCATACAAATAGCATATTCATATTCGGCAAATCATAACTTTTCCATAGACACCTCATGTGACACATCTTGTACAAGATGACACATAATCAAGATGTAATATAATTATATCATAATCATATTACTGTGGTGAATATGGGGTGCAGATTGTCACAGAGCCCCATAGCAACCCAGAGGATGAAATTCCTGCTCCCAGCCAGCACACAGGCATGGTACATGCTGAGATGGCTAAGAGGCATCCCTCCTCCCACAAGCTATTTTACCTGAAATATTTCAGATGCCATGAAAGGTGCCAGCACTTATGACCTTTCTTATACTAGTGAGTTATTTTGTCTTCAGTTGCTCCAGCTCTGTCCTTGTTCTCAGTAGTCAGTCCCTATGCAGCTCAGACCGAGCAGCAGGGATCACCTTCCCTGGGAGAATCATAGGACTGGAAGGAACCTTGAAAGGTCATCTAGTCCAGTCCCCTGCACTTGTGGCAGAACTAAGTGTTATCTAGACCATTTCTGGCCTGTGTTTGTCTAACCTGCTCTTTAAAATCTCCAATGATGCAGACCCCACAACCTCCCTAGGCAGTTTATTCCAGTGTTTAACCACTCTGACAGTTAAGCAGTTTTTCCTAATGTGCAACCTAAACCTCTGCCTCCTCTCCCTTTCCAGTTTCCAGTGGTCTCCACAGCAGCTCATAGAGTGGTTACTGTTTTCCTCAGGAAGACATTCAGGAAATGTGTCTGCAGATTGTCCTTTCAACTCTCCCTCACACAGGTCCCCTCCCCACTTCTCTCAGGGTTTGGCCCAGATACCTGTGAGGGCTGTTGCTCACAATGAGCTCTTAAAGAGACAGTGCAAATTTTAAAATCCCTCATGAGAATCTAAAAAGAAGTCGTCTCTAAAGCTGGACTTCTGACACTGTTAAACCAAGCTTTCCAGATGTAAACTTAATGGGGGAGGGTCTTACTTCACAGGTGCTTATGATTTTACAAAATGAATCGCTAAAAAACAAAACACAAACCCCTTCCCTACCTAAAGAGTTGAAAAAATGCTGAGTAATTCCTCAGGTAGTTAATGACAGTGTGATTAAGGTGGAGTGGGAATTTTCTATCAAGGTTTACTTATACTTAAGGTAGGACTAAAAGGCCGTCATTAATCTGCATAAGGCTAAGCCTGCTGCAGCCTCCTTAGTAGAGGGCATAGTCGTACCAGTTGAGGGAGGATTTCCTGCCTGATTCCCATACAGGAGAATAAGATTTTCACTAAGACTGAATTTGGATTCAGCATCTTTAGCCCTAGAGACTAACAAATTTATTAGAGCATAAGCTTTCGTGAGCTACAGCTGAGCTGAGCTGTAGCTCACGAAAGCTTATGCTCTAATAAATTTGTTAGTCTCTAAGGTGCCACAAGTACTCCTTTTCTTTTTGCGAATACAGACTAACACGGCTGCTACTCTGAAACCATCTTTAGCCCTGAGACTATTGGCTGCACTCTCTGTGCATATCTATGCTCAACTGGGAGGCCATTGTGAGCATACAAGTTCACGCATACACACCAAAAAAAACAAAACCACCCACAAAAACCCTACTACATCAAACCTACCTTACACTAGATTTTCCTAGGAGATTTCTTAGAGACTAAGAAATTTATTTGAGCATAAGGTTTCGTGGGCTAAAACCCACTTCATTGGATGCATGCAGTGGAAAATACAGTAGGAAGATAGCTATATAGAGATATAGATGTATAGAGATATATAGATATATATATATATATACACACACAGAGAACATGAAAAAATGGTGTTACCACACCCACGATAACGAGAGTGATCATTTAAGGTGAGCCATTATCAGCAGGAGAAAAAAAGAAATCTTTTGTAGTGATAATCAGGGTGGCCCATTTCCAACAGTTGACAAGAAGGTGTGAGTAACAGTTGGGAGAAAAATAATCATGGGGAAATAGTTTTACTTTTTGTAATGACCCATCCACTCCCAGTCTTTATTCAAGCCTAATTTAATGGTGTCCAGTTTGCAAATTAATTCCAATTCAGCAGTTTCTCGTTAGTCTGTAAGTTTTTTTCGGCTTGCATAATGACAGGTTTCAGAGTAGCAGCCGTGTTAGTCTGTATTCGCAAAAAGAAAAGGAGTACTTGTGGCACCTTAGAGACTAACAAATTTATTTGAGCATAAGCTTTTGTGAGCTACAGCTCACTTCATTGGTTGCATTTGGTGGAAAATACAGTGGGGAGACTTATATACACACACTGAGAACATGAAACAATGGGTTTTATCATGCACACTGTAAGGAGAGTGATCACTTAAGATGAGCTATTACCAGCACGAAGGGAGGGGGGGAGGAGGAAAACCTTTTGTGGTGATAATCAAGGTGGGCCATTTCCAGCAGTTAACAAGAACGTCTGAGGAACAGTGGGGATGGAGTGGGGGGAGAAATAACATGGGGAAATAGTTTTACTTTATGTAATGACCCATCCACTCCCAGTCTCTATTCAAGCCTAAGTTAATTGTATCCAGTTTGCAAATTAATTCCAATTCAGCAATCTCTCGTTGGAGTCTGTTTTTGAAGTTTTTTTGTTGAAGGATAGCCACTCTCAGGTCTGTAATGGAGTGACCGGAGAGATTGAAGTGTTCTCCGACTGGTTTTTGAATGTTATAATTCTTGACATCTGATTTGTGTCCATTCATTCTTTTATGTAGAGACTGTCCAGTTTGACCAATGTACATGGCAGAGGGGCATTGCTGGCACATGATGGCATATATCACATTGGTAGATGCGCAGGTGAACGAGCCTCTGATAGTATGGCTGATGTGATTAGGCCCTATGATGGTGTCCCCTGAATAGATATGTGGACAGAGTTGACAATGGGCTTTGTTGCAAGGATAGGTTCCTGGGTTAGTGGTTCTGTTGTGTGGGGTGTGGTTGCTGGTGAGTATTTGCTTCAGGTTGGGGGGCTGTCTGTAAGCAAGGACTGGCCTGTCTCCCAAGATCTGTGAGAGTGATGGGTCATCCTTCAGGATAGGTTGTAGATCCTTGATGATGCATTGGAGAGGTTTTAGTTGGGAGCTGAAGGTGGTGGCTAGTGGCATTCTGTTATTTTCTTTGTTGGG
Organism: Dermochelys coriacea; assembly: GCF_009764565.3. NCBI lineage: Eukaryota > Metazoa > Chordata > Testudines > Dermochelyidae > Dermochelys > Dermochelys coriacea. The sequence continues at coordinate 75,644,626 of NC_050070.1, read as the reverse complement.
CCTGTCCTGTAGTAGGTGGCTTCTAGGTACTCTTCTGGCTCTGTCAATCTGTTTCTTCACTTCAGCAGGTGGCCTTGTAGTTGTAAGAATGCATGATAGAGATCTTGTAGGTGTTTGTCTCTGTCTGAGGGCTTGGAGCAAATGCGGTTATATCTAGAGCTTGGCTGTAGACAATGGATTGTGTGGTGTGATCTGGATGAAAGCTAGAGGCGTGTAGGTAAGTATAGCAGTCAGTAGGTTTCTGGTAAAGGGTGGTGTTTATGTGACCATCGCTTATTAGCACTGTAGTGTCCAGGAAGTGGATCTCTTGTGTGGACTGGTCCAAGCTGAGGTTGATGATGGGATGGAAATTGTTGAAATCATGATGGAATTCCTCAAGGGCTTCTTTTCCATGGGTCCGGATGATGAAGATGTCATCAATGTAGCGCAAGTAGAGTAGGGGCATTAGGGAACGAGCTGAGGAAGCGTTGTTCTAAGTCATCCATAAAAATGTTGACATACTGTGGGGCCATGCAAGTACCCATAGCAATGCCTGACTTGAAGGTATACATTGTCCCCAAATGTGAAATAGTTATGGGTGAGGACAAAGTCACAAAGTTCAGCCACCACGTTTGCTGTGATGTTATTGGAGATACTGTTCCTGACAACTTGTAGTCCATCTTTTTGTGGAATGTTGGTGTAGAGGGCTTCTACATTCATAGTGGCCAGGATGGCGTTTTCTGGAAGATCACCAATGGATTGTAGTTTCCTCAGGAAGTCAGTGGTGTCTCGAAGATGCTAGGAGTGCTAGTAGCGTAGGGCCTGAGGAGGGAGTCTACATAGCCAGACAATCCTTTCTGTCAGGGTGCCAAAGCCTGAGATGATAGGGCATCCAGGATTTCCAGTTTATGGATCTTGGGTAGCAGATAGAATACCCCTGGTCAGGGTTCTAGGTGTGTGTCTGTGCCGATTTGTTCTTGTGCTTTTTCTGGGAGTTTCGTGAACAGATGGTGTAGTTTCTTTTGGTAATCTCAGTGGGATCAGAGGGTAATGGCTTGTAGAATGTGGTGTTAGAGAGCTGCCTAGCAGCCTCTCGTTCATATTCTGACCTGTTCATGATGATGACAGCACCTCCTTTGTCAGCCTTTTTGATTATGATGTCAGAGTTGTTTCTGAGGCTGTGGATGGTGTTGTGTTCTGCACAGTTGAGGTTATGGGGCAAATGATGCTGCTTTTCCACAATTTCAGCCCATGCATGTCGGCGGAAGCACTCTATGTAGAAGTCCAGTCTGTTGTTTCGACCTTCAGGAGGAGATCAGATCATTCCTGATATTCCTATGGCAAAAGGGTAACAGAAAAAATGTTTAAAAAGCAACTTACAGGCCGCTTCCATAAATTGTAAAGAAGCAATCCCGTCCCCCCAAGAAAACAACAACTAACTCAGTGTTTTTCTCTTAAGATCTTCAGATCACTTTTATACTTCACAAATATTTTTGTTTTTCAACTGATTTTTTCATGAACCAGGTATGGACATCCTTTGTATAACTTTTGGCTTTATAGAAAATAGAAAAATCTATTTTATATACTCTTCATTTGACTTCAATTATTGTCTAGAATCTACAGAACACTGAGTTTTTGAAATATCAGTATTTTAGGTTGGCTGAATGAACAAAAGACCAAACTAACGGTAACATCAAGAAATAGTCTAATCTAGTCATTTAACAGTATAGACATTGAACAAGTAGACAGCTTCTTCTACTTAGGTTCCCCTATAAAGATACCCACAATGAAGATGACATCAAGAAGTGGATATCTACTGCTAGCAGGTTGTTCACGTGCCTGACTAAAAATGTTTGGAAACTTAAGTCACTGTCCATCATATCTTAAACCAGATTATATACAATGCTGATTGGATCCATATTATGGTTACGAAATATGGGTACTGATAAAGTGTCTGGAGTAAAAGCTGCCAACATTTGAAATGAGTAGGGCCCTGTCAAATTCACAGTCCATTTTGGTCAATTTCATGGTCATAGGATTTTAAAAATAGTAAATTTCACAATTTCAGTTATTTAAATCTGAAATTTTACGGTGTTGCATTGTAGGGGTCCTGACCCAAAAAGGAGTTGGCGGTAGGGTTGCAAGGTTATTGTAGTGGCGGTTGTGGTACTGCTACCCTTACTTCTGCACGGATGCTGCTGGCAGTGCTGCCTTCAGAACTGGGAAGCTGTGGTTGCTGGCCTGGAGCCCAGCTCTGAATTCAGAGCTGTTGCCGGCAGCAGCACAGAAGTAAGGATGGCATAATATGGTATTGGCACTTTTACTTATGTGCTGCTGCCTGCAGAGCTGTGTCATCAGTCAGCAGCCACCACTCTCCGCCACCCAGCTCTGAAGGCAGCAGTGCAGAAGTAAGGGTGGCATGGTATGGTATTGCCACTCTTAATTCTGCGCTGCAGCTGAAGGGGCACTGCCTTCAGAGCTGGGTGCCTGGCCAACAGCTGCTGCACTCTGGCCGCCTGGCTCTGAAGGCAGCACAGAAGTAAGGGTGGCAATATCACGACTCCTCTAAAATAATCTTTAGATCCCCCTGCAACTCCCTTTTGGACAGGACCCCCAATTTGAGAAACGCTGGTCTCCCCGGTGAAATCTGCATAGTATAGGGTAAAAAGTACACAAAAGACCAGATTTCACGGTCCGTGACATGTTTTCATGGCCGTGAATTTGGTAGGGCCCTAAAAATGAGAAAACGGCATTGGATCCTAGATGAGACAAGGCTAGGTAGGCTTAAGATATTATGACATCTGTAGAAGACTGAAACTGCAGTGCGTGACTACAGTCATCAAAAGGCACCAACTACAATGGTTTGGCCATGTTGCTAGAATGATCCCCATACTGATCGCCTAAAATTGTTCTCTATGAAAGAGTGCATGGTGAGAGGGGCTGTGGATGTTTAAGGAGACAGTGGTATAACACAGTCTATAAAACCATCCTGGCAACCCCAATCTCAAAACAGACATGGGTGGAATCTGCTTATAACCTCAGTTGTACCCAGCCTTGGTGTCGGGGAGAGAAGGAGGAGGTAGTGATTTCTGGAGGCACATGAGATGAAGACAGACAAGTATATATCATACATTATATCATTAAGTAATTACAGTACAAGTAAATAATATAAAATGTATAATACATAGGCAACTGTGGAGGAAAATTAAGGGAAACAACTTTAGTAGTAACCTTGAATATGTCTCCACTGTAATCAGAGGGGTGATTTGCATCTCGTATAGGCATACTCACACTAGCTTTAATCTTGCTAGCTTGTTAAAAATAACATTGACGATGCAGCCATACAAGCTTCAGCATGGGCTAGCAATGCAAGTACCCAAAGTTTAGGTAGGTTTGTACAGCCTGTGCTGAAGCACATGCCCAGGGCCGGCTGTACGTTTTTACTAGCGTGGGTACACCTACGTGAGCTGTATGTTATGTCTCTGATTGTATCAGACGTATCCTTTGAGTATACTTGTTTTGGTGGATGTAACTTACACTTTTAAGGGCCTTATTTAGTAACAATGTATGGTGAAGATTAATACTATGTACTTTACTGGGAGGATGAATCTTTTCACATCTATGGGTTTTTAAGTGTAAATGTTCCACTGAGATTGAATAAATATATAGGAAGTACACGTTAATTCAGTTTTGAGAACCTTCATTTCTTCCAGGCCATCTTGTTCAGACTTTGAGGGGGGATCATGAGTGACCACCAAGCTTGCCTATTACACTGAATTCATGAAGATTTCAAAAAGGAGCATCCTTATAGCAGTATAGTTCTTTGAATTATTGTCCTCACGGATTCGAATTCTGGTGTACGTGCCCCATGCACGTGAGATCAGATCTTTTTGGTAGCAGTGTCCATTGGGGACACACCTGCGTCTCTGATGTCCTCATACATCCTGTAGGCCTTAACTGAACACAGACAAATATATAGCTGGAAACCTGTCTGGCTCACCTGTGATTAGTATTGTCAAAATAGATCTTAAATTTTTAAGAATGTGGTTAATGATCAGACTTCATGTAATGCTTATAGGATGCTGCATGTATTAATCTCACTTATAACATCTGTACACCATGTTATAACATTATATTAATTGTTTACATTGTAATCCTCTGTAATTATGTAAGTCATCAAACAGGAAAGGAGCATTAATTAATGTAAAATGCTGGCTTCCTATGGAAGACATTAGGCCCTGTCCACCAAGAAGGGCCACTGAAACCAAATGAGCCATTGTGCAACATCAAAGAACAAAGACTTTGTTGATTGCTTTCCACCACACATGAAAAGGAGATGTGCACAGAGACTTGTCCCTTCAGCTTGGACTCTGGGGGAAGGGAATAAAAATCCCTGACAGGAAGAAACTGCACTTCTATGCTGCTTAGACTGAGGGTCAAGGATTACTAAGCATAAATAAAAGATACACAATATTTGGCCAGGATTTGCTCTAAAGGACATATAGAGTTTGCTTATTGTAGAAGCTTCTATTACCTTTTTGAAACCTAAGACTGTAATTCATTTGTGTGTATATGTTGACCTACTTTAACTTTATAAAGAACTCTTATTTTTCTTAGTTAATAAATCTTCTGTTGATTTATTATAGATTGGCTACAAATGTTGTCTTTGGTTTAAGATCTAAGGTACAATTGACCGGGGTAAGTCACAGGTCCTGAATTGTTGTGATTTTTTGTGTAAGGGGTTCCTTATTTCAAATGCAAGCTCACCTAGGAGGCAAGATAGATTGGAGTACCCAAGGGGACTGTCTGTGACTCCATGTTAAGTCTGCTGTATTGCCTGAGGAGTTCACACTTGATACTTGGTGAAATCTAAGTACAGAATTCACAACCTGGCTTTTAACAGTCTGCCCTGGGGTTGGTACTCATGCTCCTGAGCCACTCCAGACAGCTTGACAGGCACTGAGGATGGAGTGGGTCCAATCACTCCTTGATACCTGTGGCAATGAGATGGAACCCCAGCAGGATTTGCTTACTCTGCACACTGTGCGATTGCTTGTCAAGCTAGTTATAGTAGTATCACATTTAATATTAGTTTTATGCCTGTTAGCAAGTATATATAAATTAAGATTTTTATATCAGTTTAGGGGATTCCCAGTACCAGGACCTTAGCTGTGATGGGTGAGACTAAATCCTTGAAAATTAAAACTTGCCCCAAGACATCAAGAGATGGAGAATCCATCACTTCTCTAAGCAGTTTGTTCCAATGGTTAATCATTTTCACAGTTAAAGATCTGTGCTTAATTTCCAGTTTGAATTTTTCTGGCTTTAGAGTCTAGCCATTGGTTCTTGTTATACTTTTCTCCACTAGATAAAAGAGCTCTTTAGTACCTAGTATTTCTCACTGTGAAGGTATTTATATACTTTAATCAAGTAACCTCAGTCTTTTGGAAACAGATGGAGCTCTTTAAGTCTCTCACTGTGAGGCATTTTCCTCAACCCTCAAATAATTTTTTGGCTCTTTTCTGCACCCATTCCAATCTTTCAACATATTTTTTAAAATGTGGACACAAGAACTGTATGCCAAATGCAGAAGTAAAATCACTTGCCTTCTCCTCCTTATTATTCCCATTTACACAACCAAGGATTGCATTGGCTAGGGTTGGTCTGCCAATCTGGGTGGACTGGCCGCAGCCTTAGTACCAAATCTGTTTCGTCAATGGGAGATAGAGATTGCTTTTTAACACTACTCCACAAAGACTTCATATTTTTCCTTTATCTGTTCAGGTCTCTGTGTACACTAAGTGACATACACCCTTGTGCACAGCTGCAGTATAAGTTTCATGCACTACTTGCATTACTTAAGCTCTCAAAATAGGGTTTCAGTGGGACTGAATGGTGCATATAGGGCCCTACCAAATTCACGGGCATGAAAAATGTGTCACGGACTATGAAATCTGGTCTCCCCCGCCATGATATATGGTCTTTTGTGTGTTTTTACCCTATACGACACAGATTTCACGGCGGAGACCAGCATTTCTCAAACTGGGGGTCCTGACACAAAAGGGAATTGCAGGGGGTCACAAGGTTATTTTAGTGGTCACGGTATTGCCATCCTTACTTCTGCTCTGCCTTCAGTGCTGGGCAGCTTGAGAGCGGTGGCTGTTGGCCGGATGCCCAGCCCTGAAGGCAGCACCCCACTAGCAACTGTATAGAAATAAGGGTGACAACACCATACCATGCCATCCTTACTTCTGCGCTGCTGCCTTCAGAGCTAGGTGGCTGGAGCATGGTGGCTGCTGAATGAGGGCCCAGCTCTGCAGGCAGCAGCACAGAAGTAAGGGAGGCAATACCATACCATGCCATACTTACTTCTGCGCTGCTGCTGCTGCTGTCTCTGCCTTCAGAGCTGAGCTTCTGACCAGCAGTCACTGTTCTCTAGCTTCCCAGCTCTGAAGACAGTGCCACCAGCGACAGCAGCATAGATGTGAGGGTAGCAGTACCGCAACTCCCCCCACTACAAAAACCTTGTGAACGCCCTCCCATAACTCCTTTTTGGGTCAGGGCTCCTACAATTACAAACTGAGAAATTTCAGATTTTATATATATGAAATCATGACATTTATGATTTTTTATAATCCTATGACTGTGAAATTGACCAAAATGGACAGAGAATTTGGTAGGGCCCTAGCTATGAGCTGGCCCTGTGTACAGGTTGAATTTAATTCATTGCAAGTGTTGACCAATCATATATTTCCTATAATCCTATGGATCTATAGAAAGTTTTAAAGTACTAGATAATACCTGTGACATCCAGAAAAGGGTTAATCAGCTCTCAGCAGTTGCTATGGGTGGGTAAGTCCTCAGCCCTACAGGGCAATGACCCATTATTAAGAGTTTGTTCTAGTGATGTAATTTAATATCCTTACCAACTATGAGCCTGAACTAAGCCCCTGATCCAAACTCCCCTGAACTCGGGTAATGGTTGAAACCTGAATCCAGATCTGGGTCCAAATTTTGCAAATGGCCCATATATGTATCTATATAACAAACTGAACCAAATCCCCACCTTCAGTTGTCCTGAATGTTGGGATCTGTATATTGTCATCCTGATCTAATTATTATCGCTTGAATCCTTCACTGATCCTTGCAAGAAATTATGATTGGTAGTGTTTCCAAGCAGTAAATCTGCACTACTGGCGGTCAAAAAAACAGAACTGCTAAATACAAATCTGAAAACATTTGCACCTGGAATTTAAAAAAAGGCTTGGATTGGAGTCAGCCTTAACTTTAGTTTTAGAATTGCCAAATCAAAACTTGAATGACAAGCCTTTGCAAAACCATGGTCTCTTTAGCCTATCTCTAGGCTGTAGTGGTTTCATGTCCAGTGCAGAGAAGTCTCCATCTTGGCCAAGCTTGAAGAAAAAACATAATTTTGTACTCTACTGAGCAGACTGGCCAAACCTTGTAGAGGTCCTGGGCACTTGCATGTCCCATTTATAACAATGTAAAGTTCATGTGATTAATATCAATCTGCGTTTGGCATAAATAAATATAGGCCATGCAGAGGGGCGCCCATGTCATAAAGCAGAGTACTTTACCTGGAACTCCAGTTAAATATAATAAACGATAGACACTTAAGCATCTGATTAGATACAAAAATCTCCAATAGAGTTCTGCCAACAAAGGAGAAACAGATTTAATCTCTTTTAGAGAAACATTTGTTCTTCTTTGAGTGCTTGCTCATCTCCATACCATGTTAGGTGTGTGTGCTCGCCACATGCACCAGTGCTGAAAGTTTTCCCCTCAGTGGTATCTGTAGGGGACTGGCTCTGGTGCCCTCTGGAGTGGCATGCCTATGCATTGGTATAAGGAACGACGACGCCCCCACCTATCCCCTTCAGTTCCTTCTTACTGCCAGTGATGGTGCTGGAATGTCTTCTTACCTTGGCAAGTGTTTCTTCCAGTGTTTTTTTTTCTTCTCTACCCATTGTGTACATTGTGAGTTACTTATCTAACAGCTATATCACTAGTATCAGATATGTCCGACCTGGGTTGGGGAGGCCACCTCAGAGCACTAGGAACTCAGGGTTTGTGGTCCCAGGAGGAACTATCATTACACTTCAACATCAGGGAACTCAGGAACATCAGTTTGGCTTTTGAAGTGTTCCTTCCTCAGCTGTTTGGTTAAGTGGTACAGTTGTTGACGGACAACACAACCTCCGTATTCTGTGTCAACAGGGGGAACAAGGTCAACAGCCCTCTGTCAGGAAGCCCTCCATCTGTGGTACTTCTGTATCCAGCATGCCATCCACCTAGAAGCTCTGCATCTCCCCGGAGTCTGAAACATGCTAGTGGATCACCTCAGGAGGTCATGCTTTTCTCATCAGAAGTGTTCCCTTCACTCAGAGATCATCAGGATGATCTTCCAGAAGTGGGGGATTCCCCAAGTGGGCCTGTTTGCCACCAGGCAGAGCAGGAAATATCACCGATTCTGCTCCCTACAAGGTCTCAACAGCAGCTCGCTTTCCCACGCATTTCTCCTGTCATGGATGACTTTTTCTGTTCAAGTTGTGAACGGCATTTGAAAGCACCTTCAGACACCAGACAGTGTAGTTTCCTCCAGCTTAGAGGAAGAATATTTTTTATTCTACTGTTCCTGATATAGAGGGGAGATATGTCCCCCATTTATACCCTTTGCTCTCCCTTTTGTGAGCCTTACTGGTGTGATAAAATCCAGGGATTGCCCATACAAACACAGACCTGAAGGATCTCATGCAGAATATTCTTTGTATCCAGTCCTATACCCTTATAGTATATAATCTTGTCCATTTTGGGCTCCTTGGGGTATGCAAAAATCTAAGACAACTTCCTCCCCTGCAACCCCACCCAAGTTAGATCTCCCTCTTCTTTAAGACATCGTAAATCTACTCAAGAGGATCTGTTAGCCCAGTCCCATAGATAGCACCAACAGGAACATAACAATGAGGAGAAACAGCAACAGGAGATGAGATTAGTTGATTACAGCAACAATATCTTACTCCTCTCCTGCTGAGGCACTGATCCCTGCTTCTTCTAGCCAGCTGGGTGATTTTAAGATTTAAAATGCATGACATACACCTCACAAATTCCAGTGGAGGTGACACAAGAAAAGTCCCACAAATGACAGGACATTCTGCATGCCTGGTAGGGTTGTTGGCCTATCAACAATGAGTTAATGGAACTGCCCAAGGACCTGAGCCAGTAAGTGTTATCAAGCACTCTGAGTATTTTTATACCCACCCAGTCCCTGGATCCCTGGTGGTTGTTGCAGCAGTGCGTGAAACATCTAAACGTCAAGGGCCTCCAATTCTGATACCAAAGAGAAGAAATTTTATTTGTCAGGAAGGTCCACAATTCAGCTTGCCTCCAGATGTGCATTTCAAATTTTCAGACGCTTGTGTTGAAATGTGACTGGAATCACAAATCATAGAGAAGCTTCAGAATGAAAGAGAGCAGCTGAGATTCCTTAGTGTCTGAAGGGCAGTTAGTGGCAACATCTTGGCTGGTTGCTTTTAACACTTCTGTCAAGGCTGATTCCCCACTCTGTCACTCCGAGTGTAGAATGTGGGGGCCTGCAAGGATTCTAAAAATTAATATTGGCCACTCCAGGCTGGTATTAAACTCCCAAGGTTACAACTTTTCTCTGACCTTGGATGGGTAGATTCTGCCACCACCCAAGTGTAAAAAACCCCTTTGGGAATCCAGGAAGGGCACTTGGGAATTCCTTCCTGTGGGGTACCCTCAAACCCTTACCCCTCTTTCCCCCCTCCCCTAGCCTGGGAAGAGCTGAGAAAGAAAAGCAAAGGAAATCAGCTGTTGCCACCAGCTAATTAAACAACATGTGCACAAACCTCTGAGGACACAAAAATCCAATCTTGTTCTTAAAAAAGGTAAATTTTATTAAAAACAAAAAGAAAATATATTGGAACTTAGGCTATTACTAGATTTAAAAAGAGTAAAATTTATTATTAACCATCAAGAATGGTTTTCTTGAGGTTCAGCTTAATGGTTACAAGCAAAACAAAAGCATTTGGGGGTTAGCACAGGGGAGTCCACAAGCCATAAAGAAATAAAAAGAGATAAACCTAATCATGTCTTCCTAGACATTTCCTGATCTACTTACATATCTGGGGTTTCAAATAAGTAGTTTCTAGGTATGATCTGATGATTTTTCATACCTGACTCAAAGCTTTTTACAGCATAGTTCCAGCCCTGTCCCTGTGAAGGGTTAAAATTTATTGTTAATGTAATAACCTGGTATATGGATTTGTGTATAGGCCCAAAGTTTAGAGTTTGGTTAAAAGGTTAAAGGCCTAGCAAATAACAACTAGCTAAGAGAAAGCAAAATAACCAAAAATAACCTTGCTTTTGCTAAAATATGCCAGGTTAGCAAAATGCCAAATGTTGGGGGCAATAATTGTGTTTTATTTAAAGTTGCAAATAAAACAAAAAAGCCTTGTTTTTGTTAGGTTTTATTTTTTTGGGGGGTGGAAAATGTGGGTTTTTTGCACATTTAATTTTGAGTTTATAAAAGGTTTAAGCATGTTAGTATAAGACATGGCTTTTTTTAACTTTTTTTTTTTAAACCAATGTTTACCCTAAAACACAAATAACTTAAAAAACAATTTTTATTGCCATATACTTACACTGATTCTTTGCTTTTACCCCTAAATATGTATCCGTTAAACAATCAAAGAAGCTACTTCATTCCTATGAACCCCAAATCAAAATTCAACATATTTTATACTAATACATTTATAAAAGTACTAGTTAAATGTTAATTTGTTAACTTAAAACCATGGGCAAAAACATTATGTAACCTTTGACCATTGGCTACTGTGCTATCATGTCTTGCAGCTAAACCTATCCAGGAAAGTAAAACTGCCTACCCCATCACTTTGCCCCGCCCATGGAAAATCCATATATTCCATTGTAATCAATTAATTAACAGTGTGTCTAAGCCTAATAAGCAAGTAACACTCCATCAGCGCTGTACGTAATAAATTCCTGTGCTTAACGTCTACACGGTGTAAATTTATGTCCTTCACCCTGCTCTCCGGGAGAACAACACAGACAGACAAAAGGGGAGTCTTGTTTCAATTTTAAAAAGTTCTAGCCTTCCCACTGGCTCTTTTGGTCAGGTGTCCACTCCCTTCTTTTTACCTATGGACTTTTTAACCCTTTGCAGGTAAAGCAAGTAGAGAACAACTATTAACAGGGAGTTTATAACTAACTGGCTGGCTGGGTGTCCATAAAAGGTAGCTACCTCCCCTTCATTTATCATATCTTCTGATATGACCACTTCCATTGCAATGGCTCCAATCTTCTGGAATACTTTGGGAAGTCCAACTAACCATCGAGGACCTCCCATTTGAAAGTTACAAACTGTTTAATGTACCAACTGACAAAGCCTTTAATTCATTCAAGGACCCGAGAGCCACCCTCCAATCACTGAGCATATACATATCAGCCTCAACAAGGATTTAGGCCAGCCCTCAAAGCTCCAGCAGACGGATGCTCTCTACCTCTTATTATTACAACCCTCAGAGAACATCAGAACCGTGGAAGAAACAGAGGTTCCAGCACAGAAGGTCCTCTGCCTCTTCTGTTGCTAATTCTGTGGCTATCTCACGGCAGCAGGTTGTATGCTAATCAGATCCATTTCAGAATCTATACATTGGAGACATCCTAACAGACTAACTGTCACTTCAAATTCCCGATGGTAAATCTGGTCATCCATAAGTCCCTTACTGGATCCACAAGACTGGTTTGCAGCTCTTAACCAGCAAAATGTCTACTTTCACATTTGTTCATCTGGCCCACAGGAAATGCTTCACATTCTGAATAGGGATGCCTCATGACCAGTCCTGCCCTTTTGTTTTTTCCACAGCACCAAGGGTATTTCCCAAATGCTTGGCAGTTGTGGCAGCTCATATTAGGAATCAAGGGGCCCAGGTATACTGATACCTCAACAATTGGCTTATCTGAGGAAGATCACCCAAACAGGCAACCAACTTCAACTTGATCAGGGAGCTTTTTACCACACTGGGACTCAAGATCAGCAAAGGAAAATCCAACTGTTGCTGACTCCAAGTATAGAATTCAAAGGAGCTGTGTTAGTCAATCTCAACAAGAGCTTACCTACCACAGGAGAGGGTCTGCTCCATAGTGAGCCTCCATGATTTTCTGCAAGCTCACCCAAAGCTATGTATATGAACATGTCTTAGACTCCTGGGTCACATGGTGTCATAAAAATAAAGGGAAGGTAACCACCTTTCTGTATACAGTGCTATAAAATCCCTCCTGGCCAGAGGCAAAACCCTTTCACCTGTAAAGGGTTAATAAGCTAAGATAACCGTGCTGGCACCTGACCAAAATGACCAATGAGGACACAAGGTACTTTCAAAGCTGGAGCGGGGGAACAAAGGTCTGTCTATCTGTGTGATGCTTTTGCTGGGAACAGATCAGGAATGCAGTCTCAGAAACTCTAAGTTAGTAAAAAGAAAAGGAGTACTTGTGGCACCTTAGAGACTAGCAAATTTATTAGAGCATAAGCTTTCGTGAGCTACAGCTCACTTCATCGGAAAAAAGTGAGCTGTAGCTCACGAAAGCTTATGCTCTAATAAATTTGTTAGTCTCTAAGGTGCCACAAGTCCTCCTTTTCTTTTTGCGAATACAGACTAACACGGCTGCTACTCTGAAACCTGTCTAAGTTAGTAAGTAATCTAGCTAGAAATGCGTTAGATTTCCTTTTGTTTAATGGCTGGTAAAATATGCTGGGCTGAATGGAATGTATATTCCTGTTTTTGTGTCTTTTTGTAATTTAAGGTTTTGCCTAGAGGGATTGATTCTCTATGTTTTGAATCTGATTACCCTGTAAGATATTTACCATCCTGATTTTACAGAGGTGATTCTTTTATCTTTTCTTTAATTAAAATTCTTTTTTTAAGAACCTGATTGCTTTTTCATTGTTCTTAAGATCCAAGGGTTTGGGTCTGTGTTCACCTGTACAAATTGGTGAGGATTTTTATCAAGCCTTCCCTAGGAAAGGAGATTTAGGGCTTGGGAGGATATTTTGGCGGAAGACGTCTCCAAGTGGGCTCTTTCCCTGTTCCTTGCTTAACATGCTTGGTGGTGGCAGCATAGGGTTCAAGGACAAGGCAAAGTTTGTACTTTGGGGAAGTTTTTAACCTAAGAATAAGCTGGTAAGAATAAGTTTAGGGGGTCTTTCATGCAGATCCCCACATCTGTACCCTAGAGTTCAGAGTGGGGAAGGAACCTTGACACATGGCCTTCTGCAACTGTCACACAGCATGCAACACTCGATTCAAGAATGGTTGCAATTAGTATACCTACTAAACAAGCACCAGATGTACATGGGGGTAAAGGTCCAACAAGAAGTCCTCTCTTCATTACAGTAGTGGAAGAACCCATTTTATGTGTGCAACAGAATACCTTTTGCTGCACCTCCGCCTAACAAAATACTGGTGATAGATGCCTCCGCTCAGGGATGTGGCGCTCATTCAGGTCACCTTCATACTCAGGGCCTATGGTCCTCTCAGGAAGTTCATCTCCACTAAAACCCTAGAGCTCAGAGCTATCTACATGGTAAGGCATTTCTGTCCTTGCTACAGGGATCCATGATCCCAGTGGTGATGGACAATACAACTGCAGTGTAGTAGGTCAGCAAACAGAGAGGAGCAGGGTTACCCCCTCTCTGCCAAGAAGTCATTCACCTGTGGGTCTTGTGCATTCATCATCAAATCACACCCATGGCTCTGCATCTTCCAGACTTACAAAATGCCCTAGCAGATAACCTCAGCAGACAATTTCCAGACAGCCATGAATGGACTGTCAAAGACTCAATTCTGAAAAACATCTTCACAGGTAAGGATGTGTAGAAATAGACTTATTTGCCACAAACCAGAATAAGAAATGCCAAGTGTTCTGTTCTAGAAGTGGTTTGAGCCTAGGCGGTCTGTCAGATGCCTTCCTCATCTTATGGACACCAGGGATCGTATATATCTTCCCACCCTTTCTATTAATATCAAGGTTTCTGAGGGAACTCAGGCAAGATTCAGCTTTAATGATTATGGAAGCCCCAATTTGGGTCAGATGGTTCTCCAATTACATTACCTCTACTTCCCTATGTGATTTTGCAAAATGAAGATCAGATCTTAAACCAATATCCTGCATCTTTACATCTGACAGCTTGGATGCTGGCTTTCTGACTGCCAGTGAAAGAAATTGTTCAGCTAAAGTCCAGAACATCTTAGTATAGCAGAAAAAACTCTACTAGACTGATCTATACAGCAAAATGGAAGAGGTTTTCTGCTTGTGCAGCATGACATCACCTTGGAGTCCCCTGTTACTGCTATTTTGGATTATTTGCTAGCACTAAAACATTTGGGATTATCCATCAGATCCCTAAGGGTATATTTAGCAGCAGTATCAGTACATCCTCCTCCTATTCAGAATCATATCATATTTTCCCTTTCTGAAGTTGCTAGATCTTTTAAAGGCTTCATTCATGTGTTTTTCCCCTCTCTGGGAACTCCCTCCTTGAGACATCAACATAGTAGTAACTAGGTTAAAAGGACTTCCTTTTGAGCCCCTATCAACTTGTTCTTTATACAGTCTTTCTACGAAGATTGCCTTTTAGATGCTCAAAAAGAACAGGAGAGTACTTGTGGCACCTTAGAGACTAACAAATTTATTTGAGCATAAGCTTTCATGCTATTACATCTGCTCAGAGGTCCTTTTTTAAATAGTTATTTTCATTAATCTGATTTAGTAGTCAATAGTAGACCCCTACAATGAGGTTACCCATATTTTTTTATTCCTTTTATCTTTACCCAGAGACTCTCAACTGGTCAGCTCCTTCTGGACCTCAGAACGAGTGTGTGTGTGTGTGTGTTTATACACATACCAAGTCTCAGTGATGCCTTAGTACATAAACTAAATTATGACAAATACTTCCAGTTCTTCCTGTTTATTACCCATACTGCTTGCATTTGGGTGTAGACATCTAAGATGTTGAGCAGATTCCCTCACTGATTTCCATCTTGTTGCTCCTATGACCCTATTTTAATTTTCTGTACCTCCTGCCCCTCCCCAACATCTAACCCTCTTTTAAAGTTGTCTTTTGTTTTTACTTACTCACCTGCCCCCACTGAACCTAGTTTAAAGCTGTCCTCACTAGGTTGGTGAGTCGGTGTGTGAAGATGCTCTTCCCCTTCTTGGTCAGGTGGGCCCCATCTCTTCCCAGCAGACCATCTTCCCAGAACAGTATCTCATAATTGAGGCTTCTAATGCTTTCCCATCAACACCATCTGTGCAGCCATGCATTCATCTCCAGGATGCACATGTCCCTTCCTAAGCCCTAACACTTAACTGGGAGGAAAGATGGACAAGAATACAGACATTTTTCTTCTAAAAGTTTAGTGCAGAAAATAAATTAGACTAATTTTATATAAATTACTAGTATACATACACAGATAGTAGACTAGTTCTCCTTTAGCACTTCTAATTAACAAGTTGTTTTGTCTTTTATATTCAGCTTTTTATTTTCCTCAGTGAAGAACTATTACAAATACTGTAGATTTCCAAATATTATGTTGTCAGTATGTTGTGATATTTATTCCTGTTTATGAACTCTCATAGATTTCAGAGATTACAGAATACAAATTATCATATCTTTAAAGGGTGATTAAAATGTTTTAAATGTAGCTCACATTTATTTGTAGTTCTGTTTATCCACAAATGGATGATAATTTTGCTTTCTTTTGCCTTTTCATTATAGCAGAGTGGTTTTATTTTTTTAGTAGCACAGATTTTCATGAAAACACGTAACCTCACCTTGTCTTATGGAAATAAAACTGAATATTTAAGCATATAAACATTCTACAAGGTGCACCTGATTCTAATATAATTTCAGATTCTTTTAATTGTGTGGCAGTATTCTGAACAGAATGGCCATGTTAAAATGGCAGAAACATGACTGTAAAGTAAACCTTATATTCATTTCAGTCTGCGTGTTGCTAGTGACAGGTGCTCAATGGTTGTCAGTACCCTTGTCAGCACAGAGAATCCTTTGACATTAAAGTCCGCAGTTCAATCCTGATCTTGTGTGACTATTGGCAGGTCCATCAGGCTGTAGCTGATCAGAGAATGTCAGAGCTGCTGCTGTTCTTCTACAATGTCACCTGTCCCTAGTGTTTTTGGTTTGGCCTTGCTTGTTGTTTGAACTTAGCACACTTTCCAACAGCTCTCCTGTGGGAAATGAACTGATAGGTCATGGGAATATAGGTATCTTTAGGGCATGCAAAATTTCATCCAAAGTGACTTACATAAAGGTTTGTAATGATTACCTTGGCTTAGAGTCAATCAATGGTTAGAGTGCTTAGGGACTCATTAAATGGCATTTGTAGTGTCTGTAACCTAGGTTTTGAGCTGTATTTCAGGGAAAGTGGTGACAGCCTTTAATGTCTAATTGACCTCTTCTCTTTGATTCACTTTCCATATTTGCCACTGATGTTGTCCCCAATGGCAGCAAACAGCACTGCTCAGCATTCTGAACTTCTGTTCAGAGCTTCAGCACCTCAGCCTTGGTAGCTGTGTCATGGTAAGTAATTGAAGTCGTGTGTGTGTGTGTGTGTGTGAGAGAGAGAGAGATGACTGAGACTGAACTTACTTTTCTTTGTTTACAAAAGTATTAAAAGATAGTTTACTTCATTTGCTTATCTAACATTAGCCTCTATTCCTATAGGGCAAAAGTGAATGTGTGTGTGTGTTTATAGGGACACTGGCCAGTTTTGTAGGCCTAAAATTTAGCTCACCATCTCCCCACCCCTGACTGTTTGTAAAGTGAATGCAGTTCTTCGTATGTTTCCAAAATTAATGTTTAATGTTCATTTTTATTTAAAACAAATATACATTCTTGGAAGCCTGACACTCATGAACAACCCTACAGTAATAAATCTCTGTGTATACAGAATGAGTTAGTTTGAATGGAGATATTTTTAGTCACAGGCTTCCCAGGGCTATGGGTTTTTTGTAACTTTATTTAAAAAAAAAAAAAAAAAAAAAGGAATTGCTGATGGAGAGTTCCTTCCTAAACAATGTTGTACCTGAATGCCAGAGGCAGACATAGAGGGGGCCTTATTTTACAGCTCTCTGTGGCTATAAATACAGCAGAGTACTTAATATGCGACTTGATGGGCTTCTCCACCCAATCAGGAAGCAAAAGACAAAGGAAGAGCTGGATAGACTTCCCCCAGTTGGCTTAGGAGAAACTGGAGGGAGCATTACCAACTAGCTCTTCCAACAGTCTAGACTTCCTATCACTCCTTTGATAGTGGGTTATACTGGCCATACAATGGCTCACTTCTTCATTCCCCTTAACTTCCATAGTGGGGACTGGTTTCAGAGTAGCAGCCGTGCATCCGATGAAGTGAGCTGTAGCTCACGAAAGCTTATGCTCTAATAAATTTGTTAGTCTCTAAGGTGCCACAAGTACTGCTTTTCTTATAGTGGGGACTGGCAGTGCTTCCCTGAAGGCTAGATCCAGGTTCAGCCTTTGTTCAACCTTGAAAAGGGATGAGACTTATTCTTCTGTCCATATGCAGATGTATGAGCACTGTTTATTTTATTAAGTGTTGTTAAACCACCAATAGCGCTGTTGTTATTCCTTCAATTGCCCCTTTATATAAGCAGGACAGACCACTGTCAATGAAACTTAATTACCCTTTAGGGGGAAAAACAGCTCTTACAAAAATTGCGCTAGCAATGCAAAAAAAAATGTTGGGAAGAAAATCAGTTTTAGTTATAGATTTTAATTGGTCTTTCTTATTCAGTGTGTAAATTTAAAAACAAAAAAAGTTTAAAAACTGATGGAAAATTTACCTTGCCATTGTCTTTTTTTAAAAAGCAGAATGAGACCTGTCCAATGTGGGGATGAATTCCTCTCCAAATTCCTTAGAAATGAAAAACACTGAAGATAGATCAATAGATGTATTAGCAAACAAAGCTGCTTGGGTATAACTGGGAATAACAATATATAAGAAATGGTGTTTGTTTTCTTCACAGATTGAAGACTATGACCTGATAGCAAGTATGATGGGAGCAAAGTGCAAAAAACTGCGTACTCTGGATTTGTGGAGATGTAAAAACATTACTGAAAATGGAATAGCAGAACTGGCTTCGGGATGTCCCCTCTTGGAGGAGCTTGATCTTGGTTGGTGCCCTACACTACAAAGCAGTACTGGCTGCTTCACAAACCTTGCGCATAAGCTCCCAAACTTGCAAAAGCTCTTTCTTACAGCCAACAGGTCTGTGTGTGACACGGACATTGAAGAACTTGCTGCTAACTGTACTCATCTTCGGCAGTTGGACATACTGGGTAAGGAAACACATGATAATTGCATTATTGTTTTTTCATATGTGGTATCCTGGTAGGAAGCGAGGACTAGATATTGCATAAAATAAGACTTAGTTCCAGATCTTAGATATTCTTTAAAAAAATAAGTCCCAATACAATAAAATTAAAAATTATTAAATTGCTCTAAGGTCCCATTTTGACTTACTCAGCCATATGTCTAACTTAGTTTGGCAAGCAGTTTCATAAAGGTAGTAATAGAATAATTTAGTATTCTAATAAGTTGGTCTTTTTTATTAGGGCTTTTAAGAGTTACAAATTCTTAAAGCTTGTTTGGCTGAAAAAATCCTTTTGGTTACCGTTGCTGGTTTTCCTACACTTTTTTTTCCTTTTATGGTATTTGTATGGAGTATGATATACTGTATTTATAAAGTGTGAGTCTTTTGATCAAATAAGCAGACTTTTCTTGCAGAATACACATCAGGCAGAATAGAATAATATTCTCCATTTTGTCACTTTTACTAGAAGATAATATCTCTTTTAAAGTTAAAAAGTACTTTACAATGTAATTTACTTGTGTTTTCCACTGATGCAGAAAGGAAAAAAAAAGAACTTTTTGCAAAGCTTAAATTTCTAGCCCTTTCTAGCTCTTACAGATGGTAGTACCTTTTGAAATCTGAAGTAAAATATGCTTTAGACTCTTGAATGAGGAATTTGTGAAGGGAAAACAATCTCTACAAAACGTTACATTAATCCTGTTAGACTGCAACACGTGGTTTCATTATTTAAAATGGTGAAAGACTGCACACAAGGTCATGAGCCAAGATTTTCTTTCGGTTCTTGTACATTTGATGAATATTTTCATGGGTTTAGTTGAAAGAGGAAGATAGAAGCCTAAAAGGAAGCAATTAAATTAATTCAATATGAGTCATGAGAAGAACAAGTTTTAAAATTGATTGTGCAAGAGGCTGAGAATCCTCCATTCACATTGCCTTCAGTAGGTGGTTAGCTATCATAATGGTGAGCTATCATAATCTCACAGGATTGGGCTTCGCGTGTGCAAGAAAATTTACAACGTGGCTTCTAATTGTTAAACACCCCTTTATAGCTCATACATAAATACCATATAACATGATTTCATGCTGTTGACCTATGGCCAACATCCAACCAGCATTAGGATGAAAGGAAAACAGGTGAAAGTTCACTCTTCCCAGAACAAATTGATCAAAACCTAAACTTGTATGTGCTTTGTAGTCTGTGTGACGGGTTGCTTCCCTTAGGATGCTACTGAGTCAGCTTATTCTGCCAGTCTGGATCCTCTTTACCTGGCCTTGCTGGGTTAGGCGTACAAGCCTCTTCCAGCCAAACACATAGGCAGGGCCACACCCAGCTGCACAAAGAGACAGAGATCCGCTCTGAAAAGATTCAGCCTTAGGAGCTTGCTCCAAGACTCTGGTGCCCACTCCTTTTTAGGGATACAAACCCAAACGTTTTATGAAATTCACCCCCTCCCTTCATGTGGAGGGAGATATGCACAACTTCTTGCCTCTCCCCCCCAGTTAGATATTACATAAACTGGATTACATTATAAACAAGAAATAAGCTTTTTAACTACAAAAGATGAATTTTAAGGGAATATAAGAGATAACAGACAGAACAAAGCAGATCACTGAGCAAATAAACCAAAGTCCACAAGCTAAGATCAATATACTTAAGAAACAAAATGTAATTTCTTACCCTAAATGTTGTTTTAGGCAGGTTGAAAGGTTTCTGTGGTTCAGAGTTAGTTATATTTCTTTTCAGACTGCACCCCTGTCTCAGTCTGGACTCCCCAGCTCCCCTCCACACCCACCTTCCCTTCAGGTGGCTTTAGCAGTCTTTCTTCTTGGGCAGACAGACCATGGAGAAGAGGAACCCGCTTTGCCTTCCTCCACATCCTTAAATAGAATTTACATAAGGCGGGAATCCTTTGTTTCCCAAACTTGACACACACACCCTCCCCTTCCAGTGGAAAGTTGCAAGAATTCCCAGGTAATATTTAGTATCGGGTGACAAGACCACCTGACTCTGTAGTATCACAGCATCGACAGGTCAGTGGAGTGTCCACAGGAGTGTTTTCACAGTCCATTGTCCTTGCTGATGGGCCATGCGCCCTGTCTGGCTTTTCCATTGTTGTACCTGAAGTGTTAGCAGTGGGCATTACCCAAAGTAGCATAGCTGAAATACAGATACATAGTCAATATTCCTAACTTCAGATACAGAAATTATACAGGCATACAAATTGGATAATCACATTCAGTAATTATAACCTTTCCAATGATACCATACAAAACCCACCTTGCATAAAGTATAACCTACCTTGCATAGAGTATATCTCAAATCCATATTATAAGCATATTTCCATAAAGAATATGGAGTGAAATGTCAGTCTGTTTTAAATTAATCTGTTTTGCAGCTAGATTAAAGAAGGCATTTTTCCTGGTCATACAAACCAGATTTCCAAGAGGCTTACTGAATAAAGCATTTTATAAAAATATACGTTCTTTTGGCCACCCACTCTCAAGCTTATCTATTATGATGGCATTGTTTCTGCCCACAAATCGATCTGACCTTTTCACTAGAACAGAAAGGCCGAGCAAAGAATACTTTGGTTATTTACCATGTATAATGTCTGCAGGCTGTTTCTCCTCTTTGCCAGCAATGAAGGTTTGTTGCCACATTCTCTCTTAATATTTGAATTCACTTGTTGACGCTTACATGCAAAATAATATCTGAACAGTGAACAGAAAGGAACTAAGCTCCTGAGCACTTACTGCTGTTAACAAATCAGATTATATTATAGCATATATTATAGAAGACCTTTCATGGTGAGACCACATGTGGAGTTACTACTATATCCAATCTACCTATCCTGAAACTATTATGGTAGCCTATTCATGGCAGTTGTTATGGAGACAACTTGCTAGGAGAGTCTTGGAGCCTAGTTACCTAACCTGGCAGGAGATGCCTCAACACTTCCCAAGTACACTGCATCAGCTCTCTGTGTCAAACCAGTGAACAAGTCCCTTCTGTTGTAGGCATTACTGAAAATCTGGTTGTTTCCTTGGTCCAGTACTCCCACTCCCAGCAGCAGCAAGGACCTTAAATCATATAACACGATGGCAGCTCAAAAATAATGAGTCAGACTTTTTTTTTAATGAGTTTTCTTTTTTATGATCAGACTGTGTTTTGGGGCCTAATTTCTGAAATTTCCTTGCACACTCCCAATGTGTGTGGCAATTTAACAGTGTTACCAACTCTAATGAACATATAGTAAGGTAGTTTTTGTCTCACTACGGGAGATCTCACTGGAGACCCCCAACTGAGATTGGGACTTCATTGTGCTAGACACTATACATACACATAGTAAACAACAGTTTCTGCACTGAAGAGTTTACATTCTAATGTAAACCATAGTGGTGAATTTGTGACATGGGAAACAAAACTGAGACTCATTAAATTTATCTCATATATGGCTACCATTAGATGGGAAAATTTTTATTCTCTGCTGAACTGGGTTGGGTTCACGCTGATGACTTACAAGTGAAGGCTCCACAGCACACTAGCAATGCTCGTAAGTGCTAAAGTTAACACCTTCATGAATGAAGCTTGTTTTCTGGAAAGATATGTTTAAGTCCAGTTCTGAGCTTTTGGGTGCTTACCTAAAGTAGAGTCCTCCTCTCTGACACACAAGCAAGATCTCCCACACATTGCTCTTAGTCTCAACCACAGACCTTATTTTTAAAGGGAAAACCTCCCATTAAGCAAAACCAAATAATCAAAATGCAACATTAAAACACATAATAGCACAACATCCAAATTAACTTCTAAATTCAATGTTTTGCAATATAAAATCATTCCAACAATTACTTCAGGGTCTTTACACTAACTTTTATATATCTATGTGTAGTTTTTTTTTCATTCTTATCCGGATCATCTGCAAGTTTTGTATCCAAAACCTTCAGATCCACACCACAGACCTCTTCTATTTCATCTATAAGAGTAGCTGATAGTAGAAAGCATGTGGTTGTCTTCTGTGGACTAGCTAATACAAAGAGTCACAGCACACACATTGCCAGTGAATTACACAGGTATTTGTGAGACAGCAGTGGAAATCTGGGCATTGTGTAAGGAAAATATCTCACTCACTCCCCCACAATTGTGGGAAGCTGCAGCTTTCACATTATTGTGAGACTGTCTAAGCAGAGACCAAAACGACATTTCTCAATAGGTTCACAAGAGTTGGCAGCATTGACTTGGTTTCATTCTGATATTGTTAAAGCCTGTAAACTCAGCAGGAAAAACTCCTCCTGTTCCAATTAGAGCATTAACTCCATGGTGGCTTTATGGACAGACAAAAATGAAGCCTCTTTTGAGAAGATTTGCTGGCTGCAACCAGTTTGATTCATTCATTTACTAAGTATTATAAAATTAATATCTTGTCCAAATTGGATGCTGTTTTCAGTTGCTGGGTCCTGCAGTTTTGTTCTTTACATGCAGGGCCACATGTATCATGCAATTATGTGACCATGTAAATTGCTGCTTAACTGCAGATTATGTTTTAAATCGGTGCATAATGTGCTCCAGAAAATAAATTCCCATTAAAAACAATATTAAGGCCATGATCCTTATCTGTGGTCTAGTAATTCTCAGTGCAACTTGGGAGGAGGTGGTGGTATAAAGTTAAGTTTTAGCCACCATTGTGCTTCCTCAGCAAGCTGTGTGCTGGGGCTGTTTCCCCAGTATAAGAGCAGCACAAAGGGACCATTATGGGAGACAGAGATCACAGGGACACAGGAAAGCCTGAGACACATCCCCTTTCCCTACCAGCTGCAGGGGATAGATGGTGTAGGAACCATCGCACCAGCTTTACGCCACTGGAGGATCCCCCTGTACAAGGATGATCCTACTATGATTGGCTATGTAAGCATTTGAGCTAAAATGTTCTTGTCTTAGTGCAGCTAGGTTCTAGCCTGAAGCCACTAGTCCAGGGATCAGCAACCTTTGGCACGCGGTCCGTCAGGGAAATCCTCTGGCGGGCCGAACCGGTTTGTTTACCTGCCGTGCCCGCATGTTCAGCTGATCACAGCTCCCACTGGCCGCGGTTCGCCGCTCTAGGCCAATGGGGGCTGCGGGAAGTGGCACAGGCTGAGGGATGTGCTGGCCGCCCTTCCTGCAACCCCCATTGGCCTGGGACGGTGAACCACAGCCAGAGGGAGCTACTATGGGCCAAACCTGCGGACACGGCAGGTAAACAAACCGGCCCGGCCTGCCAGGAGCTGTCTCTGGTGTGCCGCGTGCCAAAGGTTGCCAATTCCTGCTCTAGGCCTTTTAGTTATGAAGATAGCCTCCAGAATGTGAACCATATGCTGAGCAATTGTCATATTCTGGCGTGCAATGCAGACCAGTGAGGGGTTGTGGCAGCACCTGCCCCACAACCTTGAGTGCATCACAATGCTTTTCTGTTATAGCTCCCAACCTGGACCACTCACAAACAGCCAGACAGCATGCTGGTCACACCCTGAGTGTCAGTGAATAGCTGCAGCCCTAGTCCAGCTACTCTGACCCCAGTAACCTATCAGAAACACTCCAGTCACGCTCTGGCTTCTACCGACTTGGGTAACTACTTGCAGTATGACCCCAACACGCTCCCTGTCCCAGATTTTCCCAAAAATGTGTGTTCTGCACTGTCCAGCCCTTTCCTAGGCAGTTCAGATATTAAAAGTCTGTTGCCCCTATAAAGGATCAATATTCAACAGTTTGCTACTTTCACTGGTGTTACCAAACAGTTCAGCTGAAACACAACACTGGATTAGTTCAGATTTAAAAAAAACAAGTTTATTTAACTACAAAGATATAGGTTTCAAGTGAGCACAAGTATAGGGTCATAAATCATTGCCAAAAAAAATGTTAAAATGCTTTCTAGTAGCTAAAACTTAACAAGCTAGACGTGGTTCAAGGTAAAAATCCTTACTGCATGTTCCCAGGTGTGTGGCTAGCCAAATCTCAGGTCAGAATCTTCCCCCAAAGTCAAAAGGCTGGTTCCTTTGTCATCTTAGATGAAAGAGAGAGAGAGTGCTAGGGATTTTCTCTCCTTTTCTTTTATAGTCCAGTTAACTTTGAA
This sequence comes from Dermochelys coriacea, assembly GCF_009764565.3. NCBI lineage: Eukaryota > Metazoa > Chordata > Testudines > Dermochelyidae > Dermochelys > Dermochelys coriacea. Next base: position 75,620,069 of record NC_050070.1, on the reverse strand, counting down.
GTAGATTCTTCTGAGGGTCAAAGCAAAGTTTATTCAAACAGTAAAGAAGGCAACATGGAGAACGAGGTGGAGACCGAGGCTCCATGTTGTTTCTTCTCACCTGTGTTTGCTGAAATGCAAATTTGCTTTGTCTCTTGTCATCTCTTCTCCCTGCTATCTCGAGGACCATGTTTACTACTTATATGAAAATTTAGGTAAACACACATTTCTTTATTCAGGATACTTCTGCTCTGGCAGGGTTGTGTGGTTTTGAACACGTGATAAGAACATCATAGGGGAGGATTTCATAACTTTACATATAAATGGTGCTACACACATTTCACCATGATATTTTTGACCAGTGAGTTATTAGTTTTCAGATGCCTCACAAGGCAAATTTTGTATAAAGATTATTACAGTAGTGTGTAGGGTGTGAATACAGGGGTACATTCGGTCGCAGCAATGCAATGTTGTCTGCCTGAATCTGCCAGCAACCTGAAATGATAACTCTGAGAGATGGGAACTGCTCTCCTTCATCTCATCGTTAACTCTGAAGTCAGTCAACAGTTTGAATGTCAACATTGCTAATTGTTCTAACAGAAGCCTCAAATTAGTATGTTCATTTTTCATTGTTGTAGGTATTGTCAGATACTAACACAGGATGCAATGGGGCAACTATTTACTACCAAAGGTTCCTGGCAAACCCTGCTCCCCAAAAATTTACAGCCACTTTGCCCTGCACTAAAAAGGGGTGATAAAGAAAAGCTGAATACCCTCTTTAGTGCCAAAATAATCAACTCCCTCCTAGTTACCAAAACACCTCCCATGCCTTCCTGTGTGCCAGAAGCCCCAACTGTCCCCTACCCAGCTTTCTTCAGCTTCAGCTTTCCCCAGGCAGCTTCAACATATAGTTGATCACTTGAAATACAAAAATTTGCAGCAAATTTAAATTTGAGAGCAGTGTAGAATAAATTGAATTGAATGTAAAATAAATAACAGAATACTGTGCAAATTGGAGTGGTCTGGGGAGTGAGGTGAGAGCATTTGTGGGAGCAGTGCCAGATAATTCCAGGGTCTCTGCTACATGACTTAAGTCTAATATGTTGCTTAGGACACAGGGCTCTTTGTACATTAACTGTCTTCTCACTTATGTGCTCTCTAAAATTATTGCTAATGTATCTTTGTTGTTTTATGTATTAAATAGAGGCAGATGTTTTCAGTTAAACTTTTAAAACATTTTGTGAAGTGTGTTGATGTGTCCCCTGCCATAGAATTTTGCGCTTCAAGAATTTTCCTGAATTGCCTCCTTGATAACTACCCTGCATGGGTCTTCCCAACAGTGCCAGGCTAGGTGGATCGGATATATGGGAATGCTGATTTTACAGCTGAGGAACAAAATTGTCCCACTGAACAGTTATTGCTCTCAGGCATCTTATTGAGCCAGTGCCAAAGAATTTTGCCAAGGAACAAATTGAACAACAGAGTAAAATGACAGATTTTTAAGACACCTGCTGTGCATTTGTACAAAGCAATGGACACTTAATCGAAGTAACAAAACTAGTAAATAGAGAAGGGCCCAAACTAAAATCCCATGTTCAAATCCCTCCTCCACTCAAAATCTTGTACCAACCTGTAAAGGTAAATATCATGATAAGATATCCCTTCTATGAGAGACAGAGGAGAAAAGGTGTGCTGTACATATCCTTTTAACATTTTTCATTTTTTGAGAAACATTCCTAATTGTACACAGCACAGGTAATGTTAAAAACATAGAAGATGTCATATCTTTTATCCAATAGTGATCTGTTGGAGCTTGTTCACGAAAATTACTTTTTTAGCCATAAGAAATGTATTTCTATTACAGTTCATTGTCTGTAGGAAAAGTTCACAGTTCTTTAAGAATTCTGATGTGTGTTAATATCTATATTCTCTATTATCCGAATCCAGCTCCAACTAAAGCCAATAAATTCCATTAATTTCAGTTAGCATTAGATTGGCTCTTAATAGCATGCATTTGTTGCAGCATTATATTACAGTCAGTGAAAGGGGGCCATGATGTAAAGACATGGATTTGGCATGACCTTTTGCTTCGAACTCATTGGAAAGTGGTAGTGTCAGAGTACAGAATCCAGGCATCCAGATTGTGGGGGGGGGGAAGCCATCTTGCTTTTGCAATGTAGGTTCAGAATCTCCCGTCAGTACTCAGAAAAAGAGCCATTGAAATCTTGGAGTTTTTCCAGAACAAGAAGAAAACTGTAGATTTTTTTTTCTACACAAGTTAAGCCATGGCAGTCCCACAGACTTTCTGTGGTCAAAAGTGTGCAAAAACTCCCTGAAAAGAGCCCTTCATTTGAAAAGTAGTCAAAATAAATGTAGTGAATAAACTTTAAATGAGGAGTAAGGTGTAGAAGATTTCTTGCTACAACATAAACTGGCAGTTTTAACAAAGGTTCAATGCGCATTAACTTTTTTAAGTGATCTTTTCTTTTTTGTTTTTAAACAGGGACAAGGATGGTAAGCCCTGCATCTTTAAGAAAATTGCTGGAGTCTTGTAAGGATCTGTCTTTACTTGATGTGTCCTTCTGTTCACAAATTGATAATAGAGTTGTCCTCGAACTGAATGCCAGCTTTCCTAATGTGTTCATAAAAAAGAGTTTCACTCAGTGACTCACTACGTATGCTGGTATGGAATTCATTTGATAGTGTTGTTTCCTGTGAATTTGTGATTACATTTTTCTTCAAAAAAGAAATAAAAATCGTCCTTAAAATAGAGGGAAAATGTTAACTATATTCATGAAATGAGTACATATTATGTATTTGGTGGGGAGCTCTTATTCTCCTGTATCTAGTAATTGTTTTCCCTTTGTTAACTGATGGCACTTTGTGTTTAAATAGCCACATATGTGGTCTAAATTAGAGAAGATGAAAAAAATATTCTTGATGCCCTTTTAAAAAAAATGTGTACAATAAGATGCATTAAAATCCAGGTGAAAGTGAAGTTTTAACATTTAGCAATAGAGGAATGATGGGAGTGTCTCTGTCTTATAGGTTGTAGTGTTTTAGTTTTGGTTTGTGACATAAGACCTTGTGATCTGGCCTGTAATGTGCTGTTTGAAAATTGTTTAAGCTAGTGTAAGATCAGACTAGACTGAAAAGCCACTTTTTCCTCTCCTTTTGTTGACAGTGACTGGTATCTATTTTAAAACTCTGATGTGTCTGCTAAGAGGTGTTTTTTCCCTTCAAATGGATGAAATGCGGCAATGTTTTACAGTCCAGCTTAAATGACAAAACAGATAAATACAAAAACTGACCACATGAGTTTATAGCAGAAACTAAAAAGAAAGAAAATTACCTGCTTCCTCCTGTACTGGATATAAAATTTGTGTCAGGTACTTATTGTCATAGTTGATAACACACACAAAACCCAAAAGCAATTTTCTTTTCAAATTTCTTTTATGTCAAAGTGTGTTGACTTGTGGTACATCTGCCTTTCATGTGAAGTAATAATAGTGTTACTCAGGATAATGTATTAGAAACTCTTCCTTAGTTGGATACATACCTACTATCAGGTTTAAAAACAAATATTTGGTGTTCAGTAAAATCATGATGAAAATGTTGAGTTTGTAAACCAAAGGCAATGTGATTTGGCTATGTACTAATTTATTCTGAGATGGGTTGCATTTTTTTCACCACAAGAGATAATATCTTTGATAATCTAAACTCCCTTAGCTGCTGTTAAGTCTTTAGAGGAGAGAGATGATGATGTTATTGGATGAATGGTTTTCTTCTACTTTTTGCACTTCTCTGAATGAGACATTCTTTCCTCCATAATGGCACCAGTGCTATTCTGAATTGGTATTTACATTATGTACTCATATATGAAAAACTCCTGTCTCTTTAGACACTATTAGTGAACACAGACCACCAGACATGATCTCTCATTTGGGATCAGCTCCGTTATTGTCACCTTTATAGCAGATGCTATACAATGTTTCTTCTTGTCCATTGGAAAAATAGGCATAACATTTTGTGTGGAAGAAGGCCATCACTATACAGAAGATCATCAGCAAAGAAAATTTAAACTGATGCAGTAAATACCTGTCCACTGGAAGAGAAGTGCCTCAAAGCATCAATGAACCAGTGACCTCTATGGACCTAAATTAGTATTTCTGAACTCTCCATACCAATGCCAATGTTTTATAAATCATTTCGTGAAACAACTAAAGACCATTTTTCTGCTTTTATAAACCTCCATTCTGATTTAAATTGTACACAATCTTGTAGAAAATCCCAAATCCAAAGAAAAGTGCACAGATGTCTGTCATTCACACACAGATGTCACCATGTGATTTTTAGCTAGGTGCCTCCATTCTGTTTGTCTTTCGGGTACTGAAGCTATTTAGACATGTTTCAGTCTAGACATCTCTTCAACTGACAGATGTCTGCCCTAGAGTCACTCTGTGCAAGATCTCATTTTATTTTGGGAGTGCTTCCTTCTTTAAACAAATTTTTTACTTTAAACTTATTTTAATATAATGTATTTACAATGTATTGAATAATGTCCAATGTATAATGTAAACCTATTTTAATGTAATGTATTTACAGTGTATTCATTGTAAATGAGAATTAAACATTTATGTCCCATTTACAGGAGAACTCAAGTTCAAATTATGGGTGTTGACAGGTATTGATGTTTTAAAATAAGTATTGTTTTTGTTGTGAAATTTCACTCCTCAGGGTGCATACGAATTTTTATCTTTATTTAAAAAAAATGCTTCTTGGATTATATTTATAATTGTAAATAGAATTAGATTTGTTTAGCATAGATGTAGTAGTATATTTTATGCCTTCCAAAGTACTAAAGTAGGTGATTAGTCTAGTCTTACTTCTGCACATAGGAATCATTTAAAGGATAACGTGTAAAGGCTCAGGGGAAGTTGTCAGTCTTTTTTGCTTCATTATGAACTATAAGGTATGATTTTTGTTTTGTTTCTGTTCTGTCTAAAGGACCTATTTCTGCTTGTCCCTTACATTCAAATTTTAGTTTGTCTGGAACACTGCGGTGACTGGCAATCTCATTGGATTATGTTATACTTTCTGATGAAGTGGAACCTAATTAATTAAAGGGAAGTGATTTTTTTCAGACTGTTTGTTTAAAACTTTTTGGGTTTGCTAACATGTATTTAACTTAAATAATTGAGAAATACCTGGGGAAAATGACATCTTTGTTTACAGTTTGATACCTTTACTCTTCAGGTACTGTCTGAACCACAATTTGTATATCTCCAAGAAGTCTTCCAGCAAAAAGAAGGAATACCAGTCTTGGCATTTCTGATATTTCTAAGGTAAAAAGTGAAAAAAACATTTTCAGGCTTTCCTTATACACCATAAAGAAGCAAAAATAGGCTACAATCTCAATTTTAATTGATGTTACCTTTTAGGATTTTATTACTGATCATCTTATTCAAAGTTGTTCAGCAGATTTTTATTTTAGAGTATTTCTGAAACATTGAAATTGGGAATAGAGCCTGGTAAAGCTTTTCAACCAGCTAGCTACTGAGAACAATCTAGGAATTGCTATTATATTGTCACACTTGCATCATAATAGTTAACACTGTCAGCATTTCCATTGTAAAACATTATTTCACTGCACCTGGGGCCTGGAAAACACCTGGAATTCCCCTTTATCCACAATTCGGGATCAACCTGGGCAACAGTTTTGCAGACTTTCCCATGCTACGGTGCCAATGTGCTTCAGGGCCTGTCTACATGACTGCTACTCTGGAATGAATTAGGGTTTTAATTTAAAGATGAATAGCTATTCCAGAACGTATTTCCAACCTTACAGCTGTGTTAAAGACCCATGCAATCAAGTGATGATGTAAACTTCTGTAAAATACTCAAAATAAACAAACTGGAAAACATAGAAAAGACTATATTTGTCTTCTAGTCTGTCAGTTTGACACGTATGATTACTATAACAATAGCAGAGATGTAATATTTAAATTGTGTGTCCCTACAATCAAACATTAACAGTTGTAAAGTTGCATAAAACAATGTGTGATCCCATGACCCCCAGGACTATTGGGTTTTAGTACATAAATAACTCTGTGTATACACCTCTTAAAGGGTAACCATTCTGATCACTTCTGCAGGATATTAAATCTACTAAAGTAAGATAAAATGTAGCGCTTGCTGCTAATACATAAGGTTTGTCGTTTTGGTATGTGTATTCATTGCTACTCTTTTCCAGATATTAAGAGAATTTTGGTTTCAGATATAATCCAGCTCCATATTAGCATGCAAAAGTGTTCATATTTTAATGCACATGCAAATACCATATTAAATACTTTAAACATTTTCATAAGGAAGGTGATTGATTTTAGGACCTCAGTAACTTTACCACTGAGTTGAATATGTTGAAGCCATCTATGTACTTGCGGTAGTTGTCATGAGAGCATGTGCATCATATGTTCTTTTATGAGGTGGAAATCATTAAAGATACACCTCAACTCTGCCATACATTTTACAATTTTTAAGAAATGTTATACCCATTTGACCTTTTTAAGGTTCTTAAGTTAATTGAAACACACTTAGGGTTTTGAGCTACTTAGTTTTTCTTTAAATATATATCTTATCTGAAATGCTGACATCTTGTTCTACTGTGAAAAATATAAAATTTAAGCTTTTAATTTGTATTTAAATAATTTAAATCCCATTGATTGTGTCACTAAGGGTGAAGAGGGAGCCTATTAATTTGCCCATCTTTGTTTGTGTCTAAATTTCTATTTGCCAGAATTGATATTTCTCTTTATAGATGGAGTGTAGAGAGGGAGAACAGCTACATAAAATCTTGCCTCATTGTGTTTTTTTAATCAGAATCCTAAGAGCTTAACGATTTCAGTAATTACTTCTAAAGCTAGCCACAGTTGTTAGCTGTATGATCTTATTAAATTGTAATAATTGTTACCGTGGGGTCTGATCATGGAAAAGGCTGTGGAAGACCAAATGGGAAGAAATTTTGTGGTTACACTTTGTGGGGAATGAGAGGGTCGTTACCCTATTGCTCTACAGCTAGGGGGAAGAAGATATGGCCTGTAGTAGATTTGTCACTATGAGATTCTTCTGGTCAAACACCTTCCATCCCATGGAGGATAAAAACAGAAGCTGTGTTTGCTGCTGCTATCCTGAAGCTGCTGTAGAGCAGGTCCATTAGTACTTTGCAGTTTGTGGGAGAAGAATTCCATCCCTACCACCATATAGAATCTCTTCACAAAGCTCATTTCTGCAAGAAGGAACCTGTTAGTCTAGAATGAACTGTTCCTCATTTCCTTGAATACAGCTAGCTCTGCGCTTCTTGGTAGTTTGCACTCTGTTCCCCTGTACCAGTCTGTCTCTATCTTATGGGTGAAAGAGATCTCTGCTACTACATGGATCATCATGGTGGTAACAGCTTTAAAGAGAGACAGACAGTGACACAGGACCTGTGGATCTGGCATAGTCCCTGTCATGGCTAGCTTCTTTTGCTCTGTCTATTACCCGAACTCATCCCCTGTCCCAAAGAAGTGTCTTTCTTCTGTTGCGACCACCATCTCTAAGCAGGCAAACTGACTACTGTAAGGTTCACAGGACCAAAACAGGAGGAAAGGGTGCACTTGGGGGAGGGGAGTAGAGAACTCCTTTTTCATCCCAACTAAACCCATCTATCAGCCTGCTGACCTCTGCCTTCTAGGAGGCCTTCTGGAACATAAAAAGTTCCTCTTTTGCCTTCACCCAATCTGTTCCTTCCTCAGGAGCCAGGAATGGGTAAAGATGCCTTCTGTATATTTTAGGAGACTTAGAGTACCCTACACCCTTCCTTTTGTCAAGAATGTACAAGCAAAGGACCAGGAAGCAACACTATTCTCTCTACCCATTGTGAGTCAAGCAGGAGGTTCTTTCTCCCACTGAGCATCAGAAAAGATGCATCTTAAAGACCATAATGAGAACACTAGATCTGTTATCTAGACCTATGGATTCTATGCTGAACAAGACACGGATGGCAATGATACCTGCCCTGAGAAACTTGCAATCTAAAAAGACAGCCCCCCAAAATCAGACTCACTTATTGAACCTAAAGGAGAAGTTTCTGTTGAAGGATTTGGTTTTGTTTGGGGTTTTTTTGGTGAGAAGCAGCACTTTTTATTGGCATAGGTTAGCATGAGTAGATAGGTTTCAGAGTAGGAGCCGTGTTAGTTGTTTCACGTTCTCTGTGTGTGTGTATATAAATCTCCCCACTGTATTTTCCACCGAATGCATCCGATGAAGTGAACGGTAGCTTACGAAAGCTTATGCTCAAATAAATTTTAGTCTCTAAGGTGCCACAAGTACTCCTTTTTTTCATGAGTAGATATTTTCTGATAGTATTATGCAAAAAACAATTCGGTAACAAATTACATGTTTCAAGTATACTGCTCTGTAATGTGCTAAAAATTACCATAATTACGTTATACAATAGGTTTATAGTGTCTCTATATAATATGAAACTTAGGCCCAGGATTTAATGTAGAAATCCTTATCTTTGTATACTACTATTTTAAACCTGATTGTGCTTTGTATGTCTACCTTAAAAACCCACTAATGCTTCATTGAGAATTTTGAAAAGTATTGGATTTTGAGACAATATCATATTTTCAGTATTTGTTTCCCTGTATTTTTTTACAAGAAGCATTTATATAAAACAGGATAACCATTGCTCTGGTTCAGCTTTTTTTGCAGCTTAACCTCACATGAAAACATAGTCATTTGTTACATTAGAAACATTGGTTACACTGGTTGACAATGAGCTGAAAGTGGTATCAGACTGAATTTGAGTTCAAATGGAAAAAAGGACATGAGGTGTATGGACTGCCATCCTTTGCTCTAGTAGGGTCTTTTGTGGGAGATGCTATGGGTTGAGCTATTGCCAACAAAAGGGTGGGGCGAATTAGCAGGGATATGTGGAGCAGCTGCCAATCCATTTCTTCTTCCTTCGTTAGGTGTTGTCCTCTCTGAACCATTCTGCCTCCCCAGTTTTTCTTTCAACTTGATAACAGATTTTTTCATGTAAGCCGTGTTTTGAAGTAACCTGAGCTAAATTCAAAATAATAGCTTTATGATTGTGATTGCAAATTATTACCAACTGTCCACTGTCTAGTCACTGATGTAAAATGGTTGACAGTCTCAGCCTTGTTCCTACAGGTCAGGTCCCCACATCACAAAACCAGTGTTAAATATGGTATTAGGATGAGATCCACAAAGGGATATAAGCGTCTAACTCCCATTGATTTAAATGGCAGTTAGGAGCCTAAATACCTGTGAGGATCTGGACCTTCATGGCTCCTTTCATTCTTGATAGAAAGATCAAGGAATAAATGAACATGAAGACTAAACTCATCCTTAGTGGTGGTCCTTCCAGAACACAACTGAGGCACAACCAGTTGCTTGGGGAATGTGGGGAAGCTTGCTGCCCATATTTATCCTGCTTTGTGGATAAAGAATTGCATCTTCGGGCTTTTCAAACCCAACATTTGAACTGAGCACTAATTCACTTTAAAGAAGAAAGTTTAAAATAATATTTGTGACTTAGTATGATTTGTTCTGTTTTCAGCCCTATATTTTGAAATGGCTTAATTTCGTCTGGGGAAGTCTTCTAATGCCTTATATTACTAGCCTGAAACTGGTTTGCTTTTGTTGTCAAAATAAGTGAATTACATATTTATGCATTGATTGTTTTTGTTTAGTAAATTAAGCCTATTTTGTTCTGACATCGTTTTGGACCGACTAATGTCTTTATACTATCAGATGTTGTACAAGTGTATTTTATTAATTTCAGCTTCTTTGTATTGCTAATAGTTTCATCACTTTGATTTGTCAGTATCTGCTAATATACAGATGACAGAAGAAATGTGTTTAAAACAAGACATTTATTCTCTGTGGTGTTTACCTTACTTTACAAAATTAATTCATTTCCTTTTGACTATGTATTGCAAAATACCAAGTGTGCATAAAATAAATAAATACAAATCAGAGGAAAATAATTTGCCTAAACTAATTAACTTTTGAACGTTGGATTAAAATGACAGAGAAATAAACACTAATTATGATCTGGTGTTCTGAAGAACAATTTGAACATATTCTTACCACTTTTCATTTAAAAAAACCTTCAGTTATTCCAGATGTTTTTAGATCCAGGATTGCCTGAGAACTAAATTGCCCTGTTGCTGAGAAAAAAATATAAAATGAAACGTGGAGATTATAATTCTAAGCATTCTGAGGCTTCTTTACAAGAAAAAATAATTGTTGAACTTCTTACAAGAACAAAATGTAATAGCTGTTGCAGCTTGCATCTGCCCTGTGATAGCATCATTCATGTTACTGTATTCTTAAATCTCTTTAATTTAAATATGTAGAGAATATATTTTTGAAAGAGTATTGTGGAAGTTCAGATAAGTGTGATTTTTTTACTCTGACCACCTGTGTTATACAGGAGGTCAGAGTAGATTATCACAATGGGCCCTTCTGGCTTTGGAATCTGAGTTAAAGGACACAATGCTAACCATAACTGTCGTCAAAGACAGATAGTGTTCATGATGTTAAACACAGTTTTGGCCTGGTCTATACTAACTGATGACATGATGCTGACCAACACTTAGCTAACTCACAGTCATGTTGAAACACAATAAAATGATGTGATGTAGATTAGCCATTAACTCTAGTGGGAATTGAGGGTACCCACTGCCTCACAGGAATGCTTAGCACCTTTTAGGATCACCATAATCCTTAGAATTAAAGCCTTTTCTATACTAGGCTTTGTTGCCAAGATTTCCCCATTCCTGTCTTCTCCACCAGTGGGAGCAATGGTGAGTGTGCTAGTGCATATAAGATGCCAGTGATCACTGGTGTTTTAACCTTAGTTTCATACTTACTGTGAGCTGCTTTAGAGGACATGGTGCTTAAAATTCCGACCACTGCCTGGAGCCCTGCCTATACTTGCATTTCCACTGGAGGTGTATCACTGGTAGAAATAATGTGAAATTCTTGGAAGAAAAAAATCAAGCCCAGTGTAAACACAGCTACAAGATAGGGAGAGTAAGCTAGAGCTGATCACATTTTCAATCAAATGAAATTTTATTGAAATACACTGTTTCATCAAAGCTGAAATGTTTTGTGAAGATGTATCAGTTTTGACAAAGTTTACATCACAGAGAGAGAAACTGAGCAGGCCTACTGGTTAGGGCAGCGGCTTGCAATGTGGGAGATGTAGTTTCACATCTCTTTTCTGTCTTATTAAGTGATCTGGGATGAAAAACTGCTCTGAAGCAGAGCAGGAACTTGAACCTGGATCTCCCACATCCTAGGCCAGTGCAGTAAACACCAGGATGGATAGGGACACAGTCTTGGTCAGAAAACAGAGATTTTGACAAGTCCATTTTCACTAAAATTTTTGAAAGGTTTTGCTTTTGTTACAATGCAGGACAAAATCAAATTTGAAACCCCAAATGTTGCTGCAGAACAGAATTGTTGCTCTCTAGTCAACTCTAGAGCATGCCATCACTTCTCATCCCCTTCCAAACATAGCTTACAGTGAGTTCCCACATTTATTTAATTCACCTGCTCCTGTTAATGGTTTAGGAAAACATTAGTGTACGAACTGTTAGATTCTGAGTTTAGAGTTGTATTCTTGTGTCTCTAAGGAAATTTCTTAAAACAACTTTTTATCTCTAACATAGCACAGAAGTGTTCAGCCTCACTTAGGTACTTTTGTCTCACAACTTTGCCTCAGGCCAGTGTCATTTCAAACATGCCAAAACTATCATCCAACACCCATCTTACTGCTGTTACCCTTTCTAATGATAAGGAAACATAAATACAAGACAGAACCCTGCTTCTTCACATCTTACTTGAACAAAACACCTGGTGATTCCAATAGGTGTTTTGCTTGGGTAAGGGTGATGTTTGAGAACTTGGCTTCTTCCTCTCCTATTTTGATAGAAGACTATTTCTGAATTTTTCTTCTATATACAGTATTGAGAAATCAGCACATGTACATGAAAGTTGGTGGTGTTTCTATATTTCTTTATATGGTGTAAGTGATAACAGAAATTGTGTGACAGCAGCAGAGCCAGACTAACCTATTTAAAACATTGTAATTGTTTTTAATGCCTGATGGGTTGCAACACCATTAAATATTTAGTATAAATGTGAAAGTAACGGTAATGTGCATCTCAATGCTGGGTCCTTTATTCTATTCATCTAGAAGGATGGATGAATGAATTTAAAACCATTTTAATTTACCCTTGTACTTTCATATAAAATTGGCAACCTTATTTGAACTCATTTTATAAATAGAAAAAACAATAGATTTTTACAATACAACACGTGTTGTAGCTGTTGTTACACATAGTCTATGATGGCATGTTTGATATTATCTGGCAATTTCTGTTCTAAGTATGTTTAATATTTTTCCACAGTACACAAGAACTAGGCATTCAAAATTATTTAACATTTGAACCCTGTGATCTATGAAAAGGCCATGCAGTTTTAAGCTGCCAGATTTCTGTAAGAGTAAAATAACTAAGGTTTTGCCCACATTTCAAGTACCACCATATTTTTGTAATGAGGTTGTGACTCTCTTATCAGATGCAATTACACAAACACAGCGTGAGTTGTATTTACACTTTAGCCTTTTTGCCTCACAACAATGGATCAGCCATATTTACACCTATCACACTGCCTAATGTGCTTTCAGTGGTGCTTTCTGGGAAAAAGTAACCACCTAGTGCCTAAGTTGGGGATTGTGTACATGTCCTTCAGGTCCTCTGAATGATACCAGCAGTATATGCAGCAATGCATATTGTGATGTCACACCTTAGAGTTCTGGGATGAAGGATAAGCAGCCAAACTAAGTACACAGGTAACTCAGGAAGTCCTGTCTTTGCTTCAAAAAGTCAGTATGCTGAACCATTTACTGGCAGAGAAGCACCCACATGCCTTCCTAGGCCTTTGACAAAGTCAAAAACATTGTTAGCCATCATATTTGTAAAGTGAATTTTAGTCACATTGTGTGTGGACCAAAATGTATCTAGAAACAACCATGCCACTAACTAGTTAGAAGTTAAGGGCCTGATTCAAAGCCCTCTGCAGTCAATGGAAAACTCTTCTTGACTTCCATGACATTGGTTCAGGCCCTAATTTAAAAGCTGTAGAGTGAACAAGCCCTAATTTAAATAAATTATCCATATTAAAGAGCGCACTAAGTTGGCAAAGAGACATTCGATATTCTGGAAAAAACATTTTGTTTTTCTGACGTATTCATTGGCAATTTAATCTGTGATTTTTGTAGTTGCATTTTTAACATAGGAATCCTGTTACTAAAGGATGAAAAACACCTTTGACTACATTCACAAAGGGACTTGGGCAACCAACTGCCTCTTTAGACACCTAAATCCAACATTTTGGCACCCTTGCTCAGCTGCTGCTTAATTCTAGATACCTAAAATCCCTAGGTGCCTGAGTTTCGGCCAGTAAGTATGTGCACCACTCTCTGTCACACCTAAACCCCACTGAGATCCTCAACTAGGCATCTCCCCACCTATCAACTTGCATGCAGGGTCTTATCCAGTAGGCATGCTCAGAGCATGCCTAAACTCTCTCAGAACAGGTCATGGGAGGAAGGAGGAGGCAGCAGTGTACCTTATGTAATCTTCAGCCCAGTGGTTAGGGTACTCACCCAGAAGGTAGAAGACTAGGGTTCATTCTCCTCCATTGAGCCTAAGGTGGAGACAGGGTATTTGAATTTAGTTTTCCCACCTGTCTGAAAGTTCCCTAACTACTAGGCTATAGAGTCATTCTCTCTCTGTTTCAAACTCCATTTAACTGTTTATACATACTGGAACAGCTACAACAAGAAGATTGAGAGGGATCCACACCATAATATGCCAAACCCCGTGGCTGGGGTCCTCACCTGAGAGTTCAAATCTCTTCTCCACATCAAGTAAAGGGGGGAAGGGGTAATTGAGTCCTGATCTCCTGCATTCTGGGGAGTGCTCTAACTACTGGACTAAAATGTGGAGTCCTCCCTCCAGCATTTCTTCAAAAAAACAGCTTTGTTGTCTAACTGAGAATCCCAAAATGATAATCCCTAGCTGAGAATCCCAAGCAGAGATAGATGCTCCATCCAGCCCAGACTTAAGTGACTAACTCCCTGAGTGGGCAGGTTGTAGGCCACACTGCTCTCTTCAGCATTTCCTATTGGCCACTCCCCACTCAGTTTGCTAGCATTTGTGGATCCCATTCTTATGTACTTAAATTTCTCCATGCATTGTATACTCCTGGAGGAATTCTGTGCCAGTGTGCAATGCCGAATTTGTGCAAAATTAATGTTCTGCACAGAATTTCATTCCCCCCTTCACCCCTGCAGAATTGGTGCCACAGAGCTGCTGGCCCCCACTAAGGGCTACTGGAGCTCTCCAGCTCACAAATACAAGACACTGCTAGGGGGAGGAGGAGCTGGAGGGTTCTCAGCAGCTGCAGTTCCCAGCATGTCCTGAAGGAAGGAGGCAATGTGCAGGAAATGCTGTACAAGCCCAGGACCCAGCATCAGCCTGTTTCTCTCTCTGGATTCCTGGGCTCTGGTGATAAGGGGTGCAGGTGTCTGGGCTGGGAAGATGCCCAGGGGCTGGACTCTGGGGGAGGGGTGCAGTGTTTAGGCTGGGAGGTGCTATGGGTGCCTAAACTGAGGGAACCCCTGAGTCAGTTCTGAAAATGGTTGTGTGCGGTCTACACGAGCACTTAGTACAGTTTCAGAAATGGTGATTGGTGTAAGCAACTGTCAGTCTTTCCCCATTAAACAGCACTGAAAATAGTTGTCTGGTCTACACTATCATATTTCAACATCTGTTCAAGGGGATCTATTGCTGAAAGTGGTTCTAGTTCCTAGCATATACAGGAGTGAAATGTCAGAGAGCTAAACTGTATTTGTAGCCATGTCAATCCCAGAGCTCTGTGTAGCTCGAAAACATGTCTCTCTCACCAACAGAATTTGGTCCAATAAAAGATATTACCTCACCCACCATCTCTCGAGAGCTAAACTGTTGAATGTGGCATTTTGAAAATAGGTAAAATTAACATTTCACTGGGGTAGGTAAGCTATAGTACAGAAAACTTAAGATACAATATTCCTAGATGAGATAAATACATTTAATTATGATTTCGTTTGTATTAATAAATTCCCTCAAGTATTCATGAAATGTTTGTATACAAAGTTATCTTACCCAGCTACTGGGATAACTGAGGCTCAACATGTGCTGTTTGCAGTATTTGTGTATTTTTCTTTTCTATATATTTTATTGATTCTGATGTGGTGGTATAATTATTTAGGGTGACTTGCAATTTCCTAACAACCATACCTTATATAAGGTGTACAGCAGTACTCGACACAAAGCACAGGTCAGTTTATTTTCTGTGGATTACATACCAAAAATTATATGAACAGTTAAGTAGTTAGAATTAGAGACTGGGAATTGGAAGATCTGGAGGGTTATATTGCTGACTCTTCTCCCAGCTTTGCTGTGTAACCTCTGGGCAAATTGCAAAATCTCTGTGACTCAGCTTCCCTGTCTGTGAAATATTGATCGTATTTTCTAGTAGTGTCATTAAGCTTAACTGTGAAGTTCTCAGATTAAGTATGCTTCACCAGAACCCAGCATAATAATTATTTTACTATCTGTATTAGCCAAGGAAAAGAAAAGGAATTTAAGATACCATAAGTTTTGGCACTGATTAAATCTTCAGAGCTGCATTTCAGATATCTGTTTGTTTCTTTGTATTTGCCCCTTCTACTTTTTAATATTTTAATCACTGGGGAGAGGCCAACAGCAGCCTTCAAGTTAAACTTTAACCCCAGGCATTCTGCTATTCTCAAATAAACACAGGCCTTCACACCCCTGTGTCTCCTTCATTAAAGATCACCAGAAAAGGGGCACAGTTTGAGAATAATTAATAATTTGTCAAAGGAGTGAGTACTTCTTCATATTCTATTGCCTGATAGCAAGAAGAAAATCTTGCGCTGAAAAAAAGAGCTCTTTTGAGTCTCCTCAGATAGGTGGTCAATAGGGAGCTGGCCAGCTACAAGCACTTGCACACATCTTTCAATCCAATCAAGAGTCCAGATACAAACTCCCCAAGCCAGAGATATATAAATGTATAGCCCCTGCATAGAGGAGTTTAGGCCCATGCACCAATTAATAGATTACATTCGTCCATATATGCAGATTATCTCTGACAAATATCCAACCCATATTTTTTAATGTTAATATCAAATCATCCAAGTATACTTTAATGAAAGTTACTAATAAAAATTGAAAATAGTATTTGCTTTACTTAAATGTTTCAGAACATAATTTGGGAGAGATTGTGAAAATGTACCATTTCTTTTGCACTAAGAAGGAGAATAGAACTCCCTAGTAACTTTCCTCAGGGCAGCATTCTCCCCAGAAGCATCTCTGGGGATGGCTCTTTAAATCTGGCGGAGTCAAGCAACTGCAGCCCTAAAGTGACCATTTTGTAGCTGTTGGCTGCATCTCTCTCCCAGAGGGAAAGTACCTGTTATGTTTTCCTTTATTGCTGAAGAGATGGGCACAATCTTATAGACCACAGTAGAGTGGAAACTGTTTATAGAAACAGTGATGTGGTATCTGTTGGTTAAGTAAATTGTAGTGCTGGAGTACATGTATTTTGTGATTGTAACAGGAAAAGGAGTTGGGCAAACACACTGTATGTATGAAAATTATTCTTGCTGTGGTGGCTAAGGTGTTAAGATCCTGCTGGTCCATCAGGATTGCTTGTTCCTCATGTTAGAGCATTCACTATTGTCATATTCTACTATAATGATACTTTCCAATTCTGTAGTGTTTTAAACCTGAGGATAGAATAGAATAGAATATCGGAGTTGGAAGGGACCTCAGTAGGTCATCTAGTCCAACCCCCAGCTCAAAGCAGGGCTAATCCCCAATTTTTGCTGCAGATCCTGAAATGGCCCCCTCAAGGATTGAACTCACAACCCTGGGTTAAGCAGGCCAATGCTCAAACCACTGAGCTATCCCTCCCCTCTTTAGGGATATTTAGGTCCTGATTCAATAAAGCACTTAAGCTTATGCTTAACTTTAAGAACATGCTTTAATTTCATTGATTTAAGAACATGTGCTCCCCATCCGTGTGTCTGTAGTCACTTGTCTTAAACTTAGATTGTAATCTCTTTGAGCAGGGACCATCTTTTTGTTCTGTGTTTTTACAGTGCCTAGCACAGTTGGGTCCTGGTCCATGACTGAGCTCCTACATGCTATGACATACAAATAATAAATAAGAAGTTATACATGTTGAAGCACTTTACTGAATTTGACTTTTAATCATTAAGGCCCAGACCTAAAATCTCTGTGAGGTAGGTTAAGTGGTTTACATTTGAAAAAGCTTGTGACTTGCCCAAGATCCAACAGCTCTAAGCTCCGGACCATACTTTTTTTTATCCTGTTTAGTAAAAAAAATTACTAATAATTCTAGTCTGGATTGGACAGCTGAAATCAGGCATGTAGACAAAACTACTATCGGGGACCTATATGTTGCATAAATATGGATTAAACACTGACACTATTTGCTAAAATTGCAGGGCAGGAAAGGTCAACTACATCGAGTTCCTCAGACTCACTATGGAAATCCAAGGGGAGAGTATGTTATGAATCCTAGTATACTTTCATCATCCTAAGTGTTCCTGAAACTCTTTTCTAGGCTCTTTTCTTCTGCTTCAAAAGGGTGTATAATCATAGTGGTATCCTGTCTACTGTAGGCTGAGCTATATTAACAGAACACATTTAATTTAGGGCTTAGATGGAGCTATAGTCCCTTTGTACAAATCAATAATTTATCCACTGTTTCCCCTTTCTGTATTAGGAAATGCTTTTACATATGTAAATAAAATAAGTATTAAATAAAATTGGGTAGAAATAATCAGAGTTGATCATCTCAGTATCAGTTATGGGCATGCATTACATGCCCATAACCGATATTGAGTTGATCAACTCTGATTATTTCCACCCAATTTTATTTAATACTATAGTGCTTGTCCATTTGATTCAATTACCTTATTTGTCTAGTCTTTCATTTTCTCTCTCAACTACTTAATTTTTTATTCTCTGCACCTCAGTTTGGTGCTTGGATTAGTGGGGGACTGAGACACCAGACTGAATATCACTGAGAGACAGTGTAAAGTGCAAACAGTAACTCTTTTTTACCTGCTTTGATGAACCAAATTCTGTCATAGCATGTTTGAAAAGGGTTTTGTTTTGTTTTTTTCACAAATACTTATAATGGGAGTAAAATAAACAGCTTAGGTAGTGTAACAAAAGCAGTAAAGATATGAAACCAATGGTGGTATTGACAAAAATATCTGAATGGGAATCTGTAGAAAGGCTTAATAGCCACTGCAGATACACCACAGCTCATTGATGAATTGGTAACTCTAAGTTTAAAGTCACTTGCCATAAATACAAGCAAGAGATGAAAACTCCTGAAAAACATTTGCATTTTAAGTGGGAGGTTTATTAAATTCTAATAGTGTTTATGTTTCCTTTGTATTTCAGAGTAGTTTGACAGAGGAGGGTAGCTTACTTGTCCCAGCATCAGTAGACATGGGATGGAATCATGGTCCTATTGAATTCCATGGGAGTTTGCCATTAACTTTAATGGGGCAAGAATTTCACCCAACTCCTTCCACTGAACTTGATAAATGGACTTCAGTAGGGACAGAGAGGTAGGCCAGCCCTCAGTACATTTGAAAATCTCACTCATAGAGTCTAAACTCAGAGAAGTTGAGCAAGCAGGACCTAGTTGGAGCAGGAGTGATTTTCTTAAGCAGGCCAGGAACATATGGTTGTCAGGAGATTTTGATATATTTGGTGAAGAGTTAAGTCTTAAAACAGCAGCCTGGCTCAGAACCTGAAGACAGTTGCTTACCTGAAATTCTGTTGTATTATATTTGTGAGTTATCAAAATTATCTCAAAATCCCTGTTGGAGAGCGTAGATTCTTGCCAATAAAATTAGACTTGGATTGCAATCCTGGATCTTTGTCTACTTATTTCTCTCCCAACAAGGAAATAAACCACTGGGAACTGGCTGTTGAGCCTCCTGGAGCCTTCAACCATGTTTCCCCTAATTCAGGAAGCACTTAGATTGTGGTGCGTCAATGGGTGTTATAGAAAAACTGTAAATTGAGAGAAATTTAAAGGACACTTTATTTGTGTTTAAAGTTTCTTGCCCTTTTCCGAGGACAGATCAATTTGAAAACAGAAACCTGTATAAACTAATAAGGAGAGTTGAACGGAATAAGCAGCTGGGTTACATTTCTGCAGCTGGTGTTAGAGAGTGCCGAAAGATTACACCTATACCAACTTTGTATGAAAAATGAGTCGGTCACATCTGGAGATATCTCTAAGAATCCTCTGGCTCCCCCCACCCACAGTTTTTAAACCAGCCCAGTGCATAGATGGTTGTGGTGTTGTTTCTTGAGGGGAAGGATGTAGAAGCAGAGGGAATTGTTTCATGGGGCCTGCCAAAATATGCTAAGTCTGGCTATGAGTGTGCATCTTTCCTCTCTGCCAGAAAATAGCCTCTCAGCTCTTTTTCAAGAAAATGAACTTCATTTTTGCAGGGCTCCTGGAGGAGAGAGTAGCAGTTTGGTGGCTCTGGCTTGCACATGGACCTGCTGTAAATGGCCACCCAGAAGCTGCAGAGAAGGAATGACCATCAGAAATGGCCTATATTCTAGGAACCCCTGAGGTATGCCAGTCTGTTATTTGTGCAGCTTGAAAGGAAATAAATCATTCCCCTCTTTTGTACTCAGATTTATGCTATTCCTACAGGGAAGCATCTTACCAGCAGAAAGCTGACTCCAGAGTGCTCAGGCTCTGTGGGGCTGGAGAAGGCCTTAGCTAGGCAAAGGGATGCTCTTTTCTTGCACTGGATAGTCCCTACCTGAATAGGCTGCTGATGGCTTCCTTCATGCCCCAAGTTTTCTTCCTTGTCCCTCCCTGTGGAGGGCAGCACCCCGCTCTGCATATTACAGCCCAACGCCGATTGTAAGGGGCACAGCTCTGCTGCGGCCAAGGTATTGATTCGTACCCTCTTGTTCTGCATTTCGGGGACCTACCTCGCTGGCTAGCTAAGGGAAGAGAGCCCGTGCCCCTGGTTGGGTGTGGGGGCAAGGCAGCCTCGGGCACGCATGTGCCTTCCCCATTTCTGGCTCGCTGCTGCCCCTCGCGTGCCTCGGCTCGTGGCCAAAGCACGTCCCCAAAAGTTGTGCTGGCTGCAGCAAGCCACGCGCGCGCGCCCATCTGCTCTGCCGCAGAGCTCCGCGTGCGCCGTGCAAACGGACAACCCTCGCACACCGCGCCTGCAGCCTTCACCCCGGCGGGGTACAGAGCCCCGTGTGCACTCACAACTGCGGGGGGATCTGTGACGTGGTACGTTAGCGGTTACAGCCAGGATCTCCCGGCTCAGCAAGCAAAGGAGCGATTAAATATTTACTGCTAGCTGGGCCCTGCTTTTCGGAAGTGGGTTCGGGGGCGCGGAGATTTTGCGGGGAGTCACGTCAGCTCTTGTATAGCCCTCTGTCAGTGCAAGCAGTTTAAGGGCACTCCAGCAAACGAAAGAAAGGAAAGTCTGAAAGGAAAGGCAGAAATTGAAGCAATCTGAGGGTTGTGGTTTTTTTTTTTTTTTTTTTTACATGCAAGTGTTTCCACTGATTGTGTTTTACACCGAGATAATTCGCTCTAGAATTAGACCTTGGAGAAAACTTTACAACAACAGTAACAACACCAATAACAGAAAGCAAGAGACAAAAAGTCGGCATGATTAGGGGGGAGACCGCATAACGTAGATTCACCCTGGAGATAAGAAGAGGAAGTGAAACTCATTAGGGCAAGTGAATAGACCAGGCTCTCGCTGAATTGTTATTTAGACGCCTTGCGAAGGGAAGGTCGAATTATTTGCTCAGACTTTCGAACATGTTCTGGAATTGAAGGTTGATGTGAAAAGAGCTAGCGAGTGGTTGATTTGAATGAGTAGCTCCCCTCCGCAGCCCTGCTCCTGGCATAAGAAAGGGGAATCGCTAGACCCGGGGTGAGGATAGACTTGCATAAAACGACCTCTCCAGTTTGTTTAGCGCAGAGGCGCAAACGTTACAGGCTACAGTAGTCGCGGATGGTTAAGTAAATACCAGCCGCTGCCCAATGAAGAGAAGAAGAACTGTTCGCCCTAGAAAGGCGCCGCTGCTATCGTGATTAATGCAACGGGATTGATTCAGCTGGCGCTTTGGAACCAGACAAACTCAAAGACCTGATCCAAAGCCATAGCCTTAGGCCAATAACCAGAGATTTAAACGGACTTTGGCTCAGGCCCGAAACACGGAACTGGAAGGCAAACTATTCCTGCCGTGATGGCTGTCAAACTCAATGTAGTAAATATTACCCCGCTAAGTAGCTATTCAGAGATGGATTCAAACTTGCTTGTGTCTCCGACTGGGCAGTGAGGCACTAATAGAGCCGGATTCTGTTGTCAAATAAATCTTTCTGGACCTCGCCCTGACACCCCGCAAATGAACGCACGTTGTTAAGTACTTTGCTTCAGTACCATACAACGCTGCAGTGGATCCGAGGGGTTCGGTTTACTCCGCCCGCCCAGGAGCACGCACACACCCCATGCCTGTAAAGAGGGCGCACTTTTCTGAAAAGAACGTTCTTTCGGGAGCCCTGGAGTCGGTCCACCTGGTGGGCGGTGTCTGCTTATAACCTGCCCCTAGGGAACAGTACCCGAGGGCCAGCCGCTGTCAGTCGACCTTGTGCGGGCTGAAGTTTCCCCGAGCCCAAGCCCTGCGCTGACTTCACGCCAGCCACAGCTGGATCCACGCTCTCTGCTCCCTGGGAGCATCGGGGCCCCGCCAGCGCACGCCGGGCCCCGGAGCGCAGCTGGCCCAGGGCCGCTGTCGTTCCATCTGGGATCATCGAGTTTTTTTTCAAATCCGCTTCAAAGCGGGTCAGGAGCTTCAAAAAGCTTCTCACCTGCGCTGTGAGATGCAAGGCGCAAGGGGCTCTGTGGCCTCGCTGGCTCGCCCTGCCTTGTTGGGTGTGTGTGTGGGGGGGGGGAGCAGTCCCTTCGCCCTTCCTTCCACCCACTGGGGTTAAGTTTCATGACGCTAGTCCGGCTGCAGCCACTGGCCAGGCCTAGGCTTGCCCGGAGCTTAGCCAAACGGACACGGGCCAATGGAGGGTTTTGCTCAGATTTGAGCGGGCGAGAAGAGGCAGAGCCAACGCGCCAATTGCCAATTGCCGCTGTGGCCGCTGTGGGGCGCCCAAGATCCACTTTCTGACCTCCGTGCTTGCCGGGAGAGAATCCCCCCGAACCGATGCACCGGGCAGGGGCTGAAGGGGAGAGGGGAGCTTTGTTGTCTAATACACCCGCGGGGGACACTTTGTTCCATAACAGAAGCCACCGAGGGGGGCAGGCACAATACGCTCTCCGGGAGAGGAGAAAGCCGGGGCCGCTCCGGCTACAGCAGAGCGTCTTAATGGCCGAGGGACGCGGACTGTCCCTTGGAAACGCCTCCGGCAGCCCCGGCTCCAAATGCTGCGAGGCTCTAGGGGAAGGGGGAAGCGGACTCTCCCCCACCCCCTTCCGGGGACTGAACCCCCAGGGGTGCCTGCCCCGCCCCAACTCCCGGCAGCAGCAGCCGCCCGGCTGGCGCAGGGCGCTCTCCCCGCCCGGGGATCCTCCTGCCAGCCGCCGAGTCCCCTGCAGCAGCTTTGCAAGCTCCCGCCCGGGGCGCGGGGCTCTGAAGGGTCTGGCTGGCCGGGGAGGCATCGCCTGGGCTAAAGAGCCGAGCAGCCGGGCTTTGGGAGGGCGCCGTTTCCTTTCAATGCGGGGCGGAGCAGCCGGGGCCGCTCGGGGCTCTGGACTCTCCGCCCCCCCCCCCCCGAGCTCCCCCCGGCAGCCCCGTGCAAAGGCGGAGACGCGCTCCCCCCAGCTCCCGGCACCGTCAGCGCAGGAGTCGGTTTCACCCGCGCCACCGGCTTGCGGGCGGCGGTTTTAAGGACCCTCAGCAGCCGCGGGGTCCTCGGGAAAAGGCTCTTTGAGGTTCTCCCCTTTGTGCGGCGTTTCTTAGGGCCGGGCACTCGGGAAAGGGTTATGGACGGGGCTTCAGAGCCCGGCTAATCCTTGTGTAAATGTAAGGAGGCTAGGCCGGAGAGTCCCCTATGTAACGCCACGATTTCCCTCCACATCTGGACGGCTACGAATTTACTGGCCATTTCCCCCATGTATATGTACCAAACCACAGCAAGGAGGGGAAATCCACCAATGAAAGCGGCGTGTTTTTTATTCAGAAGTAGCCAGGCTCTGTTTCTGCAAACGGAGCGGGAGGCGAGTTGCATCCAAATTGCTCGCTTTGTAGTATCCTCATTTTCAGGGCTTCGCAGATAAACACCAAAGGTAAAAACAAAAAGTCTATTGGATCAATAGGCAAGATGGTTATTTAGATAACGAATTAATCCCCCTGCTGGACTTGCGATGCTCAACTTTGAACCCCTTCCCATTCTTAAAAAAAAAAAGTGTTTAAAGAAAAAAGTCTCCAACGGGATTAAGGGTTTAATTACAATTCCCTATCGAAGTAATGTGTTTGATGAACTGATCTTATCAGTTAATAGTAACAGTAATTTAAAGCTTATGAAATGGATTTCCAGAAAATATACTCAAGATAGCTTTTTAAAAAGTAGATGCTGCGATCATTATACGCCAAAGTACTGAGGAAAGGGAGCCCGCATTGCACTGTATGGGCTACAAGGAATTATTGATGATAGTTCGAAATCTAGCGTTTAAAATATATCTGTATGGTTGGGGCAAAAAAAAAAATGTATCCGAAAAAATGGAAGCTCTTTCAAGTTGGGGGAACAGATCAAAGTTGCCGCTCACCGAGGGTTGATAATGTTCATTATACTTTTCGCCCGCACTATGGTCAAGAGAAAAATAAAGTAATTGGAACATGCATCAACAGTTTCCCATGATATAAGAGTTAAAAGAAGTAACAGAACTAATCACTGTCTCCTCAAATCAAGTAGAAAACATTTCAATGCACTAATTAGAGTAATTAGAATAATAAGACTGCCTATATGTGGTAAGACAATGTGTACAAACAACTTTATTTAATGTATACTGGTAATCAGCGATGCGTGCGTGCTTGAATGCTTAGTGCAATAAAACTAACCCCCGTCCGCCCAAACAATCAAATACAAATTAGTTTAATGATTGTGCCTGCTTGAATGTCTTAGAAATCCACAGGCAGAGGGAAATAAATAGCACCATCCTTGTTTGTATGTCTCCCCTACTGACCAAGGAGCTGATGCCTCCATGGACTTGGCAATGAATGACTGCAGACATGAATGAACCAAGGAGGGAAAGAGAATTAATGAATGACTCAGGCAGCCTAAGACAAGCCCTAACTTTCACAAGAGTCTCTTGCAAGTTCTGGAGTGAGGGAGAGACGACATTTTACAAACAGTTTTGCAGCGTAGCCTCTGCCCGAGTTTCTCCCCTTAAACACTAAAGCCAGAACTGCCACCCTTTTAGAACTAGCCAAAAAATCTCTACCGCAAGCCACTGGCAGCAGACCTACGGCCTGGCATCCTTTTAATACGCTCCTGATCGGCTTTTTTATTTGTGTTAAATATCGTTGTTCCAGTCATACGGGCTGTCTGACCACCTCCTTTTGCCAGTGATCTCTCTAAATTACTCAAATACACCCACAATGCTGATTAATAAATCTCGCAAACACTAGTTGGGATAAGATGCAGTTGCTTTGGTTAAATTCTGCTATTTTAACGGTCAGCTATGCCCCTGAAATCCTTGGGGGACACAGCAGAGTCGTAGCTGAGACTTGCAAAGCAGACAAATTGCATGAATAATATGTGAGTCTAACTTCATTTTGTATTCTCCTGATTACTTGCCCGCGTATCCGGAATGGGGTACAGCGTCGCAGAGTAAGGACATTTTCCTTCCCCCTTAAGGTTTCCTGAAGCATAAGGTCAAATTTAGCTGGCCGAGCTGGGACCGGGTCCTACGTGAAACGGGTCTATTTTAGCGTGTTTTCCATTTGTAAATTGATTTTTATATTTGATTTTCCTTTCCCGGTCTGGTGTGTGGGCCGCTGTTAGCTACTGTTGTTTGCATCCTGCTTAAAAGCTCTTTGTCACACCCAGCAGAAATGATCAGGAGCATCCCATTGTGTTTTACCGCTGTTTCGTTCGGGGTTTAAAGTCAGCAGCGATGGCTGCTCCAAAGCGCCTAATAACTGCGATCACCTTTCCGCTCATTTCCTTCCCGTAGTTTATTTTGATCAAAGGGTACATATTTCCCCCAACAGGGATTTTAGGAGATCTCGCTCCTTTTGGCAGCACGCTGCAAAACTGTCTCCACCCTCATTCAGTGTAGCCGGCAGAATTCTACATTTTTGTCCCCGTATGGACTCGATTTACTGCCCCCCTCCCCCAAAGGGGAAACGGGACTAGCCTGTGCCATAATATTGGCAGCGAAAATCCGTTGCTATCGAGAGACTCCTGCAAATCTGTAGGCACATCTCCGATGGGTTTACTGGGTGTGGTATAGGCTCAACTTTGTGGACTGCATATGGCATAGCCAATCCCCCAATGTTTGAAGCGCTGTATGAAAGCTGGGCACAACTGGGAGTTTATAAGACAAGGGTTAATAGACGTTTATGTTTATCTTTATGAACTTTGCCGTTAGGACTTTGTAACTCTCGAAAAGGGACTTATAACTTAGGCTAAACTATTTTATTAAAATCCACGCAAAACAATTTTGACTATTTTTACAGCCTTGGTAACTTTTTTAATGAGAGGCATACATTGGGAAGGACCTTGTGCTTTTCTCTTAATCTTAATACTGTCGAAACTACACTTACCCTCTCCCCTCCCCCCGCCAACATGCTCTTCAAAGTACAACAAAGTGCATCAACTGCTAGGCTGAATGCTGCTGAGCTGTAATTTGATTGCTGTTGTTTAATACATTCGGAACATAATGGAGAGTCGACTGTATTCTAGGGATGCAAGTGTACAAATACTCAAACTTCCAAGTTATTGAACAGAACTTCGTAGGATTTTGCTTTGCCATTTACAGATTAAAAAAGGAGCCTTTTCAAGAGAAAGGTGTTTTCTTCCAAAACAATGTAACCCAACACTTAAGAGAGGTGTCCCCCACCCCCAGAAATATCGCTTTTGATGAGCAGGTTTCCTAGAGCAGGTAAAACTGCCTCCGAATTAAAACACGGTCCTTTAAAAATATCCCTAAAAAAAATTGTAGGCAACTTTTCCTCCTTTCCAGAATACCATGGCATCACAATGCTTTAAAGGAGCCCCTCTCTTTTTAATGGGCGGGGGGAGATCCGTATTAGAAAAGGGAGCGGAGATTTATTTATAACCTATAGTTGATTTTCATTTAAAATATTTGCGGTAAGATCTCAGTTCACCAACTACATCCCCCCCCAACCAACATATTGTTCAGAGAGTCGGCTGCCAATGGGCATTTACGGTTCCCCCTTCTTTCTGTGGGAAAAAAAATCTGTGACATCTGCCTCTTTTGGGGGGTATTTATTTGGGTAATTCTAATGCGCTAACTTTCCATATTTTACACATACAGTTCATTCTGCTCTCAAGACAGGCTCACTATAATGGGCAGCTGTATAAAGATAATTTTCTCTCCCTACTAGAATGGAATATGCACGTTTTCCTTGAACACCAGAACAAAGAGCTATAAAAGCTCCGAAAGACGTGGGTGGAATAAACTTTAAGAAAGAGGTGGATTTCTGCTCCTCAGTTAATTGGTCTCTCTGAGGAGGATATGTCCTTAATTTACAAATAACCCATTTTAATTATATCAAAAGCAAAAACGCCATGGACAGGAAAGAAAGAAAGCGACACAGACTGCGACTGAATTTTTGTTGGGGGTTTCTTTGTTTTGGCGTTTACAGCTGTGTAAAATAAATGACAGAGTTAATTCAAAGAAATGAACTTTGTCGCTGTTAAAGCCAATCTGGTGGAGAAAGAAGAAACGAGCGTGCTAACATAAATGCGTGTGTACATAGCCACATATGGACATAGTTAGACACTGATTTGCTCGCACGCGCATATGGCCTTGTAGATGTATAACCCATTTTAAATGAGTGTAATTTACATATTCACTTGTCACATGGGGCAAACAAAACGTGAACATAAAACTGCAACTTAAAAAGATAATAAAAATTAGGCAGAGCAAACCAGCTTTTGATTTTCTTAAAACACCGGGATAAAAGGAAGCATAAACTCCCCTTTTTAAAATCTAGCTTTTCTTCAGGTTCCTATTCTATTGGGTTTGGGCCGCAAAAATTGTGCTAGTCCACAAGATCTCCAACAACCGTACTGTAGCTCCTTTTTCTGTTTTATTTTTAAAATAAAGCTAAACTGAATATAGGGTTTGATTTGTTTAAGTCTATCTATAGATCTCTTTATGAAAAAGAAATTCACGAGCAAGTACGGCAATAGCCTGGCCTTATCATATATATATCTACCAAGCCCCTTCCCTGCATTCTACCAAGGCTTCTGCAGCCAATTCGCTAGATATTGGACACTCTTTCTCGTTCTTTTTCTCTACAACTACCGCAGTTCTTCCCCTCGACCCTTTTCTTCGGTTAGTGCCTAGGACTCAGGCTGGATTTCTCAAGCCCCCACACAAACCAGAAGATCGAGGAATGAAATAAGAGCCAAGCCATTCTCCACGCAGAAGTGAAACTTACTCCTCGGGGTCTGGTGATATTTGGTGTTGCTACTCAGATAATATTGACTGCTTCTCAGCTACTCGGTGCCTTAATAGAAACGGAAAATAAAAGGCCTTTATAATAATAATAAAAATCTAATTCTGCCTGCAGGCTTCGGCCTCCTTTAGAGGGAGTGAGCAGAGGAAAAAGCATCTTGTTGTTGAGATCTGATCTATAAAGCAAGGTCTCTGATAGAAATAGGTGCTTCAACCCAACTCTAAACCACACATAGTGTTAAGGTGCTATATTTGCTCTAATCTGCAGAAAACTCTGCAGCCCTAGTAATTGTTTCTTTGTAATTTTTGCTTAATTTACCAATAGCAAAATAATGATCCAAAGTTCCTATTTGCATGTATGGGGTGATTTTTTTCGGGGGGGGGGGGGTTGAGGGGTGGTGGTAAAAGCTTGTTCATTGTGGCTAGAGGGGAAAAAGTCTTTGGAAAGATGTTCATCTCCTTCCAGTGCTACTCTACTCTGTGTTTAAAAAAATAGTCCAGTATCAAACTCCGGTTAACCTGGAGCTGCTCACACTAGAGGTGCAGGGGCTGGAGTGGGAGGCAGACTGTTGCACAGCTATGAAAGGCAGGTATCCATCAAAGTCACATCTTGTCCAGCTGCCACGTGATTGTTTCGAGTTAACAAGGGTCTGTTGTCAGAAGCAAATATTTCCTCCAAGTCCACCGAAATGTCCTGCAGAGGGCAGATGCTGCTTGTTTTCTGCAGACAGTTCTCTGGAATATTGACCTAGGACTTTAAATCCATACCCAGCTTAAACACTTTACCCATCAGCATGTCTGTGGCCACAAAACACCTCGCTCCCGAGCTACAGATAAGATCATTTAGCCGAATCTGTTTGGGACGAGTGTAATATTGACTAGGCGATAGAAAAGATGATGAAATCTAACACGCCTAGAAACTAGCGTTAAAAGGGGGATATTGTACTTATTAAACCGAGCAAACCAAAAAGGATTTGAACACATGAGCACGTGTTAACACTGCTCAGTTTGATTTCGCCCACCAGTAAGCCAGGCTCCAAAAGGGGCTCCTTTAGCATGGAGCTTTTTCACTTGAAAGTGACCAATTTGTTACAAACAGCGCAGCTGTATCTAACCTTCCCCTTCCCCCCCCCTACACGCGCCCGCCATCGCCATTACTAGACTACTTGTTACTTTTTTATGCAGCATTGTTCCTTTATACGCTCTTCAGGGCCACTGGAACCAACTAACACTTCGCTTTCTAAATCGATTCAAAATTCAACTCGTTTTCCCAACCCAGAGAGACAGTGTACATGTCAACACTGGGCGTTCTCGGCGTGTGCAGCCCCCCGGAAGTCACTGGACAGCTCTTTTCTTTAAATCTAGCTGTTTTTAACAGGACTCCTTATAATTAAGCTCCGCCTTTGCTCTTAAATTAAGAGCTGACTAGAGAGGAGTAAATATTCGCCACCTCTCCCACATGCTTTCAACGAGAACGGGACTACTGGCTTCGAAAGCAGAGCTCTTTAGAGAAGCATCAAAAGAAGGACACTCCAACAATCATGGGATTCAATGCTTAAAAATATACTGCCGCGGTTAGATTTGGCAAGACAAACTGAAAAAAGCCTCTTGTGCTAACCTAAAAGACTCTCGACGTTATAAACGGAGGACCTGTCGATATATCCATAACACTTACTCCAAAATCCCATTAAGTACAAAGGAAGTACAACTCAGTATAGATACTAGAGTGTTCGCCTCCCTTCAGATTTTAAGAACTATGCAAATCAATGCTATCTTTTAAAACAAATTACAGATATTTCAATAAGTAGAACAAACTATGAAAGTATTGTGCATTTCTGTTTTATGTAGGTAATAAAATATTACTTTAACATAAATATATAAGGATCTCTGCGTTTTTATTTTTCCCCACAAGCACATCCAAATGTACCAAAACAAAGTATTTTTAGAGACGGAAACAAAATAATAGTTAAAAAAATTACATCCCATATAGATTTTGTTTACCTACTCATTTAAAGCTACAGAAAAACAGTTTCCAGAACCTGTTTGCTTTAAAAGAAATAAATATACATTGAGGCAGGCCACTTAAAAATATGAAAATATTTCCCTGGGTAGCATTTAAAAAAAAAGAAACAAAGAAAAATAGACAAAGAAAACATTTAAACTATTTCTGCATTCAAAAGACAAATATTAAACATATATACATAGTGGTAAGGTTTGCGTGGTAACTTTTTTATTATTATTATTTTAAGTAAACCTATTTAGAGTTAGAGGCTTTTTCACAAACATCCTCTGAACTCTGTTTTTCTGACCTTACCCACATATTAATGTGTCTGAAAGTTCATTTCCTCCCTTTACCACTGGATCTGCCCTGATCTGAATCTTTCACTGGGAGCGAGTCCTCAGCACTCTAAATAGCAAGCAGCAGAATACATCCAAAAAAAAAAAAAAAAAAGCTCAGTGCCTGTATCATTATGACAATCGTTGGAATAAAACAGAATAAAGGCAAATAAATATGCCTAATAGAACTCGCCATTTGCTCACCAAGAACATAAGAGACAACCAAATATGACAGGCGCTTAAAAAGACAATGAGAAACATATTCTAAAGCCCTACCTACTGAATTCACTGTTGAGCTGATCGAGAGAACGTTTCACGTTTTTCTCCATAATTGCCAAACACTCAGCTAAGCAAACTTTTCAGATTATGAAAAAGCTTTTTTTTCTATGACAGCAGCCTTTTGTGCTGATTACATAGTTCATGTGTGAATTTGTATTTAGCACAGTTTAAAGCCTCCCCCCCCCCGCCATCTCATACACAGCCACTGTTTCAAGTTTTCTCTTCTGTACTCCTCTCCATAGCCTTTTGTGTTTGTGTTTTTGGAAAGTTAACCGTTTCCCGTCGAGCTAATGTCAAGAAATGCACTTTAAAGCTATCAACGATGGGGAGAAAAGATGAATTGAAAATGGCATTTCCCCACTCCATTTGGTCCCCCCCCCAGTGAAAGAGACAAGGCTGCCCAACTTAAACTAGTCCTCCCGTGCAATGAATGGAGCAGCGAGTTGAGCAAAGGGCGTGGGGTTTTTATATATGAGCAGAAAAATAAATATGGAAAGTAAAGCAACAATAAAATGCACTAGAGATATGCAGTGTGCTATGTGTTACGTATATATATGCAAGTTCTCCGTTCTTTCTGTTTGTATCTTTTTGTTGAAACCGCTCAATAAAACCAAGTTTAGAGGCTGACATCAACACATATACTCCAGTGCGATGTAATTAGGAATACTAAAAGCACACAGAGAACTTTACATATGGGGTGTCTGAAGTTAAATATCCCCTCCCCCCGGTTTTCTTCAAAGTATCACTTTCTTTCTGTTGGAAAACTCTGGACATACATTTAACCTCCACAACATTTCCTCCGAGTACTTTCACAACGGGTCTTCCTCCCTAAAATGAAGCAATTAGTCTCTATTCATTTTTTCTTTTACTGTCCCCAACCCCGAAACACTGCCTGAAAATGAAGTTTACGTTATTGGTTTTCATTATTCTCTTCCAGACTGGACTCTTGCCTCCGAAGGCACGTCTTAAGCGTTTGTGAGAGTCAGATCTCTTGAAAGTGGAAGTTGTTTGTGTTTATATATATTTGCTATGGTAAAAGGAGAAAATAAACATTACACATATGTAAGAAGACTTGTTTATAACAAAAGTTCACATATACACATTAAGAAAGCAAGGGCTATAACACAGTAACATTTTGTAGACTGGTCGGTCAATGGTTGCCTAACGCTCACCGTGGGAAATGCAAGTCATTTGCAAAATCAAGGTAGGAAAAAATGTATTTGTTAATGTAAACTTCAATTTTCTTGCAGTGCAAATTCAAACGGTTAAATACTGTCTACATCAAAAGGGATTTATTTTTTATTCCTAATGGGGAGCCACATCAAATAAACACAGCAGCATGTGCCTATACTGAGCATCATTCCAAGATTAAAGCTGCCTTTGTGTTTAGCAGGGCTCAGAGTCGATTCCACTCTTGTTTCGTAATTCATAGAGGGTT
Organism: Dermochelys coriacea; assembly: GCF_009764565.3. Lineage (NCBI taxonomy): Eukaryota > Metazoa > Chordata > Testudines > Dermochelyidae > Dermochelys > Dermochelys coriacea. Next base: position 75,588,117 of record NC_050070.1, on the reverse strand, counting down.
TTTTTGTAAAATTTTCTCTCAGTGCCTGACACTGTGCGTGTATCTGCCTGTCTCGTGTCTGTTTGTGTGTGATACTCACTCCACTCCATTGCATGGGCACTCGCCTGTAAAGATCAAAACACATCATTTCACCTGCTACCGTTTAGGGGATAGTCCAGTGCAGGTTTTTGTGTGTGTGTTGTTGTTCTGTTTTTTAAGATAGGAGAAAACGTTAAAAAAAGCAAAAAAAAAAACAATCAAAAGTTGGAGGAGTGGGAATGGGGGGGGACAATTCCCCCCCGCCAACCCCCATGTGAGTTCACTGCACAGGCGTCTGCACCCCGTGGTGTGGTGGAGTGTCCCTACTTGCCCCATATACATCCTCGGCTCCGGGCAGAGTCCCGCCCGGGGGAGTCATGCGTTTCTCTTTCTGTCTCCTGTTACAAAACCACACTCGCACCACCTCTTTCTCCAGCTGTAGGCTGTCCGCCAGCGAGGTGATCTCCTGGGCAGAGGGCTTGGGGCACTTGAGGAAGTGGCTCTCCAGGGCGCCCTTGACGCTCACCTCGATGGAGGTGCGCTTTTTCCTCTTGCGCCCCTGGGCTGCGATCTTGTCTATGCTGGTAGGGCTGCCCGAGGACGAGTCCGCCTCCTCCAACCACTTGTTCAACAAAGGCTTCAGCTTGCACATGTTCTTGAAGCTCAGCTGCAGGGCCTCGAACCTGCAGATGGTGGTCTGCGAGAAGACGTTCCCGTACAGGGTGCCCAGGGCCAAGCCCACGTCCGCTTGGGTAAATCCCAGTTTGATCCGGCGCTGCTTGAACTGCTTGGCGAACTGCTCCAGGTCGTCCGAGGTCGGCGTGTCCTCGTCCGAGTGGGGGTCGTGGTGGCCCCCGCCGCCGCCCCCGGGGTGCTGCTGCTGCTGGTGCGGAGGGTGCTGCTGCGGGTGCCCCCCGGGGTGCTCCCCGCCGTGGTGCTGCGGCTGCTGCTGCTCATCGTGGGCATCCCTCAGGCCGTGGTGGTGCAAGCCCGGCTGGCCGGAGCTCAGCATCCCGTTGACCGTGAAGCCCGGCGGCTGGGAGTAGAGCAGCCCCGCTTGCCCCCCGTTGGAGGAGGCCATGCTGGGCGGCAGGTGAGCCGAGGCGCCCGTCCTCCATGCCCCGGCGGCGGCGTGGTGGCTGCCGGCGTGGTGCACCAGGTGGGGCGGTCTCCCCTGCTGCTGTTGCTGGTGCTGCTGCTGCTGGTGCTGCTGTAGCTCGTCCCCTCGGCCCCCGGACTGCACCACCGAGGGCTTGATGTCCTGCTGGCCCAGGGGGCTGGTGGACCAGGGCGAGTCCCCGCCGCCGCCGCCTCCCCCGCCGTGGGACAGCGCCGTGATCCACTGGTGAGCGTGGCTGAGCGGGTGCCCGTTGCTCTGCAGCGTGTAGTCCGCCTGCACCAGCGTCTGTGCATCCCTGTAGCCGGCGCCCGGCTGCATGCTCCCCGGCGGCTCCGCATGCACCATGGAGGAGCTGGAGGTGAGCAGGCTGTAGTGGTTAGACGCTGTGGTCGCCATGACTCTCCGAGCCGGACTGATCGCTCTGGTTAAAGGAGCCGCGCATTTGACAGCTACTTTTTCGCCTCGGGCTCCTCTCTCCTCTCGCTCCCCCCCCAAGTCCTCTTGGCAGAGCCCACTGCAAAGGCACGCGTCCCGGCTCCTCCCACCCGCGCCCTCCCATTGGCTCCCACCGCTTTGATTTACGTGGAGACCGCTAGCAACCGGCTCCGGGGGAACCGCCGATTGGCCGCAGCCGCGGCGCCGACACTCCGCCCCACAACCGCTCGCTCCCTTTTTTGTAACCAAACTCTAAGGGGGGAAAAGGCGCTTGGCTGCTCGCAACCACATGGAGGGGGGAAGATGCGGGGGAGGGGATGATTCTCAGCGCACCGACCCTGCTAACACAGGAGAAGCAAGTACACTCCACTCTGGCCATACACAATGCAAGTCCTGGAGGAGATGCATGTTGTTCTCCTGTTGCTTGCATCATTGCAAACCTGGCTGGCTGGTTGCATGCTTTAAACGCTGTTTGCTTTGGTGCACGCACGCGCTCCGCAGAGCGCGAGCTGTTGAGCGGAATATCGTTAAGCACGGGCTGGATTGCAAGGATGGCATTGGTACAAGAGTGAGATCACTTTACCACAGTAATTTGTTCGCTCTGTAAGTCACACTAGCGCTTCATCAATGCCGCTCTGTTGACTGGTGGTGAATTCCTCCCCCCCCCCCCCCCGCATCCACGCGCCGACTCCATACGGTTTTTTTTAAAATGCAACTTCGTTAGCGACAGTTTAAAAATGAACCAGAGCCTGCCGGTTGGTAGATACAAGGGAGGCCCTGGAAAGATCCGAGCGGGTGCGATTCCGCAGCAGCCCCGGGGAAACTCGCGGCTCCCGGGCCACAATACAAGAGGGTGATGATGCCGGGTGCTGCTGCCCTCTGGGAAGGACAAGAGGCTCTGGAAATTCCCAACCTGCCCCAGCAGCAGGTGCTACCTGGGACAAAACACCCAGCAAAGAATTCCAGGGCTTGCAAATCACAAAACCACGGCAGTCCGGCGCTGTTAGGCTTCCCCAGGCACTGGGGGACAGGAGTGTTTACAGATCAGCTCCAGCGACTCCGTTTTCTGCGCGCTAACAAAAAGATAACCAAGTTGCTGCCCGAACAGGAAAGAAGGACATGGTGGAACTGTATGCGGATCTCTTCGGAATGAGCTGTACCCGGGTTAGCCGTGGTGAAGAGTTCATTTCCCATTTTTAAGTGGAGACCAAAGCTTTATCTTGAAAATAAACGACTGGGGGTAGGGAGGCTGCGCTGTAGACTAAAAGTATCTTAATAGAAATAGTACAATAGGGCAGCCTGGAGAATGTATTACTACTACTAAGAACCACCTTACTTCTGAGGGTTGTTTATAAATCACCATCCTTAACATAGAGCCCTTGAAAGACTATTTGGCTGGAAATTTTCCTCCGTCTGAGTGTGTGGACGGGCTGGTACAAACATATTCACAGCACAAAGAGGCTCTTTAGTGTTAGGAAACAAGAGCCCGGGCAGGAGCACCTTGCTTAGTTAGTTTAGCGGCATATTAAGAGGTTGTTCAGCCAGGAGTCAACTTGGCCCAAGCGAAAATCATTTAAGCTGGAAGGAAGGGGAGATTCTGCTCGAAATTTTTCCTCTCCTGTGGAGTGAGGAAGACAAGCAAAGGGCAATGCTGTCTGCTCTGCAGGTATCCATGAAAAGTCAGTTTATACTTTATGTCTCTGAATTGTTTTCTCGATAGAAATCATAGTTTTGAAAGTGTTTTAAGGACATTGACAGTTTGATGCTGACATGCTGGTGCAGTTTGTCCAAATGAGGTACTGTACAGTCCATTGCGTGGATATAAAAACAAGCAAAACCTACAACAAACTTCCACTAAAACAACCAACAACGCCAGAACAGAATCACAGCACAGCATACACCAGGAGAAAAGCACTGTTCTTATTTCCTATTGGGCGGAAGTGCTTTTTCAAGGCTGAATTTGAACTGGCTTTCCTTCAAATGCCTAATAAAAGTACTTCAGGACACAGGCTACAGAATGGCTTATTTGCAAGACCAGTTTTTAAAGTGTGTTTATGTGCCTCGGGGTGGTTACAAGTGTTATCCTTAGAAAGTCAACGAGGAGTCACTTCTGCCATAACCTAAGGCAGGTGTATCTCACATATTTATCCCCAACTAATATTTCTATATGACGAAACTTACTTCTCAGCTGGACAAAACACACAAGACACTGAGCAGAGAGCAGGCACCATACATTAGACGTTCAGTATACGGTGAAGCAATCTGAAATCAGCCTTGTGCAACTTAAAAGTTCCCTGCGTCTCTCTCCCTCCCCCCGCCCCTCCAGTTATGCACAGACTAAGAGGCAGGGACGATGTATACAATCGCTGTTCCGCGTGTTTAATACCCTAATAAATCACTGGCAGATATCAAAGGCTCCTGGCAATCACACAATTGCAAAAGTATGAGCACGGTGTAAAAACCCCTTTCCCCCTACTTCTCCCCCTCCCCCAGTGAAATTAACATCTATACGTTCACAGCTGGAAAGAGCGCGGAGTGCGAACGGTGAATTCAGAGGCGATGCAAACTCCGCCTCCTCGTCCCCATCATCATCATTGTTATCCCTGTCATTAATACTGTTTCTTAAGCATCCTTAACTCCCAGCTCCCCCTGTGGAGGAAACCGCGACCGGAGAGCTCATGAGCGGGGTGAGCTCTTGATTGTCTGCACCTCTGTGGTTCTTGTGCGACTGGTGCTGATTTCAGTTTGAGCCCCCCAAATTGGGGCTGGTTTAGATCCAGGGAGCTCGGGATGTGAAAGAGACAGTCATGTGTCCCCTTTCTTTGGTAACTGACCCTGCTGGATTAGAGGGCTCCGGAGCCTTTATTTCCTTTCTCTGCCCGTATAAAAGCAGGTTGAAGGTGATGCAGTGTCTTGGGCAGACACTGCAGTGTTTTGATTCAGCTCAGCCCTTTTCACTGTTCAAAGCAGCTGTTCAAATACTAGGGCTGCTTACTTTGACGTGAAGAGGATTTTCAAACAACCCTAAAAAGCTTTGAACTGACAGGCCTCCTTGATATCTCCTTCATTCCAATACAGCTACCCGAGAATATTATCTATAAAACACATATAGGCTCTTCTTAAATGGAGCTTTCTCCTGTATGGGAGGTGAGCTGCTGCACACTCGCAAGATATATTGCATAAGGAAGGGTGGTGGGTTCAAAGCATTGATCCTGCTGGGACGTTTAAAATCCAAGGCGAGCTTTTCCTCTGGATATAGTTTGTGGACTCTAGCCCTTTATTGTTTAATATCTTAGGGTTGTTGAATCATCCTTTTACTTGCAAAACGTTGAGCTGTCTTAACGCTTACACTCTTAGCAAATCCAAGCCTTGCGGAGAGAAAGCTACATCTACTCGGTCAAAATCCAAACACTGATCCTTTCTAGTAAGATTTTATTTCTAACGACCCCTTAATGCTCTGGGTTTTAAGAGTTCTCTCTCTCTCTCTCTCTCTCTTTTTTTTTATAAAAAGGTTCCTCCATTTAGAGGCGAAAAGCCTATTTTAAACTGTGCACTCAGTGGCTCGAAATCGACGCACGCAGCTAAAGAAAAAAACCTCTTCTAAACTTCGATTTTTTTTCTCATGTATAGCTAGTTTTAGGGTGCAATCGTTAAGAAGCAGAAATGCACTCTGCGATTTGCTAAAATACTTTTTCTGGTGCAATAAACACAGATCCATGCAACCGAGCCTGCCGCTCCCTTTAAAGGCCAAGTTGGGAGATTTGTGCACATTGCTAGGACGCATTTAATGTAACTATTGTGAGATGCGACAGTTTTGATCTCTTGTTCCCTTTTTAACCTTTCTGTATGAACCATTCAATCCTGCGCTTTCTGTAGCTCTTTCCAGTGTGGCTCGAAGGAGCCTGATCTCGTGGAGAGACCCAACACATGAATGGAACTTCAACTTTAAGGGCCTTCAGAGGGACAAAACTGTGGCCGAGGCTTCACAAGTGATTGCTTTAAAAAAAATCCAACCTACACAAAGAGGCAGCTGGCTGCTTTAATGAAAACTGCCTTAAAGCTGCAAGAACTGCAGCCTCAGGGATGTATTTATAAGCTGACTCAAAAGCTACACTTTCAAGTTGCTTCTCCTCAGGGTAGGTATAACAAACATATTTAACTAAGATATTTAAACAAAATGAACAGAAACTCATAACTTGGATTGCACAGGATCACATTACCCACTGAAATTAAAACCCATAGTTTAAATTGATTTCTCCACCTAGCTTTTTGCATCAGACAAAAGAATATATTTTTTTTCCTGCTAGAATATCGATTCGCCTAGAAGATAGAAAGGTGTAGAACAATGATGATGAAAAAAGTTTCTGAAAAGTTTGTATTAATGTTCATTTCCAACATTCTCTGCAACTCTATTCTTCCGGCCACTTCATTCATATGTGGCTATTCTATTTTATCTGTATCACTGTTTAAACTAGTAGGATGTAATGTTCTAAGTTCAGTATTTGAAATTAAATAATTTGAATTCCCGGATATTAATCTTTTCCCTTCATCCTCCAGTTCTGAATCTTTGTCATTAAAAATGATCCACCCTTTGTAGTCCGCAAGTGAATATTTTATAGACGGATACCGCTACGAAGACTTCTAACACAACGTCAACCAGTCAAGCTTAGCTGTTGCAGGGATTACTTTGAGTAATTTATCAAAGGAACGCTGCTAAATTTGGAGTGGTGAATATGAGGCCTGGAGGGGAAAAGAAGCAAAGAGGACAAATTCCATCAGTTTGTGAGATAAATTCTACTTGGAGTTAATACAGCTTGTTTATATTGAAGTCTCAGAGCTAGAACAAGATGCGATTGGCAGAGTTGCTTCGTACAATTTAGTTTTCAGGAGGCTTGCTGTTAAATGACCTCCCAACAACATAGTTTAAACGGGGCTTCTTTCAGCATTAAAGCAGGTGAATTGGTAGCAGACAGGAGGGGCTCAAACATCTTTGATATATTGAAGTGTTTTCAACTGAGACCTTTCAGAAACTAAACTGGAGCTTGACAGGGGGGAAACAGTCTGCTTCACTGACAAATAAAATAGTTCCTTATTATTCCTAAATAATCAAATAAACACATACACTAGGAAGAGCCCAGATATAATATTGTTCTACTTAACTCAGGGAAATGATGTTTTCTTACATAAGCTGCATTTTCGGTATGTTTTTAAGAAAAAGAGGAACACAGGTGAAGCTTCTATTCTGAAATATATTGGTAGAAGTGATCTCTAATGCCATGTTAACCTCCACAGGGTGGAGGAGAAGCCGGGGTTGACTATTGGGGGTGCCTATGCGTAACAATAAAAAAATCCAGTCAGTCTTGAAAACCTGAGCATGCCCTGCGCTTCTAGACCTCAGCATCTGCAGGTGATGGCAATAACGCATGTCACAAAGCTTTAGCCCTAATAAAAAGTTGGAATGGAGGAAGAGATGCTCGCGGAGGTTGGCCGTGGGAATATCTGGGGGGAGGTGGGGGAGAGAAAGAAACCTTGCCATAGAATCAGCCCAGTAATGACCCCTTAGCCCTTCCCAGGGAGTTTTACATGATAAGCCAAAGGCAAAGGATGAAAACTTGACGCTGCCGATTTCGCAGGCCCGCTGTGGGCTAGCGGAGGAGCAATGAATAGACGACGCCTTCCAGTCTGGGCTCGGAACTTCATGGACCTTTCAAGAGCTCACGGCTGTAGACACTGGGCCCGATCCTGCTCCTATTGACATGGGAGTAGGATCGGGGCCGCTTGTTTCACAAGGGACCCCTGCTTAGTGTTTTCCACCTGTTAGTTTCTTTAGTAAGATGGAGGCAGGATTCCCGCTGCCCAGCCCGCAATGTTTTTCGGTGCGTCTATAAGGAACGGCCAGGAGCGGCGACCCTCGCAAGCGGTGGGTGCGAGCAACAGATTTTGGCGCGGCCGGTGCGCGGAGCGTGTGCAGCAGGGAGCAGCCGGGCGTTGAGTTTCCTCCCTTGGCGGAGGCAGCTGAGCGGTTAGAAAGTTTCTTTGGCCGGGCTTCGAAGAGGAGGAAGAAGAGGGAGGCAAACAAGGAGGCCGGGCCATTGTCCACAGAGGGTGCATTTTTGCCAGGCTGCCGTTGGTTGCTATAGTGAGGGGGGGGGGGGGGGAAGAAAAGCCACACAGAGCAGCATAGTTCAGCTCCCTCCGCACTCGCCAGCCCCAATGAGCAGCGCTCACCACCCCCAACCAAAATAAAAGCGGCCCCCGGCCCGCTGGTAGCCCAGGCCCCTCCCTGGGTACTAGCCTGGTGCTCAAAGGCTGGAGGTGAGGGCGCACTGCTAGGTAGAAGTGGAGAGGCAGATGCCCTGGTTACACAGCTGGGGCATGAGCAGGCAAACAGGCTGCTGTTGTCTGCGCCTACAAGCAAAGCAACCCCTTCTTTCTGCTTTATTCACCGTACCGGTTTCTCATGCTTTAGTGAAAAGTAGAAATCATGGTCACTGCAAGTCCAGTTGGGATTCAATAGCTCCTGAGAGTGGCGCACAAACGTGCAAAGGTGAAGAATGCTAGATTCAGAGAAAGGAACATGACACCTGATACAGCCCCTATTCATTCGATCGCAGCGGCTTCCCATCCTGCAAATCGTCAGTGTCACTGATCCTGAAACGAGCTTCTTTTAATTTAAATAATTAAGCGGGGGTGGGGGAGAAGAACTTTACTTCTTCGATGCAAATGACCTGCTCTTTAATTTTAAAAGAGACTCTTATTTTGCAGCAGTGTTGTTTTTGTTGCCTCCCTATTCAACTTTGAAAACAGTGGGAAGTGGGAAGGCAATAATGAAAGGACTCCAAGGCTGAAGATTTAGTTAAGTGTGCGCCTCGAGATGGCGAGAAGAAAGTTAGTTACTTAGTTAACTGAGAATTATTCACCTTCTGAGTTCGTCACAGCAGCTTGTCCAAATGACAGTTTCGAACTGGGGAGAGGGAAATTTTCAGGTGTTGTTTTTTCCAGGACAAGTTATACTGCAGCTGAAGGAGAGAGGTCAGTATCTTTTCAAATCAATCTGTCTGCTCTTTACCCATATATTCCCTGTAAAGGGAAAATCTCCAACTTTGTTCCTTCATCTGTTCTGCATCATCTGAAGTAGACAGTTCTTTAGATTGCATGCACTTTTGCTCTCGACCAAGTGAAACTTTACAGTTATATAGAGTTATCTGAAATGAGAAAAAAAAAATAAAAGTATTCTGTTCCAATCAAATAGGAGAATTGTTCTTTTCTTGTCCCATTGTTATTTTTGATATCGTTTTCGACTTTGTGGTTGATAAGTTTTTATTAAAAAAAAACTTTACAAGCCATCACTTAATGCATTATTCACATTTTTAAAAAATGCTTGAAAGAAATCACGCTAATGAAGAGAACATTTGTAGCAATTTGGTGATAATTATCAGAATCACCAAATATTCGCAAAGGCTTTAACATTACGTGTTGGAAGAAAAGCAAAACACATTATTTTAATAGTCTGATATGCAAACTATGGACCATTCAATTACATGGCTTAATAATGCATACATGATGTGATCTTGTTATTGGGATAGGAACGTCTGCAATAATTCACTCCAAAGACCAAGTGTGCTCTTACATCCAGTAAAATCCATTGCCATGGATCAGGGGCCCCTGCCAAACTACATTTAAGAGAATAAAAATTAATGACTGATAATTTGAGCGTTAAATTAACATTAATTATATGACCTGCCTGCTGGAAAGATTAAATATCTTAGGCCCTAATTAGATAACGTCGTCTCATACATCAAACAATTTCCATTTCCAGATTTCAGTATTAAAATGCAGAATGGGAGACCAGTGTTGTTTTCTCTTAGTCTCTTTCAGCGCTTGCACGTAAGAGCTAAACGCCGCACCAACCTTCTCCTGGAGTGTGGGGTTTGCAAGGGTGAAAGAGAGTCCAGGGAATATGTTTGGATCAATGTGTTCCTCAAGTTGAATTTCTTTAACTAATTCCCCTGAAGGTGGCTAACAAATTAGCTAGAGAACTTATGAACTAATTTTAGTAGCTCGAGAAACACCGAGCCCTGCCTCTGCTTAAGAAGCCGAGCTGGGAGTCCAGCTACTGGAAAGACACTTTGGTGTTTCAATAACTGAATGTACAGCGGGGTCTCGGGGCAGCTGAACTGCTGAGTTTGCTTCATTAGCAACAGCCCCTAACCCCCACTCTAAATGTAGAGAGGACAGCCCCAGTAGAGTTAAAGCGGAGATCAGATAGCTGGATAGATCTCGCCTCCGGGCTGTGCAGGGGACACATCCTTTGGAGGGCTCTTTTCTTTAAATTGACACTTGGAAAAATGCGGCACTGCGCTCCCCCCCCCCCACGCCACCTCATCAACCCCCCCCCCCACCATATTTTCTGCCTTTGTCAGCCGTTCATTTCACGACCACCTCCCGTCTGCCTCCAGCGGCCTCGCTGCCCGCGCACGCAGTTGCTGTGAAAAGGGCTTGCTCGTCCTCACACGGGATCGCTGCGGCGGGGACACGTGTCCTTCAGCCTTGGGGCGGCTAGCTAGCTTGGAGGGGGGGGGGGCCCAGAAGTCGGGAGATTTCGGAGGGCTAAAGGAAACAGCCCTTGGTTGTCACCTCCTTCCGTTCCGAGGGCGAGGCTTTCGTTTCAGCCGCCAGACAAAACGATCGCCGCACAGAAAGGCCGGGGAAAGCCCTGCGCGGGCCCCCCCCCCCCCCCGGGTTTTTTGGCCATGAAAGCGCCAGAGAAGAAAGTTTAGTGGCAGACGTCCGTGCCTGCGTTCACATTTCCGCTCCGAGGTCAAGTTTAAAGCGGGCCCTCCCATTCCCGGGGAGGGACTGAAAGCGACCAAAGAACAGACGCCTGTGTCCCGTTCGCTGTAGTCGAGCTGGGAAGAGCCGGCGGCTAGGGGCCGCGGGTTCGGGGTTCCCGTCGGAAAGCGGGGGTTTGACCTGGCACATTTCCAGCTTCTCCAGGAAAACGCCCAGGATCATTTTCTCCTTTCCAGGGAAAAAGGGGTTATAGGACAGAGGGGATGCAGCCGCGGGCGGGGGGTGGGGAGGGGGTGCAGGGTGGGGATCGGGTGCATGCCAGGGAGAAGGAACGTGTGTGTGCGGGCGCAGAGCAGAGACAGTGCAGGTGTTTGCGTGTGGGCAGGGCCAAGGGGGCACGGGGTGTGTTTGGGCAGAGGACAGGGAGTGCAGGTGATTGTGCGTGTGCAGTTGACACCGGACAGAGTGTAGTGTGCGCGCATGGGGAAGGGGGGAGGGGCAGAGTGGGGGGTGCGGGGGAAGGGGCAGAGTGGGGGGTGTGCGGGGGAAGGGGCAGAGTGGGGGTTGTGCAGAGGGAGAGGGCAGAGTGGGGGGTGTGCGGGGGAAGGGGCAGAGTGGGGGGTGTGCGGGGGAAGGGGCAGAGTGCGGGGTGTGCAGAGGGAGAGGGCAGAGTGGGGGGTGTGCGGGGGAAGGGGCAGAGTGGGGGGTGTACAGAGGAGGGGGCAGAGTGGGGGGTGTGCGGGGGAAGGGGCAGAGTGGGGGGTGTGCAGAGGGAGAGGGCAGAGTGGGGGGTGTGCGGGGGAAGGGGCAGAGTGGGGGGTGTGCAGAGGGAGAGGGCAGAGTGGGGGTGTGCGGGGGAAGGGGCAGAGTGGGGGGGTGCAGGGGAGAGGGCAGAGTGGGGGGTGTGCGGGGGAAGGGCAGAGTGAGTGGGGGTGTGCGGGGGAAGGGGCGGGGGGGGGGTGTGCAGAGGGAGAGGGCAGAGTGGGGGTCGGGGGGGGGCAAGGGGCAGAGTGGGGGGTGTGCGGGGGAAGGGGCAGAGTGGGGGTTGTGCAGGGGAGAGGGCAGAGTGGGGGGGTGTGCGGGGGAAGGGGCAGAGTGGGGGGTGTGGGGGGAAGGGGCAGAGTGGGGGGTGTGCAGAGGGAGAGGGCAGAGTGGGGGGTGTGCAGAGGGAGAGGGCAGAGTGGGGGGTGTGCGGGGGAAGGGGCAGAGTGGGGGGTGTGCAGAGGGAGAGGGCAGAGTGGGGGGTGTGCGGGGGAAGGGGCAGAGTGGGGGGTGTGCGGGGGAAGGGGCAGAGTGCGGTGTGTACAGAGGAGGGGGCAGAGTGGGGGGTGTGCGGGGGAAGGGGCAGAGTGGGGGTGTGCGGGGGAAGGGGCAGAGTGGGGGGTGTGCGGGCGAAGGGGCAGAGTGGGGGGTGTGCGGGGGAAGGGGCAGAGTGCGGTGTGTACAGAGGAGGGGGCAGAGTGGGGGGTGTGCGGGGAAGGGGCAGAGTGGGGGGTGTGCGGGGGAAGGGGCAGAGTGGGGGGTGTGCGGGCGAAGGGGCAGAGTGGGGGGTGTGCGGGCGAAGGGGCAGAGTGGGGGGTGTGCGGGCGAAGGGGCAGAGTGCGGTGTGTACAGAGGAGGGGGCAGAGTGGGGGGTGTGCGGGGGAAGGGGCAGAGTGCGGGGTGTGCGGAGGAGGGGGCGGTAGGGGGCTCGGGACGGGGCGGACAGGTGGAGCGTGTGAGGATCTGTGCGGGGTGTGTGCGCAGGGGCGGGTGCGGGGCCGGAGCTGGGGTGCGGAGAGAGGGGCGCCCGGGTCGCGGCAGGAGCGGGGATCTACACCAGTGATGAGAGGACCGCTCGGCTTGGGCGCCTGGAAGCCGCGGCTGGCTAGGGCGGGCGGGGCGCCGGGCGCACTGCAGAGTTTGGGGCGCGCAGCAGCGGAGGCGGAGCTGGGCGTGGCTGTAGCAGAGCGGGTGTTCCGGGGGGGGGGGGGAGGAGAAGGGTTCAGGGGCGGGAGGTCGGGGAGTGGATCTGCAGAGGGGCAGCGAGCTTGTGTGAATACAAGAGGACGTCGGGGTGTCTGCAGGGGCCTGCCTGTGCGCCCATCCTGGCGCAGAGCAGGAGTTTACTCCCTTGAACCCAAGGATGTGTCTGGGGGCAGCAGCAGGAGGAGAGGCGGGCACAGGGGTGTGCGGGGGGATGACACGGTTTATTGCTGAGCAGGCTGCAGAGCCCTGGGGGCGTGCACGGGGTTTGTCCTAGCGCCCACCGCACGATGGGTCCGGGGGAGAAATCACAGTAGTGTCCTTACCGGGGTGGGCAGCTGAAGCCGGGTGATCGGCGCTGGAGGAAGGAAGGCTGCTGCAGACCCCGAGCCAGCGTTCCTGCGCTCAGGAAAGCACGATGCCGGGGAAATGAGCTGCGGGATTTCCCGATCCCTCAGAGGAGTTGGGACTCCACTTCTGCAGCGCCCTTCGGAGGCGGAGTAGAAGACACTAGCCTGCAGCTTTCCCGTCCCGCACGCTGACTTTTCTGTCGGTTTCCTTCCAGACTTGCTTGGCAGCAGAGGTCAAAATGAATCCGGACTTTCCCCTGTATTGGACGATCGACGGCTGCCTAACCTCTCCCTGTACGCTGATGACCCGGTGCTGACACTGACTAGATACAGAAACAATCACGCCTTTAAATCCGCACTAAGGGCGCTGCCTATATACGCACTTCGAATCCAAGCAGTGGGACAGTTACTCAGCCTGACACATAATGTCTTCCTGGGCGTGGCGGTGTCAGGAATTGAAGACTGCATTACACCTGTCTCCACTCTGGGCTAATGCTCCATTTAACGAAAGTGTCACTGATCAGATGTGTAGTTCATTGGTGCTTATCCCAATAGGGACCTTTATAGATTTCGAAGATGAGGGTGAGGGTACCTTAATCCTATTGGGAAAACGTTCTCAGCATATATCATTACAGTTTTGGTACCTCTGCAGAGGGGCTCAGTTGGTCCCTGCAGCACCTGCATATCCCAGGTCACTTCAGCATCATGCATTTCCTGTTGAATTTTATGGCTAAATCCTCACTTGAGTAATCCGTACAACAATTAGCTTAATTTTTCTTCAATGGGACTATTCCTGGAGCAGGGATTACTCAAATGAATAAAAATTGGTAGGCTAGGCCCTTCATTGACTTTCCATTTAGACAGGCACTTTAAAGCAAAAGTTGAGGGAAGCCGTGAAATAAATATAATCAAAGCAATACTATTAAATAGATGCCAGCTATAAAAGGAAAGGAGAAACAGAACCACATGTCAATTTCACCCTGCATTGTAATTTTGCAATTCAGTAAGAAGGTAAGAATGGCCATACTGGGTCAGACCAAAGGTCCATCTAGCCCAGTATCCTGTCTTCCAACAGTGGCCAATGCCAGATGCTTCAGAAGGAATTAACAGAATAGGGCAATCATCAAGTGATCCATCCCGTTGCCCATTCCCAGCTTCTGGCAAACAGAGGCTAGGGACACCATCCCTGCCCATCCTGGCTAATAGCCATTGATGGACCTATCCTCCATGAATGCATCTAGTTCTTTTTTGAACCTTGTTATAGTCTTGGCCTTCACAACATCCTCTGGCAAAGACTGACTGTGCATTGTGTGAAAAAATACTTCCTTTTGTTTGTTTTAAACCTACTGCCTATTAATTTCACTTGGCAACCCCTAGTTCTTGTGTTATGAGGAGTAAATAACACTTCCTTATTTACTTTCTCCACACCAGTCATGATTTTATAGACCTCAATCATATCCCCCCTTAGTCATCTCTTTTCCAAGCTGAAAAGTCACAGTTTTATTAATCTCTCCTCATCCAGAAGCCATTCCATACCCCAATCATTTCTGGTGCCCTTTTCTGAACCTTTTCCAATTCCAATATATCTTTTTGAGATGGGGCGACCACATCTGCACACAGTATTCAAGATGTGGCCGTACCATGGATTTATATAGAGGCAACATGATATTTTCTGTCTATCCCTTTTTTAATAATTCCCAACATTCTGTTCACTTTTTTGACTGCTGCTATAGATTGAATGGATGTTTTCAGAGACCTATCCACAATGATTCCAAGATCTCTTTCTTGAGTGGTAACAGCTAATTTAGACCCCATCATTTTGTATGTGTAGTTGGGATTATGTTTTCTAGTGTGCATTACTTTGCATTTATCAACACTGAATTTCATCTGCCACTTTAAAAGCGGCAAAGAGTCCTGTGGCATCTTATAGACTAACAGACGGATGCTAGTCTATAAGGTGCCACAGGACTCTTTGCTGCTTTTACAGATCCAGACTAACATGGCTACCGCTCTGATATCTGCCACTTTGTTGCCCAGTAAACCAGTTTTGTGAGATCCCTTTGGAGCTCTTTGCAGTCTGCCTGGGACTTAACTATCTTGGGTAGTTTTGTATCATCTGCAAATTTTGCCAGCTCACTGTTTACCCTTTTTCCAGATCATTGAATATGTTAAATAGGACTGGTCCCAGAACAGACCCTTGGGGGACACCACTATTTACCTCTCTCCATTCTGAAAATTGACTATTTATTCCTACCTTTTGTTTCCTATCTTTTAACCAGTTACTAATCCATGAGGGGACCTTCCCTCTTATCCTGTGGCAGCTTATTTTGCTTAAGAGCCTTTGGTGAGGGACCTTGTTAAAGGTTTTCTGAAAATCTAAGTACACTATATCTACTGGATCCCCCATGTCCACATGCTTCTTGACCCCCTCAAAGAATTCTAGTAGATTGGTGAGGCATGATTTCCCTTTACAAAAAACATGTTGACTCTTCTCCAACAAATTTTGTTCATCTATGTGTCTGACAATTTTCTTCTTTGCTATAGTTTCAACTTGTTTGCCAGGTACTGAAATCAGGCTTATAGGCCTGTGATAGGGGTCATCTCTGGATCCCTTTTTAAAAATTGGCATCACATTAGCTATCCTCCAGACACTTGAAGCTGATTTAAATGATGGGTTACAGTCTATTGTTAGTAGTTATGTAATTTTGTATTTGAGTTCATTCAGAACTCTTGGGTGAATAGCATCTGGTCCTGGTGACTTATTACTGTTTAGTTTATCCGTTTGTTCCGAAACCTCCTCCAATGACACCTCAATCAGGGACAGTTCCTCAGATTTGTCACCGAAAAAGAATGGCTCAGGTTTGGGAATCTCCCTTACATCCTCAGCCATGAAGACCGATGCAAAGAATTCATTTAGTTTCTCCGCAATGGCCTTATCGTCCTTGAGTACTCCTTTAGCATCTGGATTGTGCAGTGGACCCAGGCTTCCTGCTTCTGATGTACTTAAAATTTGTTTTGCTATTACTTTTTGAGTGTTTGACTAGCTGGTTTTCAAATTCTGTTTTGGCCATCCTAATTCTATTTTTACACTTCATTTGCTTGAGTTTTTGCTCCTTCCTATTTTCCTCACTAGGATTTAACTTCCACTTTTTGCTGTTTTGTGTCTCACTCCTTCTTTTACTTTGCTGTTTAGCCACGGTGGCACATTTTTGCTCCTCTTACTATGCTTTTTTAACTTGGGGTATACATTTAAGTTGAGCCTCTGTTATGGTGTCTTTAAAAAGTTTCCATGCAGTTTGCAGGGATTTCACTTTTGGCACTGTATCTTTTAAATTTAATATAAAGGTGATAGCCAAAAATTGAAACATAGCATCACTTTACCTTGGGCCCCTTTCACTTCTCGTCACCTAATCATTGGCTTTTAGATTCAGTTTAAATAGAGTTTATATATATGTTATTGTTCTTTCTGAGAGCTTCAGACTTGATCGAAAATATCCACCTTTTGCCTGTTACTGTCTCTTTCTCACTCTTTGGACTGAACTGATAGCAAATAAAGTTTACTCCTATGTTAAATGACAGCTCAAGGGACCCAACCTCCTCTGAGCAGACAGTGACTATATGCACTGTTTCACTATGGGCTCTGTGCCCAACTCCACTCATCCCCATCTGCAACCTTCTGAGTTTGAACCTGGCAGCATCGCCCCTCTTTGTGTCCAAAAGTTGATGGCTAATACACAAGACAATCTCTCAAGAGTCAGTCACCCCTTCTGGACATATGCTTTGTCCTTTACAGTGTATAACAAATATGAATAAAATGTAGTTAGCGAACGAGAGAGAGAGAGAGAGAGAGAGATATATGCACTAGTAGATGGAATATTAAATTCAAGAAGTTTATAAACTTCACTAGCACGTCCAACCATCCAATCCCTCTCCCCAATAACAGCCAGTCCCCCTAGCTTCTCCCCAGCAATAGTTAACAAACAACATTCCTTGTTAAAGGAGCAGGAATACACCCCCCAAACAAGAACATGGCAAGCAGTACAAAAAGTTAGACAAAACCAAACCAGTAAACAAAAATCAATCTAATCTAACCTAGTTCAGGAGGTGGGAGAGAATTGCAGTCTTGCTGAGATTATTCCTCCTTGCAGATGCCCTGAGTATGCTAGTTTCTTTTTTTTTGAATATGGTGATGCGCCATGTTTTATATCGGGGTGGCCAACCTGTGGCTCCAGAGCCACATGCGGCTCTTCAGAAGTTAATATGTGGCTCCTTGTATAGGCACCGACTCTGGGGCTGGAGCTACAGATGCCAACTTTCCAATGTGCTGGGGGGTGCTCACTGCTCAACCCCTGGCTCTGCCACAGGCCCTGCCCCCACTTCACCCTTTCCTGTCCCCTCCCCATAGCCTGCCGTGCCCTTGCTCTTTGCCCTCCCCTCCCACCCCGAGCCTCCTGCATGCCATGAAACAGCTGATCAGGAGGAGAGGCGCTAATCGGCAGGGCTGGTGGTGAGTGGGAGGCACTGGGAGCAGAGGGACGGGGAGCTGATGGGGGGGCTGCTGACATATTACTGTGGCTCTTTGACAATGTACGTTGGTAAATTCTGGCTCCTTCTCAGGCTCAGGTTGGCCACCCCTGTTTTATATGGTTGGTGTGAGAGGTGGCTAGAGTTTTTAGGCTGTTATAATTTTAAATTAATCCAGCACAGCACACTCACTGAACTCCGCCAAGACCCTAATCCTCCTTGATCGTTGTGGAGCTCTTTTGTGGAGAGTAAGGTTGGCACTAAAAACCGTGGCTCCAGAGTCACTGCAAATGCAATGATAGATGGCTGGACTTTTGCGGTTGTATTTGGCCTGCCAGGGGGCCTAATCTGGGCTAGAACAGTCAGGGTTCCTTCATCTCTCCCCCATAGAGACCTTGAAAGGCAATCAGTCTTCAAGTGAAACATCTCAAATAATTCATGCACCATAATAATTGTATAGTCCCATTAAAGTGAAGCCGAATAGTCAATTCTTCAAGTACAATAATTACACCTCACAAACAAAACATATACTAAATACATTAAGATAAACAAAAAAATATAATAAAATGACATGCATTTAGGAGTAAGCTCTGTTGCTGGAGACAACAGTATCTAGACTGCCTAGCTGAAAGCATATGGATCTCTATACCTGAGTTGGGCAGCAGAAATCAAATTGAATCCCTTTTCTGCCTGCAGTGCCCATCACATTGCATGAATCTGGCTGTGGAAGAATTTCCAGTTCTCCACTGCTCATACATTCGGTCAGTGTCTAATCAATAGCCAGCCTCCCAGCAGAGACTGCACTTCAGCATAAATTGGTTCAAGGTGTCTTGTTCCAAATGCCAGACATAGAGAATTGGCTCCTTAGTTATTCTGTAACCCGAAGGTATACAAAATAGCTTCCTAACTGGGAATAACATTATCATAAACACATTTATGCCTGTGCTGGAAGGACAAGGTCATAACACATATTCCATAATGTCAACGGACTAGTCCATGATGGACTGTCCCAGACAATGCTTTCCAATGTCATATATCACAGAAAGGTCAAAGATCATGTAATTCTTGTGCTAGACTCTTTGTCAATTTATATTAGATCCCAAAGAATGGCAAGAGCGGCTGTAATATTTTGTGCCACATGGCACATTTGGTGCTATACGGCATGCATGTGAAATGGAAAACATGTAAATCATCTATTTTTTTTCCCCAGCATGTCTCTAAAGCTGTAGCATGGCTCACGATAACTTTTTATATTTGCTTATGACACCTCAGCTTGTGTTGCTCTGCTTTCCACAACAGCTGTTGCCCCTCTGGAAAATGAGATTCTCTTTTTATTCATCCAGAGTTGTTTTGGTCAGTTCCTAGGCCAGAGGTGGCCAACCTGAGCCTGAGAAGGAGCCAGAGTTTACCAATGTACATTGCCAAAGAGCCACAGTAATACGTCAGCAGCCCCCTGTCAGTTCCCCTCACTCCGACCTGCAGTGCCTCCTGCCTGCCAGCAGCCCCACCAATCAGTTTCTCCTGCTACCTCCCCACGCCGCCCGCCTTCTGCAATCAGCTGTTATGTGGTGTGCAGGAGGCTCTGGTGGGGAGGGGAGGAGAACAAGGGCATGGCAGGCTCAGGGGAAGGGGTGGAGTGGGGGCAGGGCCTGTGGCAGAGCCAGGGGTTGAGCAGTGAGCACCCCCCGGCACATTGGAAAGTTGGCGCCTGTAGCCCCAGCCCTGGAGTTGGTGCCTATACCAGGAGCCGCATATTAACTTCTGAAGAGCTGCATGTGGCTCTGGAGCCACAGGGCGGCCACCCCTGTCCTAGGCTTTGGCCCTGCTTGTCCAGACCAGTTCAATCAGCTCTGCCTGAGATGGAGTCCCAGACTTCTCAGATCCAGTCTGCCATTGTATTGTAACAATCCGCAAGTGTTTACAGTGGGGTGGCATATATAGAACCATTGTTTCCTTCCTGCTTGCTTTGCTTTACAGATTCTGTCAAACTAAACCAATGTTTCCTTCAGTAAAGAGCCTAATAACCCCATCAACACAGAGTATTAATAAATTATTACAGAGCAGCTTCATACCCGTCACAGTTAGTTTATGCCCTGAAGCATGACGGTTTTATATTTAAACGTACATTCTTGGCTTTGGGTGCCTTAATTTCACTGGCAGACAAAGACTTCCCTCCTTCATTCACCTCTCACCTGAATACATCCATATTACCTTAGGCAGGCTGGTAGTGCTACCTATTATTAAAGTTCCTTGATAGATCCCATTATAAGACCCTATTTTCCATTGCTTATAACTTCGCCAAACTTTAACTTTTTGGACTGCAATTTTCCATGCCAGGTGTCTGCTTCAGGCTGAATAGGGTTTTTGGACTGTGTCAGCCAAAACAGCTCAGCCATTTGTGAGAATGATGAGAGGAAAAATAACCCCATCATTTTGCAATTTAATAATATCCTGGAGACCTTTTCTTTGAAAGGTTCTAGCTCCTTCATGCTTTGGTGCAGAGAATTTAAATTTGGCAGGAAGGTGGCCGTTGTGTCAGAAATGTGCCTTTTGCCATGCTGATGAAAATTTGCCCAAAGTTATGAGCCTTTGAAAAAATCACAGTTTGCACATGCTCAGTAGAGATTTCTTACATTTTAGCAGCTCAAGTCTCCAAATAGTCCATGTACACTGAGCATGCTTCATCCTCTCGCAGCTCCGAGTGCTGATTAGGCTGCACGTGGGCCATCAGAGCAACTGAGTGTGCTCCATTCAGGACAAAGCTATGGGGTGAAGCTGGACTTTCTCTGTAATGGCTGCTCTGATGAGGGGCTGGGCACTGTAACCAAGCAGGGATCCTATGTCTTATGTGCTCTCAGTGACCGTCCACAGAGAAGGGAACTGTCTGATTTAAGAACTGCCATACTGGGTCAGATCAGGGGTATGCACAGGAATTTAAATTTGACCCCTTTTGGTGAGGCACATTCTGAGTTTGCTTCCCCCTTCCCCAGCTGGCCCTGGGAGGAGCTTGCTTCCCCCTCCCGCCCCCCCCCCCCACCTTGGGCCCTGAAGGAGCTCGGTCTTTCCCCAACTCTGACAAGAGCTTGCTCTTCTTTCCCCCACCGTGCCCCACCCTGACCCGACAAGAGCTTGCTCTTCCCCGCCACTGCCCTGGCAGGAGTTCCGTCTTCCTTCCCCCTGACCAGTGCCTCTGGAACATTTTTAGTAGTGGCGGTACTGAAATCCAGCCCCCTTACCCCTGTCCCTCCCCGCTTGCCCTGAGGCTGGGAGCAGGGCTGTGTCTCTGGGAGGAGGGAGACCCGGACAGAGGTAAGGGGGCTGAGGCCACAGCTGGGGGTGAGCGTGGGGCCAGGAGCAGAGCCCCGGCCATGGGGCCAGGTGTGGCGTCCCAGGTACAGGGCCAGGTGCAGGGCCCCAGGAGCAGAGCCTTGGGTGCAGGGCTGGCAGGCCCCAGGAGCAGAGGCTTGGGAGTGGGGGTAGGGCCGGTGTGGGGCCCCAGTCCTGGGGCCAGTAGCTGGGACCTGAGCCCCAGGTGAGGTGAGGGGTTGGGGGGCGGAGGGCTGGGAGAAGGGCATAAGTGCTACAGCATCCCCTGCCCTGGTAGGAGCTCACTTTTCCCTACATCCACGGCCCTGGGGCTGGAGAAGTTCTATGCCCCTCAACAGTTATTGTGGGGCTCATGCCCCTGCTTGTCCTCCCATGTCCACACATCTGGGTCAGCCCAAAGGTCCATCTAGCCCAGTATCCTGTCTTCCAACAGTGGCCACTGCCAGGTGCTTCAGAGGGAATGAACAGAGCCGGTAATCATCAAGTGATTTGAATCCAGATAGGACAAAAGCCAGTCCAGGGGGAGGGAAAGGAATAAACTGGGACAGGGAGCCTCTTGAGACTGGGACTGGAGTGGGAGGAGAAAGAAACCATAATTTGTACGCTGAGTGGGGGCACTGGCACTGGTAATGCAAGAAGACAGGGTCTGGGAGCTGCAGATGGGTGGTGGTGGTAGGAGTCTGGAACTGGTTGGGTAAGGAGATTAGAACTGGTTTCAGAGGGAGGATACTGGGACTGGGAGCTGTTGAGGGAAAGAAGCGGTGGGGAGAGAGACTGGTAGCCAGTGGGGGAGGGGAACACACTGAGACCAGGTGTAAAGTAATGTACACTGGAAAACATAATCCCAAACATATGTACAAAATGATGGGATCTAAATTAGCTGTTACCACGCAAGAAAGAGAGCTTGGAATCATTGTGGATAGGTCTCTGAAAATATCCATTCAGTGTGCAGCAACAATCAAAAAATCTAACGGAAAGTTAGGAACCATTACGAAAGGAATAGATAATAAGACAGTAACTATCATAATGCCATGTTATAAATTCATGGTACGCCCACATCTTGAATACTGCATGCAGTTCTGATCACCCCAGCTCAAAAAAGATGTATTAGAATTAGAAAAGGTACAGAGAAGAGCAGCAAAAATGATTAAGCTTGCATATGAAGAGAGATTAAAAAGACTGGGTCTTTTCAGCTAGGTAAAGAGCTGGTGAAGGGGTTGGGAGGGGGTTCAAAAATAATTTTATAAGTTCCTTTAGGATAGGTCCATCAATGGCTATTAGCCAAGATGGTCAGGGATGCAACCCAATGCTCTAGGTGTCCCTAGCCTCTGACTGCCAGAAGCTGGGAATGGACAACAGGGGATGGACTACTTGATAATTGCCCTATTCTGTTAATTCCTTCTGAAGCATCTGGCATTGGCCACTGTTGGAAGACAGGATACTGGGCTAGATGGATCATTGGTTTGACCCAATATGGCCATTATTATGAGTAGCTCGGAGGGTGTGTGTGTGTGTGTGTGGGACGGGGGTGGAGGAACAGCTGACTAGTACTTGCTAGACTAGGAAACTGCTACTGGGAACCAGGGAGAAGTGGAGGGAAATGGACAGATCTGATGGGGAGCTGGGGTGCGCAGGAAACCTTAATTCTGGCGTTTCTAACTTTTAAGTGCTTGATTTTTCAATCTTAATTATGTTCTTTTACCATGTTTTTTTGTGTAATGTATCCCAAGTGGGACTGGGCATTATCTGAAAATCATTTATGTTATGATGGAAGTGCAGTGTCACAACAATTACTATGGAAGATTGCTCCATGATTCCAGATGTTTTCTAAACATGTTATAACTTTGTCGCTGGACTTTTATCAGGTCGTATTTATTGTCATCCAGAGGTTGCGCTCTAAAAAAGAAGAGAAGAGACTGTACTGTTTTTTGCTACTATGTCACTGAAGTAAAAATCGTGTGATGTACATAATGTTTATCTCCTTTATATATCACAATGATATATAAACCAGGTTGTTGTCTGCAACAAGTGATCTGTGATGTGGTAAAGATAACAGGTAGCTTGCATTGAGCAGCCACAAGTCAGGTGTATCACAGTCCTCTTCCAGATTTACCAGAAGTGGACAAGAAGTGCATTACATGTCTAGAATTTTGGAATGATGTTTTTTCACTCACATGTTTTTTATAGCCGTTAGCAGACCATAGATCCTATTTGACTCTTCAGTGAGTTCCTACATTTATAAGGGATATCGGTAAGTCATCATGTTCTGTTCTTTTTAATTTCTTCAAGCTGAAAGATGAGCCTTTGGTTGTTTTTGAGTAAAAGCATTAGGAACAAGGTCGCAGTTTTCCTTGGATTTATCTTTTGCGAGGCATGTGGGAACATTATCACTATCTTCGTTGTTGACAACCCATTTTTATAGGATCTTGTAAAAGTTGCACTGTAAGGTGATGTCCACATGCAATCTGATCTGGTTGTTACTGTGGCCCTGGTACCCTTTACATAACCAGATATATATGTGGGAATATATATAACATGTCAATCCATCCACCTAGTTTTTCCACACCCATCTTTTCTGTATTAGTTACATGGCTAAAGGGATGGAATGTCTTTTCTGCCTGACATTGCTGTCATTTCAATACATTTTGGGACAGGGGGATTCATGTCTGTGATGCCCTTGAATAAAAATGTCCCCTTTGCAGCCAAACTCACTGTTGCCAATTCTCATGATTTTATCACAGGACTTGAGATATTTCATATGATTTTATAGACCCAGCCCCTGGATGCATGTGATTAGGTGACAATCTCAGCTTTCATTATTTAAAAAAAGTAAGTTTCTAGCCCTCATGGTTCCAGAGAAAAGCTTGAAATCATGCTCCAGATACACCCAAAAGGCACAGAATTAGGGAAACAAATAAAACAAGCCACACATTTATTATTATTTAAAAACTGATGAATTTTCAGCCAAGCTCATGACTTTATGAGGCCTGACTCATAAGATTCCAATGTTTGGGTTGGCAACACTGTGAGACTGCACCAGCCTTGGAGCTCTTTTGGGGTTAAGGCAGAAGTAGTATGCATGCCCAAACAGTGGAAATCTTTTGCAATGTGTTAGCTGTAGTGAAAGTTGCTGAGTGTCTGTTGCCCTGATGACACAAGGTTAGCATCTGAAGAATCTATATTTCCTTCATCACAATAGAGAGAGGTTATCATTCCAGCTGCTGATTGCAGACCTGCCCTGTGGATGCAGTGGGAGCATTTCCCACTTTAGTGTGTAACAACAGGTATATGATATTTGCTTTGCAAACATTCCGTTTGGGGGAAAAAAAGATTTTAAGTTCTTGCTCTTTCCCTCTTTGTATCTCTCTTTCTATCATTATGTCCACATACCTGCCTTTATCATTTAATATTTACTAATGAAGTAATTGATCCATATCCTGGTTTCAGTTATATCAAATTCATTCAACATGTGCCGAAGGGAGTTTAGGGTTATGGGAGAAGCATTGATGGTATTTACTTGCCAGACCTGAGATGGATTTTGAAAGATGACATAGAAAGGAATTACAATAAAACTTCAGGCTATGTCTACACTACTGCGGTAATTCGACCTCAGTTACGCAACTCCAGCTGTGTGAATAATGTAGCTGGAGTCGATGTAGTTAGGTCGACTTATTGCGGTGTCTACACCATGCTGGGTCAATGGGAGACACTATCCTGTCAACCTATCTTACTCCTCTTGTTCCTGGTGGAGTACTGGAGTTGACCAGAGAGCACTTTGCCATTGATTTAGCGGGTCTTAATTGGACACGCTAAATCAACCCCCAAGTACATTGATCGCCGCAGCGTCAATCCCGCGGTAGCATAGACATAACCTTAGGGTTACGAACACCTTGGGAATGGAGATGTTCATAACTCTGAAATGGTTGTAACTCTGAACAAAACATTATGGTTGTTCTTTCAAAAGTTTATGACTGAACATTGACTTAATACAGCTTTGAAACTTTACTATGAAGAAGAAAAATACGGCTTGTAACCATCTTAATTTAAATGAAACAAGCACATAAACAGTTTCGTTACCTTCTCATATAGTATTTTAAAACTTTCCCTTTCTTTTTTTTAGTAGTTTACATTTAACACAGTACTGTACTGTATTTGCTTTCCCCTCTGTCTGCTGCTGCCTGATTGCGTACTTCTGGTTCCAGATGAGGTGTGTGGTTGATGGTCAGTTTGTAATGCTGGTGTTCATAATTGTGAGGTTCTACTGTAACTCTGTGTTGGAAGCTTCTAAGAAGGAGGAACAGTGAAATGAGTGTCTCAACAACTGTTTTTTTATTTCTCTCTATGTCTTTTAATACCTATATGTTGATTTTATATTGGCACACCTTGTGTTATGCAAAATGTGATTACTTTCTGGGGAAAGTGTTGGCAGGAACAAGTTTTAGGGATTGTGGTCTCAGATGGGAGGAGGGTTGTCTATGGGATATTTGATCCTTCTTGAGATAAATGGACAGAATAGATGTCCATTTTCAATCCCTTTTCCCCTGTGTTTCATTCGGGAGCTGATGTAAATATAATTGTAACCCTTCTGCCAGGTGGAGCCAGCAGCAACAAGGGCCAGGTTCAATATCTAGGGGTTCTTTTTCAACAATACCACACAAAACCATCTCGAGCCTCCACCCAATCACCTGGGACAATTACACACCACCCCCTGGGTGTCTCTAAGAGGCAATACTTCCCTTCTCGCAAGAACAGAGTTTGAGTGTAGCAAAAACTTTTACTAAAAGGAGGGAAGTAACTCAGCATTAATTTGGAAAAACACCACAACTAGGGTTCATAAACATAAACCGTGAGCAAAAGACCTACCCCCAAGTAAGTTGGGCAGTGTCTTTTTCCCCTCAGGTTCTTAAGTTCAGCAACCCAAAAGTCCCTTTAATGTGCCCATCCCTTCTCTGCACCCCACTCACAGTTGCTGTCCTTGGCCAGTGAAGCCCCAGAGTTCAGAGATTTATCCACAGGGTTCATCTCCCACCCTGTGTGTGTGTGTGGAGTGGGGGGGGGGTAAAAAGGCAGCTTACACACTCTGCGGCTTCAGAGTAGCAGCCGTGTTAGTCTGTATTCGCAAAAAGAAAAGGAGTACTTGTGGCACCTTAGAGACTAACAAATTTATTAGAGCATAAGCTTTCGTGAGCTACAGCTCACTTCATCGGATGCATTTGGTGGAAAAAACAGAGGAGAGATTTATATACACACACACAGAGAACATGAAACAATGGGTTTATCATACACACTGTAAGGAGAGTGATCACTTAAGATAAGCCATCACCAACAGCAGGGGGGGGAAAGGAGGAAAACCTTCCATGGTGACAAGCAGGTAGGCTAATTCCAGCAGTTAACAAGAATATCAGAGGAACAGTGGGGGGTGGGGTGGGAGGGAGAAATACCATGGGGAAATAGTTTTACTTTGTGTAATGACTAATCCATTCCCAGTCTCTATTCAAGCCTAAGTTAATTGTATCCAGTTTGCAAATTAATTCCAATTCAGCAGTCTCTCGTTGGAGTCTGTTTTTGAAGCTTTTTTGTTGAAGTATAGCCACTCTTAGGTCTGTGATCGAGTGACCAGAGAGATTGAAGTGTTCTCCAACTGGTTTTTGAATGTTATAATTCTTGACGTCTGATTTGTGTCCATTCATTCTTTTACGTAGAGACTGTCCAGTTTGGCCAATGTACATGGCAGAGGGGCATTGCTGGCACATGATGGCATATATCACATTGGTAGATGCGCAGGTGAACGAGCCTCTGATAGTGTGGCTGATGTGATTAGGCCCTATGATGGTATCCCCTGAATAGATATGTGGACAGAGTTGGCAACGGGCTTTGTTGCAAGGATAGGTTCCTGGGTTAGTGGTTCTGTTGTGTGGTGTGTGGTTGCTGGTGAGTATTTGCTTCAGATTGGGGGGCTGTCTGTAAGCAAGGACTGGTCTGTCTCCCAAGATCTGAGAGAGCGATGGCTCGTCCTTCAGGATAGGTTGTAGATCCTTGATGATGCGTTGGAGGGGTTTTAGTTGGGGGCTGAAGGTGATGGCTAGTGGCGTTCTGTTGTTTTCTTTGTTGGGCCTGTCCTGTAGTAGGTGACTTCTGGGTACTCTTCTGGCTCTGTCAATCTGTTTCTTCACTTCAGCAGGTGGGTACTGTAGTTGTAGGAATGCATGATAGAGATCTTGTAGGTGTTTGTCTCTGTCTGAGGGGTTGGAGCAAATGCGGTTATATCGTAGCGCTTGGCTGTAGACAATGGATCGAGTGGTATGATCTGGATGAAAGCTAGAGGCATGTAGGTAGGAATAGCGGTCAGTAGGTTTCCGATATAGGGTGGTGTTTATGTGACCATCGCTTATTAGCACCGTAGTGTCCAGGAAGTGGATCTACTCTGCGGCTTGGGCACTCACTCATTGCCCCAACGGCCGATTGCTGTGCCTCTCCCCGGGGCTCTGCTCTGGCCATCCCCACCAGCTGCCCTGCTGGTCACTTGCCATGCCTCTCCATCAGCCACCCAGCTGGCTGCTCACCAAGATATCTTCAGCATTCCCCACTTAACACAGTTCTTAGTGATTTCAGCTCTTAGTGGGGGAGCCTTACTGCTAGTGTATATTGGGCAGTCTCTTGCAATAGAGATCCCCCAGTAGGTCTAATATTTAGACTTAGGTATCAGTGATGTCATTTCATTTCATTTCAGCCCAGCCCACCCCCTCCCCTCATTGGGCTTTGGAACCTATGTCCCCTGCCTAGCGAGTACCCTTCAGTTGAGGGTGAGTCCCTCCATCGGGGTATGCCAGGTACAGTTTTGCTGCCCTCGGTTCACACAACAAGGATCACAACCCTTTATTACTCCTACCCCAGTGACAAGGAGACTGGGGATCCAACACCAGCCACAAGGGATCATTTGGGCAAGCAATCCCATCATGCTGCGCACCTAGGCAGGGTAGGTGTGTCCATGCAAATGAGATCAGTACCTGAGGTCTTTTTCCACAGCTCTCCACTAGATGTCGGGGGAGAGCTCATTCAGACTCTGCTTACATAATAATAAAGATAAGTGCAAATTACTTCATGTAGGAAGGAAAAATTACATGCACAACCACAAAAATGGGGAATAACTGGTCAGGTAGTAGTACTGCTGAAAAGGATCTGGGGGTTATAGTTGATCACAAATTGAATGAGAGTCAAGAATGTGATGCAATTGCAAAAAAGGCTAGTATCAGTCTGAAATGTATTAAAAGGAGTGTTGTTTGTAAAACAGAGGAGGTATTTGTCCCTCTCCACTTGGCACTGGGTGATGCCTCCACTGGAGTGCTGTGTCTACTTCTGGGCACCATGCTTTAGGAAAGATGTGGACAAGATTGAAGAGAGTCCAGTGAAGGGCAACAAAAATGACAGAGGGTTTAGAAAACCTGACCTATGAGGAAAGGTTAAAAAACTGGGCACATTTAATCTTGAGAAAATAAGACTGGGAACCTGGTGACAGTCTTCAAATATGTTAATTGTTGTTATAAAGAGGACTGTGATCAATTATTCTCCATGTCCACTGAAGGTAGAACAAGAAGTCCTGGGCTTAATCTGCAGCAAGGGAGATTTAGGTTAGATAGTAGGTAAAATGTTAACTATAAGGGTAGTTAAGCACTGGAAGAGGCTTCCAAGGGAGGGTGTGGATCCTCCATCACTGGAGGTTTATAAGAACTGGTTGGATAAACACCTGTTAATTGGTTGGATAAACACCTGATGGTCTAGGTGCTGGTCCCTTAGATCTCCTTGACACAATTTAGGAAGGCAACAAGCTGGTCCCTGGTATCGTAACAAAAAGGTTGAGAAACATTGGTCCAGGTTGACCTGGTCCTGCCTCAGCACAGGAGACTGGACTTGATGACCTCTCAAGGTCCCTTCCAGTTTCTATGACTGTATGATAGTTGAATAGACTTCTGGGAAGGGAAACCAGTTAGAGCCTATTAACTGGGAGAAAAGTGCTGTTCAGCAGTAAAATGGGTGGTTGGTTCCTCTCTGATTGTTTTTGCTTCTGGAGATAAGGGAGTGTAGGGAAAGGCTAAAAATGGGCATATATTTAGAGGACAGCTCCTTGTTTGAGAGACTTTGTAGCATCTAACACAAGGGACTTAAAATCTAGGCCCTCATCCTGCAAGCTGCTCCCTGTGGGTGGACCAGCACCCATTGATTTTTTTAGGGTTCTGTAGGGGTTTGTCTATGTAAAACTGCTTGTAGTTTCAGGACCTTTGCGTATAACAAGAGACAACAGGCTGAGAAAACAAATAAACTTGGAGGGAGAGAGGGGCAAGGTAATAGTGAAAACAAATTTTTGCTATAGTGTTGGTGTCAGCATGCCAACCGCCTAGCCATTGTCCAGTTTTAACACAGAAATCATATCATAAGCAGTCTAGTTTTCCAATGGAAATGAATGCAAACTAATTGCAGGGGTCCAGGATACCTTGATCTGAATTCCATCATAAGTTACTAGCTCTCATTCAGTATAGTACATTCCAAATGCTAGCTTGGACTTGGGAATGTTTTCAGAGAAACTTGAATAAAATAATTATACTTGATTTATCTTTAAAAAGAAAATATGAAAATACTGCATCCCATTCAAATAACTTAAAACAAACAACTTTCCTACAAAACCCACTTCACTCAGACTGACACATGACTGAGAGGGAAAAAGAAAAAATATAATTATTTTCAGATACACTGACTATTTAAAATCTACATAAAATCAATGAAGTGCAAGGAATGGAGGCCTGTTTACTTAATTTCAGTTTGTTTTGTGTGATAATTAATTATAGAAAGTGCAAGTGGTGATACCTATAGATAAGGTTGCTTGACACTTTTCACTATAAGACCTTGTTTTCAATTGCTTACACAATGTTGCCAATTTCCTTGATTTTGATGTGACTCCAGCAATATAAAATGCTTTACTGTAAGACCCCCATCTCCTGGAAACAAGTGCATATGTGAGAATCTCAGCTTTCATTTTAAAAATAAAATAAATTTCTAGCCCTCATGGTGGCAGAGAAAAGCTTGAAAATGAATCCCATGGGCACCCAGAAAGCTAAAAAAAGAGATGACAAATAAAAAGAACCCCAAGTTTATTGTTATTTTTAAAAATAATAAAAGGATTATTCTTTTATGAAAGGTCTCTAGCCTGACCTTACATAGACCACAGTGGGAGCTAGCCAGAAATAGTTCAGGGTTTTCACAGGTCCAGTAGCCCCAATGCTTTGTACAATGGGTGCAGAGGGGCTACAATAGCCTTGAACCTCATGGCATCGCTGTGGATTTCACCTCCCCAAGCTCTTTGCACTCTAGGCCCAGGAATGCCAATTCTTTGTGCCTGGATTGGATTTCATCCAAAAGGAATAGATTTTTCTTACTTGTGTAATACTTTTAACTGAGGACTCAGCAAAGGCAGAATTGTTAGTTACAGGCTGAATATTCAATATTCTGCATTTACTGATTCCTAAGTGGAAATGAGTCAGTGCAGCAGGCAAGAAAAATCAGCATGTTGGTCCACCTACATTTTAGAAACATTTCATAAAAAAGCATCCTCCCTACTCCACCACCAAATTTCTCTCCACCGTCTAAATCTATACACAGAATGAACCATAAGTTAGCTGTCCCATCTCCCAATAGACAAAGAATATGAGGGAATCTGCACAATCTATAAATGATTATAATGAATGCGTTCCCAATATTTCCTATGCAGAAACAAGCATGAATGATATATAAGAAAGGAAAATAATTTGTTTGCAGATTTTTACAAATGATTCTGCCATGCGTTGGGAGACAGTCTATGCACCATGAAAGATGGATTAGAATGTGAAGGCCCTGATCCTGCAAAGCTTTATGCATGTATTTAATATTCAGCATGTGTATAATCCCATTGTATTAACTGGATTAACATATATACTTAAAATTAAATCCATATGTAGGTCTTTTCTAGGTTGGAATCTAAAGTAATGTTATGTCGAGTCTGGCATTGACTTTGATTGGCTTTGTATCTTGCAATAAATGCCCAAACCTTGAACTATTATATAACATCATATAAGGTTCAGAGTCCACTGAATTGCCATCTGATTCAGACTTGTATTGCTTATAGGAGGAGTTTTTGTTCCTCTCCAGTAATTTATCAGCATGCTACATAGCATTAGAAACTATAAAAAGCCAAATAGTAACTTCAGCATAAACCATGATATTGTGGCTATGTTTCCAGCTCTCTCTCTCACTCACTGCCTCTCTCTTTTATTTAAGTAAAACTTTTCTCTGTAAAAATAAAAATCAATTCATTTTAAGAAAATGCTTATGCAGGCAAAACATGTTTGCTATCTTTTACAGTGATGTTTTATGCATCAGTCAGGGTGTATATTGTATGTGTGAATCAAAAAAAGAAAAATTGAAGTGTTATGTTGACAGATATGGATGGCGTTTGGGTGAATGAGGATTACATACCAAAATCTAATATGACCATAGGGTACACTGATCCACTGCCAAAATTAAAAGAGAAGGACTGATCACAGGGTTGACAGCTGAGTTTGACCCAGATGCTTTATGGAATAAAGGAGTATTTTATTTGCTTCATCTGGCTTTCCCACAGTCTCAAATCAGCAATAAAATGGTTTAATGGAAAAGAGATGCCAAATGTAACTTTTCATTTTTAAACTATCTTTATATGAATCCACTTTTTAAAAAGGCAAAGTAAGAAACTGAAGGAAAATGTTTGTGTTCAACAAATAAAAAAGCTTATAAAATGAGCTTTAAGATTTAAGTGTTGCCAGTTTATGTATATATATTTTCCCTCTAACAATTGTAAAATACACAAAAGATTATGAAATGCTATTATAATTTTAGTTTCCCTAATATATTGTTTATACGTGTTCCTTTATGAAGATGTTTAGTGTCAGAAATCACATATAATATATATGATACAGTGGCTTCTGTGATAAATATGCACTTTTATTAAATGACAGAAGACTAAATGAAACCTATGTATTACTTTGTGTATTGAAGAAAAGTAAGATTGAATCCATCTAGTTCTGGCAGTGACGTTTGCCTGCCTTCATGAAATGGTTAAATATTTTTTCAATTACAGAGCACATAATCTGCTGGAGTTTGGCTTGACCTTGTTTTGGCTGACTCTGTCTTTTTGAGAATTGTTTGTATCTCCGTACTGGACAGAATTTTCAGAAAGCTTTGGCATATCCAGCTGGGGCCAGATTTTCAAAAGAAACCTACATCCATGTACATACCTAAATAAGTGGCCAGATTTTCAGTGGACAGGTGCTGGATGCTGCACTGTTTTGAAAATGTGGTCATTTCATTTTGGTGCCTAAATGGGAATTTCTCTCTTCTGAAAATCTGGCCCACTGTATGCAATGAAGAGATGGTCACTTACAAGCTATGGAATAAAGAAAGTGCAGCAAAACAATGGGCTTTACTTGGAAAAACAAAGTCACTTGTTGGATCATATTAAAGAAGTTCTGTATTAAAATCACAAATGAGTTTGATTCCCCATAGTTTAAATTCCAGGGTATTACTAATTAAGAGATCTCTTGGTTTTTGGTACTGTTTCTCTCCCTCTATGTGTGAAACTTGCAAGCTGCTCATTGTGTTAGTACATTCTAAGCCAGAGAATGTTCTCAAAGCAATTCTTTGTAACAACAACTACTCACACAGAGAGAGACTCAAAGCAATACTCTGTAACAACAGAAACAGCAACCAGAGACACCCTGCCCTTTTGTTGTATTCATCTCGCTTTGTTAACAATTGTGATTAAAATAGAGATAGAGGATGTATGTGAATGGATGCTTGGTGTGGATAATAACTGAATGATCAGGGAGGTGCCAGCCTAAGAATCCAGTGTCCATCGGCTGAAGAAGGTGTCAAGTGGAAATTACCAGACGACCCCCAGACAGCAGACTGGAATCCACCCAACAGCCTCAAGAATGGGAGAACCAAAGAACAAGATAACATCTGGCAGCACAGAGCCGTCAGGAATGTGCCATCTGCTGATTGATTCAGCAACAGCATGATGAAGTAATTCCCATAGACTGGCATAGGAAGAAATTCCTATAAAAATGGACTCTAGAAAGTGAGAACTTTGGGGTCTGATTCTGCAAACCAACTTCCAGGAGCATCAGATGAGCATCTGACAAGGCCCTGCTCCCTCCTCATGTCCAAGCCACCTGGCCAGTGGCTTGGCATGAGCAACTCTAAGGCTGGTAACTATGATAACAACCTTACAGAACCTGTGTGTGTATGAATGAATGTGTGAATAAATGTGAAATTGAATGGAATGTTATAGCTATAACTAACTGCTTACAATAATTCTTTCTGTATTCACAATAAATGTGGCATTTTGCCTTTTCCCCTTTAATAAGATCCTGCTGGTTTTTATTTTATTGGTATAACACACACACTGTTCTGAAGAGAATATAAATGTTTTTCCACTGTGATTATGGCTACAGTAACTTCCTCCACACACAAGTTGTAATTTAAAAGTAATGGTGAAAATGCTTGGGGATAGGTGCCAAACTAACATCTCTTTAGACCTGTTCCACGGCCCATTGAAGTCAATGGGAGTTTTTCCATTGACCTCAATGGACTGTGGATCAGGTGTTTTATGCCAGGTTCCTGACATTGTTCTATCAATATGCTGGAGTCCTCTGCTACAGGAACCAATCTAAGGATGAGAAACTTGGTCCTGTCTTTGTGCTTACTAAGTCCTTGGTCTGTCTTTTGGGATTGCCAGCGAGTGCCAGTTGTGACGTGGATGAAGGCCAGTGATAGAATGAGAACTTCAAATAATTTCACAATCACTTTTTGTCACTACCGGTCTGGGCCAGGTCACCATGGGTGATCTAGAGGCCCTATAGCTCCATTCTCTCAGCCCTCTAGCCCCTCCTTCAGGTTGCATTATGGAAAACTTCAGACTGCCTGAAGGAAGCAAAGATATTAAAAAAAAAAAAGAAAAGAAAAAAGAAAAAAAGAGCCTCTAGGGTGAAATTGTGGCCCCAATGAAGTCAATGGGAGTTTTGCCATTGATTTGAATGGAACAGGGGTTTCACCTTTAGACTAAAGGAAAGGAGTCAAAGCTTGTAACTGAAACCTTTGAATAAACCTTTCAATAACGCTTAGTATGTCCACAGCCACGAGCTAGTATATCCATCTAGCTACAATACTTCTGTTCATGTAAAATGATGAAAAAGTGCACTCTTAAGGATACTTACAAATTGTACAATGCTGCGTTGACGCTTTTATTACATTGATTCAACTACTTTCCATAGGTTATGAAAAGTAATCTTTCAGTATCTCACTGAATTTGCATCTTGGGAGTGATTGATACTCTGCAAGAGATGAAGCTGACTTCTGTTCCCAACAACACAAGTGCGAGATGAATCCTAATTTGAGATAGGCTATTATTTACTGCCATTGTTATTTCATAAATTCAGTTTCACATTTCTAATTCAGAATCATGTGCTTTGTATGAGAAGGGCTCTGTTATTAAGTCAGACATTTCTCAAGAATACTAAGCCAAACTAGAAGACACCAGTAGTAGATTGGTTTTCCACCACTCCAGAAATGTGTGAAGTATTGTTTTATTATACATTAAACTGTAATTATGTGTGAAGATGTCTTCTTATCATGTCAATGGATGAGTGCCACTTTTCATTTAATTTAATCTGGGAATAGACCACTTTAAGTGATCCAGGGGATTTGTTAACAAGATTATGGAAGCATTTAACATACAAACTGAAAGATCCACCACCCCCTGCTAAAAATAGAGAGAGAAGAGTATTCAGCCTATCTGGTGGCTATACAGTTCTTGTTGTTAAAAAAATCAACAATTACCATGCAGCAGTATCTGAGACAGCCCCAGTTATGTCCCCTTCTAAGTATATGGAGGTACTGTGGTATATCAGATATCATGGTGTGACTATTGTTGATGCTTTTAATGGTGGCCACTGCACTATGAAAATTAACTGCATGTACTGGGATCACCTGACTTGTTTTATAACAGAAAAAGTGCATGCTGGCCGTCAAGTAGCTGCCTGACTTATACCTGTGATCTTCACAACATACACTGTTGACTTGAATTTAATGGGTTAGTTTAATGGCTTGCCATGATCGCATCTGACCAGAAGATTTATAGGTTCTTATCCAATTCAGACTACAGAGTTCGAGAACTCAATGAGTTCTATAACGGGAGAAGATTCTCAGGGTGCTTGACAAGAACAAGTACACTGAGGACAATACCAAATTGATATAATCTTTATTGAAATTAACATAAAAATAAGAAATGCAATGAAACTTATAACCACAAAACAGTAAAAGAATTCCAAAACTCCTGATGGTAACATTTCTATTATAAGTACCTTAACCTAACATACTCACACCCTTCCTTGAGGACATGGTAACAGGAGGTGAAGGACCAGCCTCACTCTTGTCATGCCCGATTACGTGATGATGCTGGCTTCCCCAGTGGTTAGGAATGTTGAGTAGTTATACTATACTGCACAAGTTGAGCTAATAGCATGATAGACAATAGAATAGATAGATAAATGAGAAGATAGTCTATAGAGTATAGGAGAACTGAATGAACTGAATGTATGAATCAAAGGAAGAATTTTAGAATAGAGTCTACTCCCAACTTACTAGATATTTTATAGATTTCAGAGTAGCAGCCGTGTTAGTCTGTATTCGCAAAAAGAAAAGGAGTACTTGTGGCACCTTAGAGACTAACAAATTTATTAGAGCATAAGCTTTCGTGAGCTACAGCTCACTTCATCGATCCTGTCCTATGTAGTTTAGGCCCAAGCTACCATGCCCAAATCTTATTTCTGTACCCTAAGAATTTTATAGGTACCTTTCTCCTACAGGTTAGTGGATTATGACACTTACTTTCTAAATATATTAATAAGGATTATCTGATTCCCCAAACTGCCAGCCTAGGCTCTCTTGATGACCTCCAAGTTGTGGTGTACCCTGCGGTTACCAGCGGGTTGTAGAAGTCGGATAAACCTGTGATGTGATGTGGATAGTTCTTCCCTTTGGTTTCCCAAAGTTCAGGGACCATTCTTATCTGTGCCAAAAGTTGCCAACTTTTATGCTGACATATTTATAACTGATTATACTTTTTGCTATATAGCAGATCTTACTGGATCTTACAGACCGGTAGGCTTCTTGCATTTCAGCATTTCAGCAAAACTTATTATTAGGAAATACATGCCTCAACACATCTTAAATTCTAAAGAATGAATACTGATAAAATATAAGAATGAAAGAGATTTTCAGATAATTTCAGAAAAAGAAACATATTAATTGAGACTGCTGGCTGGATTAGTAGGATATAATAGCTAGCAAAATAATCCTATGGGCTACAACACACAGTGAAGTTAGATAAAACCACAACATAGTCTTGGTGGAAGATTGTAATGTATCATTACTTTATTTCTTAGAATTCAGAACGACAACACACAAGAACCCCAAATCAGAGAAAGACAAAGCAGGTTGCTCTCCAAAACAGAGCTGCAACTCACCCCACCTTACCTTAGGTTGTCTGCACACTGACTTTGATCGCATACTTCTCTACAGAGCCTCCTAGCCTGCAAGCAGGACCAGCAGCTCCCTTACAAAGTAAAGAGAGAGTTTTTAATTGTAACCCAGTTTTTAATATACCACAATACCAAGCTTAGGGACACAGGAATTGCTTTCAGAAGTAGTGTTACAGTCACTTGGAAGCAGCTGTGGTCTCTCGCCTTGCCTACAGGCAGTCTGGAAGGATAGAGATGCAGGAAACCCTCTAGCTGCAGAGTTTAGCAGTCATGAAACCTATTTCTTTTTTTTGTATGCATTACCCTTCAGCTCCCCTTGAAATAAAATGCCTACATATTTTTCAGCTGGTATTTGGGATTCTTTCATAGTTCTGAATGGCAGAGTCATGCTCAGAGCCTTATCCTGTAAGGTGTAAATTACAGATATATAATCTAAGAAATTTTCCAAAATGCTGTGTTAAAAAACAGAGGTGCTCAACCCATGAGCATTATATTTGGGTCTTCCTATCTATAAACATTCAGTTCCTATGCTCCTGTTACCACACCATGGAATGCCTTTGAAGAAAATTCTCTGACCTCACAGGTTCACTCTCCTTTTTGTTTGTTCTCACCTACTTCAGCACTGTCATATTCCTTGCCAAACAGCAGTACTTTCCCCACACTCACTGACTCCCACACTCACAGTCTCCATAATGTATTTGGAACCTTAGACCCCCCTTGCCCCTCTGGCCTCCTTAGACCATTTTACCCAAATGCTCTTGTCTCCCTTTCTATGCAGGATCTTTCCAACATTTTAAAGATAGTATCAACATGATCTCCCTTTCCTCCCCCTTACTCTTCCCCCTTGAATATCTTTTCTGAAATCTCCCCTGTCAATAACACAGAAGTTTCTCACATGTTCTACATCTCTGAATCATCCACCTTTCCTCTCAGGATTTCCTGTCCCTCCTCCTTAACCTTTCATTTTTCTCTGGCTCCTCTCCTTCCAAATACAGGATGGCCTTTTATCCACCATCCTCAGCCTTATGTGCCTCTCCACCTACCAGTCCACTTCCAAACTCATCAACGTGGAGTCTACAGTCTTTGCAAAACATTCCTCTCCTCCAAATCTATTTTGGGTCCCCTTCAATTTGGCTTCCACCTTATGTTCTCCAACAAAACTGTACCCACTGAGATTTTTAATTTGGCTCTTCCGGCCAAGTTTCAGGATCTTTGCTTCATCTTTTCCCTCATTTTCTCAGCTGAGTTTGACCCTGTCCATCACACTCTCTTTCTCTACATATCGCCATCCCTGGGCTTTCACAATCCTCCCTTTCACTTGAGGGAGGATTCTCTGCTCCTTGAAGTCTTTAAACCACAATTTGAGGACTTCAATAGCTCAGATATAGGTGAGGTTTTTCATAGGAGTGGGTGGGTGAGATTCTGTGGCCTGCGTTGTGCAGGAGGTCGGACTAGATGATCAGAATGGTCCCTTCTGACCTTAGTAGCTATGATTCTATGAATCTATTTCCTGGTTTCTGCTACTACCTCTCTGGTTGTTCCTTCATTTTTTGGTAATTCCTCCACCTGCCCTTTCTCCATGGGGTTCCACAGGGCTCTCTTCTTGGTTATCTCCTCTTGTTTCTTATGCCCTCTCTTGGGGTGATCACATTTGCTCACACCACTTGCGTTACCATTTCTAGGCTAATGACTCATAAGAACATAAGAACATAAGAAGCCATACTGGGTCAGAAAAAGGTCCATCTAGCCCAGTATCCTGTCTTCTGACAAAAAGAAAAGGAGTACTTGTGGCACCTTAGAGACTAACAAATTTATTAGAGCATAAACTTTCGTGAGCTACAGCTCAAGCTGTAGCTCACGAAAGTTTATGCTCTAATAAATTTGTTAGTCTCTAAG
This sequence comes from Dermochelys coriacea, assembly GCF_009764565.3. Classification (NCBI taxonomy): domain Eukaryota; kingdom Metazoa; phylum Chordata; order Testudines; family Dermochelyidae; genus Dermochelys; species Dermochelys coriacea. The sequence goes on along the minus strand of NC_050070.1, from coordinate 75,550,084 downwards.
GTGCCACAAGTACTCCTTTTCTTTTTGCAAATACAGACTAACACGGCTGCTACTCTGAAACCTGTCTTCTGACAGTGGCCAATGCCAGGTGCCCCAGAGGTAATGAACAGAACACGTAATCGTCAAGTGATCCATCCCCTGTTGCTCATTCCCAGCTTCTGGCAAACAGAGGCTAGGGACACAATCCCTGCCCATCCTGGCTAATAGCCATTGATGGACCTATCCTCCATGAATTTATCTAGTTCTTTTTTGAACCCTGTTATAGTCTTGTTCTTCACAACATCCTCTGGACAAGAGTTCCACAGGTTGACTGTGCATTGTGTGAAGAAATACTTCCTTTTTTTTGTTTTAAACCTGCTGCCTATTAATTTCATTTGGTGACCCCTAGTTCTTGTGTTATGAGAAGGAGTAAATAACACTTCCTCATTTACTTTCTCAAATCTACCTGTCTCCCTCCCTCCAATCCCACCTTTCAGCCTCTCTCTCTGACATCAAGATTTTTTGGCCTTTACAATCTCATGTACTATAAATAAAAATATGTCATTGGTAGTGTATGGTTATGCTAAAGCAGTACAAGTTTAAACAGGGGCAGTGTATGGTATTGCCACTGGCACTTACCTCACTGTTGACTGATGGAAGATAGCCTGGGTGGGTAGCATGACAGCTAAAAGCCTTGGTTTCCTGTGGTTTTCAAAACCATCTTAAAGTTATTATCATTTAACGCTTATACTGTCATGGATTAACATTTTCAAAAGCACCTAAGTCCCGTCGACTTTCAAGAAGACTTAGAAGTCACTAAGGGCTAGCTTACCTGGGGGCATTTACTAATATAATTATACTGCTATAGTTATACTGGTATAACTGCCTGTGTGGACAAAAATGTCCGCAATATAATAAATCCAGTATAATTATGCTACAAATCCTTACTCACACAAGTAGTTTGATTCCTCCACCCCTGATTTGTTACATATTTTTTTTTAAATTTATTAGGTTCCAAAATCCTACATATCTGTAGAGCGCACTCCACTTTCAGCTGGAGGATTATTACATACTATTGTTATTAAAATATTTGACACATGTGCAGACTTTGATTTTCAAACCCATATAACTTAGCCAAATCAAAACTGATTTTCACTGGGACAGTGAAAGTCACTTTTCCTGTCCCAGGACTATCTTCTTGTCAAATTTCAACCCTCTCGTTTCTGTGCTAGAGTGGTTCAAAAGAAAATTCACAAGATTGATTGATTTGATAATGGGAAAAGTGTAGGTTTTTTTCATATACTGAAAATAGCTGGATTACTTTCCCTCAAATTTTCCAGAAGCTCTTGCCATCTGCCATGGACTCACTGACTGTGGGACCCTGGAAAATTAAAATTTATGACCAACTGAAAAAGAGAATTTATAATGGAAACACTTGCGTAACCTTAACTATGGCACTGACTTAGGAGAGCACCTATGGACAAATTTAAATCCATTCATATTCAGAACAGTGCTTTAACATGTGCTTAACTTAAGAATGTGCTGAAGTTCCATTGAAATCACATGCTTAGGCACTGTCCTGAACTGGGGCCATAGATGTAGGTAACCCTCCATTTATAATATATTATCATAAGGAACTTCATTTTCTATTCCTCAATAAAAACATGCTGGAGTGGTTTATTCATAAATTTAATAAGAATATGACTGATTGATCTTACAGGAAAGATTTCAAAATAAGAGTAAGTTAAAGGTATCATTTTATTATTCATGATCTAAACAGACAATGCATCCAACTGTTGTGTTATTTTGATTTGAATACGTGATTTCCCCCTGCCCCCAACAATAACTATATTTGGTCCAGGGAGGACTCAGACACTTCTGTTAATCGGTCAGAATTATAAGATGTATCACTTAGGTAAAGATTCTTTTTGTAGGGTATACCATTATATAATAGATTGAATATCAGAATAATGATATGTTATTTCATCATTTTATTTTGCGGAAACATTCAGCATTTTCCCCTGTAGCAGCACAAATGGAGATTCAGACATATAGCTATGAACTGTACTGTAGGTGGGAGTAAAGACATAATGCGCCTGGATGGTGGTGTTGAGCATTAATTGTTTGATAATGCATAAAGTATTTCTCTAACCCAAGACCCTGGTTAATCACAGCCTTTCCCTGACAATTTCCTTGTTCTGATTCTCACACATTTAATAGTGGTAGTGGGGGGAAGGCCCAGGCAATATAGCTCACTGCTGTAAGCTGCTTATGTTTGTGTACATTTTTCTTTTTGAATGTCATGTCTTTAGCAAGCTGTTTGCATTCATGTGAGTTTTTCTCTCCTTAATTCTTGTCTGTCTACTGGCTTTATTATCAGAGGGTGGACACATGGATTCCAGCTGATGGCTCCACTGCCTTTATTCCTGCTGCTTCTTGTCAATGCTGTACCTAGGATGTTCTCTTTACCTACGCCATCTCGCTAGCCCTGCACACGCAGGCTGTCTCCAGATCTTGTCACTTCTTCCTCTAGAATATCTTTAAGTCCTTTCCTCTGGCTGTGCCACTAAAACTCTTGTCATCTTCCAGTCTGACTAACGTGGCCTGCTCCTGCATGGCAACTCCTCACCTCACCTAATGTTTATCATCCTGGACAGGCAGGAAGAAAGGCAAGACACAAGAGATGTGGTCTAAGTAGGCCTCAGCTATATTAACTGTATTCTTCTGGAAATAACTCACACAGTGCCGGTCAATCTGTTCCATTTGATGGAGGGTTGCTGTCAGCCCCTCCCCCACAGCCCCTAGTGGAGACCAACTACCCTCACCTTGCATGAGAGATAAGGGACTACAGAAAGGGGTTATATCCTTGTTGTACCAGACATGAGAAGCCCCAACCCTATTCCTCATCTTCTTTAGGAGATGCCTGCTCCATGTTTAGCCCTGGAATATCAGGCAACTGGAGCCCTATGGAATTAATTCTTGCACTGGACATTGGCTTGTCTAGTATGTAATGACACCTGGACTATAGGGAAGACAATGGGTCTTCAAGGAGCTGCTGCACCCCCTCCCCAAACCACAAGGAATCTAGCTCTCAGGGGATAGGGGAAGAAAGGTGAGGTGGGGAAACCCCCCTTAAAAAAGCAACAGCCCTGTTCTCCACATGGGTTAAGACAACAGCCCCACCTCTGTGGCTGCAGGGCTGCATTCAAAACACTGATGTTAAAATCCTCTTCCTCGCCTGTCATCCTGAGCATGTCTCTTCCCTCTTCCCCAGATCTTGAGTCTCTCCATTGACTCTCCCTCTCCACCCATCAAACACAAGCCACTTCGCCTTCCTTTAAGGCCCTTAACAACTTATCCCACCTTACTTATATTCTGTTATACCTTGCTGTGTCACCCCTCCTGTAAACAAGACATGGATGGTCAGGCCTAGTGGTCAGAGCTGGGAGGAGGTGTCAGAGCTGGAATCAGGAATCCAGAGCGGGGTGAGAACAAGGCAGGAGTAGGGATAAGAACAAGATCAGAGGAACAACATGGCTAGAGCAGGACTGGGAGCAAAGCTGTAGCAGGCTCAGGCCTATAGAATCTGTTACCACTCACCAGATCAGCTCCTGGCTTGTGGATTGGCTGGAGCCTAGCAGAGGAATGACTTATGACTTCCTGTGGTTTAATTTGGCTCTAGTTCAGGGATGACTCATCATCTCCCTCCTCATTTGCCAGTGATGCTAGCCTCAGCTGCACATTTGTCCTTCTCTCCCACACATGCCTTTGTGTAGCCTTCTTTGCCTATCTTCATACACAGAACACCCTGCCTGAACTAGCCTGTGAAACTACTAATCTTCTCTCTTCCCTCTAATCCCTCCTTAAGACCATTTCAATTGCAAGGCCTACAAGAAACTGCCAACTGATAATGGCTAGACTATTAAGGATATCAAAATCTATCTTATTTAAACATTTGTTTTTATCTTTTTAATATATTTAAATTTTAAATAAATTTTAGCTGACTTGAAACCATCTAACTGCACACACAGTGAATCTATCTAACCATGTTTCCTATCATCATTACCTGTATTCTCTCTTCTTCTCACCTTTCTGTTTGTTTATTATACCCCTTTGTTGCAACTTGTCTTAAATTAGACTGTAAGCTCTTCAAGGCAAGGATTGTCTCTTGCAATACATTTGTACAGTGCTTAGCACTGTACACGGCCCCGATCCTGGTTGCCATATCTACTTGCTATTGTAATCCACACACCTCCTGGGTGTGGTATTCTGTCCCATATAGTGACACCAAGACACAGAGAGAGAGAGAGAGAGAGAGAGAGAGAGAAAGAGTGTTGGCTCATGCACTAAACTTCAGAGGGCCCTGGTTCGATCCCGCCCACTGACATCTGTCAGCATTACACTACCACACCACAAATAATAAATAACAATAACCAGATTGGACAAAACACATGCATAGGACCCAGGTATCAGGCTATAGACACTTCTACCGCCATGAGTTTGAAGTAGTGGATTTAAAGAGGCAGTGCAGGTACCCTAGACTGACAGAGGGTGTTGTCCCACCTACCACCCTGATGTAATTCTCTTGTGCACAGATTGTCTACTTGTGCAGTATGCAGATATTTACAGTTGGCCCTATATTTTCAATGCTTTTCATTATCATTTGCTAAATATATTACACCATGCTATTTGCTACAGTGAGTAGTTTTAAAACTTTTGTGTGGCTTGCCTCAACTCCTCAACCAGGAATTTCACAAATAAATCACTGTCTTTCAAACCTATTTGCAGGTTGCATCTGTCTAAAGTATGTGCGCTTCAATAAGTGTGGCTGACAGAGAAATTAAAAAGAAAAATCATCTTCCAAACAGAAACTAGAAGAGGCAAGCTGAGCTAACCATCACTGCATGTTATTACAATGAAAATATGCTTTGAGAAAGTATGACTGAAAGCAAAGGGGACATTTTTGTTTTTTTTCTGGATTCATTGGTACAGATTCTCAGCTGCTGTAAATTGCCATAGGTTCAACAAAGTCAATAGAACTATACTGATTTACAGCAGCTGAGAATCTGTCCTACTGAATTTTAGCCATCACTCACTGGAGTGTGTTGTTTTTATAGGCAGCAACTGCTGGTTTACAGTAATATATCTTGATACTGCAGTTCATTCACAATATACCAGGAGAAATAGCTAGAGAGGTGAAACTTTTTCTTTTGACGCTGTTTTTCAATGGAAAATAGGATTTTCAACTAAATGATTTTTTTGTGTGTGAAAATGGTCTGTTTTTCTACAAAAATTTCAACTGTGCTGAAAAATTGAACACCCAGAAAGTTTTCCATTATTCTCCTCTTTAGGTAGGGTTTCACCACCGACTTTATCTCCCATGATACACCGTGGCCAAGGACTTCCATGATACATCATAGTGTCTCAGCAAGACAGAAGACTGTGAAGCATCTTGGGAGCTATAATCTGCCTAAGGAGCCTGGTCCATAGAAGAGAACAGGGGCATGAAGCACTGAACTATAGCTTCCATAAGGTTCTTTGGTGGTATTTCCTAGTCCGAGGTTTCAGTTGCAACTACAACTTTTTGGTTTTTAGCTGAAATTTTTTCAGTTTTTAATTTTTTTGCTGAAAAGTTGAACTTTGCATGGACAACTTTGAGGAACATAGTTTTGTTTTGTTTTGTTTTTTTTCATCAACATTTTTGATGGCAGCGGGGGGGGGGGGAGGGAGAAGTTCATTTTCTAACCAGCTCTAGTAATCACCTCAAGGTTTGTAGGATAGGCAGTTGGATCACTTTAATAGACACTTTTAAGGACAAAGCCTATGTTTTCAGTTAATCTAAAGTGTAGATCTAAGAACTGACCTTAAACTAAATACATTTAAGGGGAAGATTTCCCAAGCAGAAGTGGCTGTTAGCCACCTAAATATACGTTTGAAAAATCACCCTCTCATTTCTAATAGAACATTTACTTTTTTCCAGATCCTGCCTTCGTTGGAGAAGGCCCAAATTAGTATGCAGCTGGTGTGGCTGTCCTGTGTACAGAGAGGATAAGAGGGACAGGACAGGAAGGAATCATCAATCCTAGGCTAGAATCCAGGGATATGTTACTGGCTGTTTCCAGGTTGTTAGAGGTCTGTGGCTTTATCCCATTCCCAGCACTGTAAAAGTACTGCTGTGTCATCTTTTCATGAAAGGAAAAACCCTCATCATAGCACACAGCCTGACAAAGCAGGTTGTGTGCCAAGGACCTGACTTCCTTTCGGAGGTGCTAAAAATCCACAACTTCATCTGAAATCATCGTGGGTGCTCAACACCTGGGAAAGTCAGACTTTGAGTTCTTTGGGTGCTCAGAGTGAAGGAATTCTCCAACCCAGCCCCCCAGAACTGCAACACAATAGCTTAATGGCTGCTACTAAAGCCTCAGAGGAGCAATCAATCCCGTGCATTCCATCTGGTCTCATTAGCTTGGAGGATTTGGGCAATGACTAAAGGTACTTGTATATACGGTGACTCTTCACTACCGCAAAATACTCCTCCATGACAGGCTGCAGGAAGCGGAGGAGAAGAGCTGTGAATTGGAACAGTGGATTGGTGAGTACCTTTATTCACTGGACAGCTCCCCTGCAGAAGTGGTATCTGCTGGAGGAATGAGGGTAACACTGTGGGTGAGCCTGTTCTGCCCCATCCTCCTCCCCTCCCCCCGATGCAGCAAACCGCACCTGTTTTCTGGCCTTTCAGACAGGTTCTATGTGCCTGAGGAGGGATTGAACAGAATCCGGGTTGAACTAACTGTGTCAATATGCTCCTGATTAGGTGTTTTTAGAATGAATTCCGTGCTTTGATACCTGGGTCAGCGATAAGGGGTTTTCAGCATAAACCTTTATCTAATGGGCAACATGTTCATTCTTACGTGTTGTTATTATTATTATTATTATTATTATTATGACTATTATTATTTATTTGCACGTAGGACATTTTGCTTAATTTCTTCCTCTCTCTGTTCAGATGGTGGGGGAATCACCCCCTGGCTTGAAGTAATATTAGGATCCAAATGCTTCATAGAATATTTCAATGGCTTTCAACATCCCCACTATACAGATTGTCATACAGTTGAATTTTTCTGAAATGTAAAACAATTGATACAAACCAAAAGGACAGACTTGGTATTTTCACTTAACAAAAAATACCCTTTTAGGCCATTCCTTTCTTAATTCTAGCATTACAGGTTATCTGACAGTCCACACTGGGCTTGGTTCTCATTTGCACTAAGGTCACTTTACACCATTCTGGCAGTTAAAATGGACATAAATTACATTTACACTCACTTTAGAGTCCCTTTGTACTGCCAGATAAGTGTAAAGCAGCCTTTGTGAAAATGAATCAGGTTAATTGATTTCAAAGGCAGTTTTACTTAAGTTTGTAATAACAGGACTTCTTTTAGCTGATTTTAGTTTGTATAGTTTTATGATTAAGTTGTGATCCTCAATAACAGTTCAAATTGTAACAACACACCTAAGATACATAGCCATTCACTCTGCTTTTCTGCTACATACAACACAACCCTATTGGGTGCTTTTCAAGTTTGGCTTAATTGTCCATCTATCAACTTGTTTTCAGTTGTGCAAGAGGGACAGTTCAACCCTTGATGTTAAAGATAGCATTTTCAAATTTGAATAGAGCTTTATACCATTTAAATCTATACTGTATATCCTAAATATATGTTCAACAATAAAATCAATTTCAAACTTTCTTTATTTGATTCTAAATCAACCTTCTTTTTTAATCTAATCACAAAAAAACTAAATTGTAATCATGTGTTGGAAGCTGATATATTCTTTTGTGTAAAAGATTTTCCACGTTACCTTAGGGGGTCTTCCCCGATAGGTCAGTAAGAGGAAAAATCATTTTTATACCAGACTGCCATTTGCCCTTTATGATTGGACCATCTACCATTAGACAGCAACAAATAATGACAAAAGCTTTTACTACTGAGGAATCTTCTTCGTTTGCACCGGGGTTCATACTGGACTAGGCAATGTGGAAAAATATTACAGAGAATAACTCATGTGCAGTCATGTAACTCAGGATAATGAAAAAGTTATGATTAGTTTATGATTCATTATTTTAAAAGTTGCTTCTATTTCATTGTAATATCTTCCAGATTTTAAGGACAGCATTTGTTTTTAACTAAAACTTTAAAAAAGCAGAATAATGAATCAAGTTCCTTCCCCTAATCAAATCCCTTTGAGCTGAAAGCAATTAACCATCATCTATGTTCCTGAATCTGCATCCCTTACATAGGCAAAATTCCCCTTGGAGTCAGTGGGAGTATTGCGTGCACTAGAGATGCAGGATCAGCTCTTGAAAACAAAATGTCTGTACTGGCAGTAGGGTAAATCAGGTATAATATTAACTTTACAATAGGCTACAGAAAATAAAAAAGAACTCTTGTAAATAGAAGACATATGCTATATATGCTCAAACCTGTAGTAGTTTCCCTACACAGAAAGATAAACAAAGATCTTTTATATAATCCACTGTCCTATAACTTTCTGTGCAAGTGTATTGCAAATGAATTAGATCATCATTGTGAATGTTAACTAAGAATATTGTATTTATTTGAGCAATCCAGACATAGTAATTGATGAGTTTTAAAACTTGCTTAGGAGCCGTGTGGTCTGGTCCAAAGCCCATTGAAGTCAATAGGATATTTGACTAAGATTATTTTAAAAATAATAACAGTTAAAAAGGATATTGTTTTTCTGATTTATGTCATATTGTATTGAAGGTTACATTTGTAAGAATACTAAAATAGCTTGTTACAATAAAACTTGCTACAGGTTTCATTCTGAAATTATTGGTAAAACTATTAGAGATATTTGATTAAGACAATTTTAAGTGATACATACTTCAAAAGATAATTTACATTAACAATTACATTTCTTGATTAAATATCTGACAAATTTACACACCTTTGGGGATCCAAAGCTGCTGTCGTTGCTCAGGCAAAAGTCCCAATGAATGTTTTTCTGAAATGCATCAATTGCAGCAAAACAGAGGCTTTGAAAATTGGAACAGTATATAATTAAAAAACAAACAGTACAATTAATACTTTTAGCCAAGTATTACATATTAACCATTTTCTTACCAGACCAGCAATTTTTCCCCATCGGCTCTTGACAGGATACTGACGTAAAAGGAGATTGTATTTGAAGTTCTTTCAAATGATTTTCTTTGTCTATAGCTATACTAGTTTGAAGTGCATCCCATAACTGATTTGTTGTCTCTCATTGCATTTTTATTGCCTTTCAGAAACAAGCAGTGAAAAATTCTATGTTAGGTAGGTGTTGTATTAAGGCATTTATGTGATTAACACTTACCCTGCATGCTTCCAACATTCATCATTTTCATTTGTAGCAATAGCAGCTGAAGTCACCCAATATCATCTATCTAATCTATCTAATTGCCATATTTGGGGTCGGGAAGGAATTTTCCTCCAGGACAGATTGGAGAGGCCCTGGAGGTTTTTCGCCTTCCTCTGTAGCATGGGGCATGGTTGACTTGAGGGAGGCTTCTCTGCTCCTTGAAGTCTTTGAACCATGATTTAAGGACTTCAATAGCTCAGACCTGGGTGAGGTTTTTCATAGGAGTGGGTGGGTGAGATTCTGTGGCCTGCGTTGTGCAGGAGGTCGGACTAGATGATCAGAATGGTCCCTTCTGACCTTAGTATCTATGAAATAATCTACTATCTATTCCAAAAACCTAGTTTATTTTTGAGGGGGTTCTCAGAATTGGAGGGGAGGATGGGATTGTTGAAGTTAGAGAGGGAGGGCTGAATGGAAGGGAGGCGGAAATGGAAGAGATGAGAGGATGGTGAGAAACCTAGTGCAGGGAGATTGAGGTTGCAGTGGTAGGAGAGGGGTGGGATGAAGGGGAAACATCTACCATTAGCAATACAGCAAACAAGAAAAAGTCCAGAACATGGGTTTCTGAGCTGAGGGCGGTAATGATGTCAGGAGGCTGTGATGATTCTGCCCAACTGTTCTTGCTTCTGCCCACATGGAGGTGGGGAGGGGATGCTATTGGGCACTTGCCTTAGGGGTTCTGCTGAAGTCTTGGGGTGAGGTCGTAGAAGACTTCACTTACCTCCTGTGCTTTCAGCTGCAGCTGATGTTGGCTGCATTGGGGAAGAAGAACAGAGGATCTGAAGATTTCCAAAGCCTTGTGAGGCCCTCCTGGCTACAGCTGCTGGGCCAGGAGTCTGGGAAGCAGGTTCTCTATTTTCCTGAAATCTGTCAGTTGCTGACTCCTGTAGCATCAAATTCTGGGGATGATTTTGCATTTGTTGCACATGCAAAATTAAAATGGACTTCCATGTATGCAGTGTAGTTGTAGCCATGTTGGTCCCAGGGTATTAGAGAGACAAGGTGGGTGAGGTAATATCTTTCTGTTGGTAGGAGAGACAAGCTTTTGAGCCACATAGAGCTCTTTTCAGGTCTGGGAAAGTTCCTTTCCTGAAGAAGAGCTCTGTGTGGCTTGAAAGCTTCTCTCTCTCTCATGAACTGATGCTGGTCCAATAAAAGATATTACCTTGCTCACCTTGTTTCTCTAACAGACTTCCGTGGCAGCACAAATAAGACATTATGGAGTCCCTCATTAACAAAGACAGAAGGAAGTGTTTCCGGCTTCCTAATGGATCCTATAGACATCATGGCAATAGAGCTTGAGAGAATTTCCACTAAAAGCTTAGAGAATTTAATAGAGAATTATGTCTTTTCTGAACTGTTTTAAAACCAGCCTGTGGAATTGAAGAGATTATTATCCTTTGTATAAGATGGTATAGGTTGGTTTAACATTCTATAGAAAGGCTATCATTCTCTATTAAAATAAAGGATGTTGAATTGAACCAAAACATTAAGCAAAAGAAAGCAGAGATCAGTGCCTGCAAGGAATTAGCAGGGACAAAGCTACTGTTGGGAATGTAGCTGCGCTGACATCTCAGTATTTGACTTTAATAATTGTGTATAACGTATGTCTGAGGGTATTATTACTGGACGTATAATATAGTAAGGCCCTCTAATGACCTATGACCTTGAAACCAATGGAGTTTTGTAGATGATCAGGTTGCAGGATATGCTGCAGCCAGATGATTTCAACTGAGATTTTGTTTATAAATAGGTATCATGGATAGAGCTAGCATTGATGCCTGTAGTTAAATTGACTAACGTTTTCTTTAAGTGTGTGTGTGTGTGTATAAATGTATATAAATGCCATATTTATAGCATGGTGTTTAAAGTGTAAAGAATTAAATCAATTTTAGAGGGTGAGTTATAGAATTGCTGTATGGAGGAGGATCTCAAGAGCATCCTTGTTAAAATTCTGCCACCTACCTGAAGGGAAGGTTGGGATAGTGCCGCTGCCTCTAATGGAGTTCCCTCTCTTGCTGCATATGGATCATGTAGGCCAGTGGTTCCAAACTTGTTCTGCCGCTAGTTCAGGGAAAGCCCCTGGTGGGCCAGGCCGGTTTGTTTACCTGCCGCATCCGCAGGTTTGGCCGATCGTGGCTCCCAGTGACTGCGATTCGCTGCTCCAGGCCAATGGGAGCTGCTGGAAGCGGCGCGGGCCGAGGGATGTACTGGCCACCTCTTCCAGCACCTCCCATTGGCCTGGAGCAGCAAACCGCAACCACTGGGAGTTGCGATCGGCTGAACCTGCAGACGCGGCAGGTAAACAAACCAGTCTGGCCCACCAGGGGCTTTCCCTGCACAAGCGGTGGAACAAGTTTGGGAACCACTGTGTTAGTAACATGTAGCACTGTGGGTCTTGGGGCAGGGGCAGAGAAGAGGTGCTAGAGATAGGGGAAGGTATTGAGTCTTCCGACATTGCTATGTAGTGGCTCAATTTTTCTAAAGAAATAAAGAGATGTTCTCCTTCCCCACTTTGTTTATCACACTGCAATCCATTCTAAGTAGTTTTGTCACACAGTGAAACCTGAGAATAATTACCTACTTATATCTCTTGAATCTTTCAAGAAAGTTGCCATCCCAAATAAACATCCATTGTGCCACTAAGTTATCTTGTTACAAAGTCCTAACAACTTCCTGAAGAACGTGACATTTCAGATGGCAGGACGATATTATAAATTAGTCTGTGCAATCTGTTAACCAAACTGAACTCAGCAGATCTCTGGCAGTGGAAAATCCCACCCAGGGTGGGACTATAATGGTGCAAGCTGCCCCAAATGCCTGATCCTTCAGGAGACTCAGACAACCACTGCAGCTTGGATAGTGAGTGGGGCTGGTCAGGGTGAGGTCAGAGCACCTGAAAGAGGCACTAATTCATTGATACGGCTGCCTGCAATCTCTTGGAGGTGAATGCCCCCAAAGGGGCAGGGGTAGTAATTGGCATCCCCCATCACTCCTAATCTGAATTGTTACTATTATATGAATCGTTGCTATTATTGTAGTGCTTATATGTGTCATGTTTGTCACAGAATAATTTTGCCCCAAGCAAATGGTCACTGCAATGCACTGAAACAATCTTGCACCTTTCTTCCCCCTGCACTAAAGGCCAAAAGCTGCTCTCCACTTCACCACCAATGCAAAATCCAAGTAAATGTGCTCTTCATAGGGATATATGAGGGCCTGGGGATAGAAATTATCTTTCCAACTCAGCAGCTTGGAGTGTATAGCTGCTCTGCTGCCACCACTACACATCAGCTGCTGTTCCCTATGCTCCTCAATATTCTTTGGTCTTTGTAGTGGCAGATCCACCTCTCAAGCCTCCCCTGATCCCTCTTCCCCCTAACCATGATGGAGAGGCAGGCACTGTGAAACAGAGTTCTGAGAACCCATCCTATACAGCTTCTCTTTGGCCTGGTGTCCTGCATCCATCTATCTATCTAAGATAGCTACCACAGTAGCTGAGCGCCCTCAGTCTTTAGTGTATTTATCCTCACAACACTTCTGTAAAGGAGGGAAGTGCTATAATCCCTATTTAACAGCTGAGGAACTGTGGCACAGAGAGGCTAAGGGTTAGATCAGCAAAAGGGACTTAGACTCATCTTTACAAAGCCTAACTTTTAGGTGCCCTGCTGCCTAGTAGAATCCACAGCCCCAAATCAGGGGCCTACGTCCCCTACATAATTCATGGGGAAAGTTCAGTGCCTAAGAATGGAACTCACAAAAGCCAACAAGCTGAGTGCAGAGTGCCCTAAGGTAGCCAATAGGAAATGCTGAGGAAAGGGGGGTGGCCTAAATTTCATCACAAATCAAACATGCACAGTCTACTGAGGACCACTGCACTACCAGAGAGACCAGGCATCAGGTAGTTAAGTTCCCAGTTCTGGCTCAGTCCTGCAAATCCATGAATCTCTGTGAGGGCCCTGCAGATGGTGCCAAGTAGGGTCAGGATATAAACTTTACATATTGATAGAGATTTTGGATGTATGGTATGTTTTTGTCCATTCTGATAACATGGCTGAAGAGCGTACATGCTGTTTTTGACTATAATGAGCAATTGAAGGAAGGCCAGATCTCAGTGAAACTATGACATTTTGCACAAAATCAAACCAGTTTATGCTCAGGATTTGGCACTGACAGTGCATATGGAATGCCTCTAGCCACTCTAAGTCTGACTTTGAGAGAGTCCAGGTTTCTGACTCATAGCACAATACAGGTAGTACACAAGTTTGAACTTTGTCTCAGCACAAAGATGTTTTTGCATCCATAAGCAAGACATGGACTTCATGCAAGAGGTGGCAAAACCTATTAATTGAAGAACATTCAGTTTGCTGCAGCTGTTTGAACTCTGCTTGCAGCCTAGGTAGATGAACTGGTCAATGCTCTCCTTGATATTTGAACCCACCTGCACTGGGGGTTCTGGTGGCCCAGCTCTGAGGTTCTGGATCTTGGTCTTTTGCCATGAAATGTACAATCTCAAAGTGTGGGTGGTGTCTTGGAGACATTGCAATGTAGGGCTGAAATTCTCTCATTCTACACAAGCAAGGCAGCATTGTGGGTGTAGTCTTGACCAACCTGGATTGTGAAGTGTGGAGCAGCAAGTCCTAATATCCAGTCAATAGCTCAATAGAATAGAGCTGGGGCAAGATTACATCCCTGCCACACACTTGAGGTTGTGTAGAAATGCGGAGAGAGCTGTGAACCAATGCATACTCTCGCACTGGTACCAGTACGAAGATCACTCACCAGATTTAACAGAACATCTGGAACACCAACTCCTTTCCGCATGAGCCAAAGTGCCAACCCAATGACCAAATGAAAAGCCACTTTGATTTGTTATATGCCTGTGATGCAGCTCAGCCAGAAGTTGGAGGGTAAGGACAGCATCCATTGTTGACTGCCCAACAGTGAAACCTAATTGATTTGGATGACAATGTTTGTTAAGGAGTGGCTGCATCCTTTCAAGGAGAATGTGATTGAAGACCTTTCCAGGGACAGATAATAATGAGATTTGCCTGCAATTGCCACACTTGGTGCAAGATCCTTTGCCCTTGTACAGGGACACTATGATGCCGTCTTTCCATTCTACTGGTACTTTGCCTGTTGGCTTTTAAGAACAACTGATGAAGCATGATACTCACTGCTTCCAAGGGACCTTTGAGCAACTTGGGTGGAATACCATCAGGTCCAGGAGCACATCTGTGCCGTAACTTTTGGAAGGCCTTTCATACTTCCTTGAGTGATGGAGGATCAGTGTTCATTCCTGGGTCTGCAGCTGTCCTGTTTGCTAGGTCACAAAGCTCTAGACAATTATCAGAAGGTGCGTGGTTCAGCACACTTTCATAATGCAGTTTCCATCTGTCCAAGACCTCATCCATTGATAAACAGGGAAAGCCATCTGGTTTTGTGATGGGGATGTTAGAAGGCTGCCAGCTGTTCATAGCTGCCAGCCAGTCATGTGATGGCTCTGTAGGCAGGACACATATTGTTGTATTTTAGGCTGTCCTCTGTTTTGTCAGCCTAGGAGTTGATGTAGATCTCACGGTTATGTTTTCCCACGGCCCAGAAAATGCTTTTCAGCTGTTTACATTCTTGGACCTCTCCCTGCTTGCATGGTTCTGCTTTTCTTGCTAATATGTCAAAGACCTCTTCCGAAAATCCAGATTTCTTGCACAACCATCTGAAGTCAATTGTTTCAGCAGCAGGATGTAATATAGCATTACATATATCACTCCAGGCAATCTCCACGTCATCTGACAGGGTATCAAGATTATGTACGTGATCCTTGACCACCTATGCCTATCCTTGACCGCCTTCACAGCTTCAACAGGGTCCTCAGATAGGCACCGTACAATGTACTGTTGGAGGATGTCTGGAGTTGGAAAATGCCATGACAGCAACTTGTCTATGGTCTGAGTTTGTTGGAGCTTCTGTGCTGATGAAGACTTAGTGTGGCCTAGGCCCCAACCCTCCAAAAGACTTAGGTGCCTAACTCTTGGTTGGAGGGAGGTTCTTTCTTCCACTTGGGCTTCACAGCTGTGAACCTCTCCTGGAGTTAGGTGCCTAAACCAGGTCAGCCCTTTTTTGAAAAATACCTTCCCCATGATAGTGTGGCCTCTCCAAACCCTATAGACCAGTGGTTAGAGCATATATGCAGGGTGTGGAGACCTGGGTTCAAATCTCCACTGTGTCTGATTTGAAGCAGGAACTTAAACCCAATTTTTCCACCTTCCCAGATCTAGTCATTCTAGATATTCTGGGGGCTGTCTCAGTCTCTCCTGTTGAAGCTGTTCTACTCTATATTTCATACATATTCATATTCTTATATATTCACTGAAGCAGGGACTGGAGCCTGGGTCTCCAGGATAGTGCCCTAACCACTGGGCTATAGACCTCTGGTTCCAAATCTTTTGCTAGGGTCACCTGCCAAATGCATCACATCTTTTTCTGTGACTCACCAATACATATATGCACCCTCTACCCCAGCACTGCAACTCTAGCCCTGGCCCTCTGTTGAAGCAAGGTGACAGGGCATGATGGGGGACTGGACAGCAAGCCCACCCTCCCAGCCCCTGCAGTGGCAGCTCTGGTCATGC
The DNA here is from genome assembly GCF_009764565.3 of Dermochelys coriacea. NCBI lineage: Eukaryota > Metazoa > Chordata > Testudines > Dermochelyidae > Dermochelys > Dermochelys coriacea. The sequence continues at coordinate 75,534,047 of NC_050070.1, read as the reverse complement.
AGGGCTGAGTCCGGCTATCTGTTCAGGGTGTTGTGACCTGGCACACAGGGTCAGGTTTGGTCTGGCTGCTCCTCCAAGGGGTGGCTGGGTCAAACCTGAGTGTTGCTATGACCCCGTGCACCCAGTCGCAACATGTGGAGGAGGGAGCAGAGCCCAGTCCTGTGGGACATGAGTCACCACTGCAGGGCGCATGTTACATAGGCTCACTGTCCAATGTCTCTGTCCCCCAAGGGCTTTCCCTCTGCACAGGGATTGGAGAAGTGTATGTTTGCCTAGGCCAAAGCCCAGTGATGGATTAATGTGGCCCTGGACATGGAAACCCATCTAGAACCTTCTCACAAACCACTGGTGGGATGGGACTCACTGTTTGGGAAACACTGCTATAGACAGTTATAACAGTTATTAACTTAGGCTTGAATAGAGACTGGGAATGGATGAGTCATTACACAAAGTAAAACTATTTCCCCATGGTATTTCTCCCTCCCACCCCACCCCCCACTGTTCCTCTGATATTCTTGTTAACTGCTGGAATTAGCCTACCTGCTTGTCACCATGAAAGGTTTTCCTCCTTCCCCCCCCTGCTGTTGGTGATGGCTTATCTTAAGTGATCACTCTCCTTACAGTGTGTATGATAAACCCATTGTTTCATGTTCTCTGTGTGTGTGTATATAAATCTCTCCTCTGTTTTTTCCACCAAATGCATCCGATGAAGTGAGCTGTAGCTCACGAAAGCTTATGCTCTAATAAATTTGTTAGTCTCTAAGGTGCCAGAAGTACTCCTTTTCTTACTGCTATAGACATTCTCTCTCTCTGGCCCAGTGAATACTTCAGCATTTGATAAAAGTGGAACAGCTTCAGCAGGAGAGATTGAGAGAGACCCACCTGTGACCTCCCAGGGTACAATCCAGACTAATGAGTAGCTGTGTTACCCGTGCCCCCTAACCTGGAGTGCCTTTTACAATGCCTCGCTGATGTAGCCTCCAGTCTGGACTGCTCACAAACAGCCTTTAGCATGTAAGTCACTCCCAGCTATGTCTGTGTGTATGCTGCAGTCAGCCAGCCACACCTTAGCTTTTACCAGCTTTAAAGATTAGTGTGGAGAGACCCGAACACACTCCCAGTCCCAGATTTCCCTCCTGTACTACCCAGCCTCCTGGCCAGTACAAATATACTGAGTCCATTATTCCCTTTAAGGGAATAATATGCACACAAATTGTTACTCCAAATGGGGTTACACAGACACTTCAATTTGAACACACTAGATTAGATAAAACATTAAAACAAAAGTTTATTAACTATAAAGAGGTAGATTTTAAGTGAGTACAAGTAATGGAGCATAAACAAACACTTGTAAGCAAAGTGATTACAAGAAAAATAAAGATAAAAGGGCCTACTGGGGCCTAACTTAAACTATATTAGATTCAAAGTAAAGTTTTCTTACCATGTGCTTTCAGCAGTCTTACTGACCAAACTCTTTAGGTCAGAACCCCACCAATGGCTGCATCCTGTCTCTTCAGGTCCAGCGATGGGCAAGGAGGGGTCCCTTGGACTGTCCGCCCTTCTTTTTATAGTTCTGTCCCCCATTTGAGAAACTTTTCCAGCTGGGAGCAAGGCGCCAGGCAGTCCATGTGGAAGGGAACGCCATGCTGTTTCTTTGCTAAGATGTAGATTTTTTGCTCCTGCCCCCTTTCCTGCCAGAGAATGGCCACTTAGCAGGTAATGGTCCATCAGCCTCGTTTACACCTGGCTAAGGCATTAATTTGCCCTTTGTTTCTGAGGAACTGGTTTGGCAATATCTAAATATTGGCCTTAGGCACCTATACCACTTTGTGGAACTAGCCCTAAGTGACTTGCCCAACATCCCACAGAAGTCTATAGATCTTGATACCCTCGATATACGTGATGGTGTCCTGCTCCCTAACCACTCGATCATGGTTGTGCTATATTTAGTGCCTACTGACAACCTCTGTTTCAATTACAAGAGTTAAGTAGCTGCGGTGCTGGAGTTCAATATCTGGCCCATAGCAGGAGTTTCACTATGTCTGTGGTCAGAATCTGCAGGTTCTGCTAAGCATCAAAGCATTTAGGGAGCTTTTTTATCAAAATTATTTTTGTTAGTTCTCAGTTATGTAGAAATAAGATTAATACAGTAAACTCCTGAAGGAGTAGTTTACACAGCACTCTAGGGCTGTTTCTTCGCTATTACAAGCTCTCTTGCTCTCTCTCACACACACACGTTGTCGAGAGTAACACAGCTTTCTATAAATGATCCAAAGAAGGCATTGTCAATAGCTGGAAATCTGATTTTGATTTTTGAACACTGGTATGTAATTTTAGGTGGTACTCACAGTCACCACCCATCACTCATTAGATAAATGAATAATGGAAGCCATTACTGTGGCAAACCTTCCATTGAAATCAATGGGAGTTGTCCCTATGTAAGGACTTTAAATTGGCACAATAAAAATATTACTGCTTGAACACTTTTCAGCTGAACTTGTCAAAGGGCTGCTTTTAAGAAGACGCCTCATTTATACAGTTATTCACATAGTAATGTCAAAACATTTGAAGCAGCTGGACCAGATCAGTGATCGGTGTAAACTGATGTATCTCTAGAGAAGTCACTAGAGCTATGCTGATTTACACTAGCCCAGGATCTGTCCTTTGTTCTTTGAACTAATGTGACTTAAACGTTTTTTTTGGTCCTCGCAGCAAGAATGGTGCTGTTGGTGCCAGAGCTGTGCATCCTCATGCAGTAACCCTATTCCTGAGCTACAGGAAAGATTCCCAAGGGAAGAGAAATTACTTGTTTTGCCATCCAGAATTGATGTAATATGGACTACTGTCTACTAGGTAACAAGAAAAGTCCACAAACTCACTGAAGGTAAGTGGTTAGATAGGACCCTAGGGTAAGGCAAATCCCAGAGTAAGCATTGTTGAAGCAGCACACATTGCTGGATTCCACTGTAGGGAAGCTTGGGCTGGCTTCATCACAGACACTTAGAACCCAGTGGATGTTGCTGCAGGCACACCAGAATGTCTTAATGTATTAAAGAAGAAAGGAGGAGAGGACAGCAGGGAACAGAAATTGGGGGAAAACTATAAAAAATTCACTTACATAAATTAGCTGTGTTTCTTGCAGCAAAACTAACAGTTTCTTTTGAGTGTGAATGCTGTTGCTTCGCTTTGCTAAATGCCTGAAGGAATTGTATCACATAATATACAAGGGTAATTATTAAAAATGCATAAATAGTCTTGTAGGTACAAAAAGTTGCAACTTGTCACCAGCAAAACATTAAAAGGTTTGCATATATCAATGAATTGCAGGCTGTTTGCGTTTAACAGCTGCTATTTTGGGACTTGTAAGGATGTTGGTTAGAAAAAACAAGTTTTGTAATTGGAGGAGGCTGACCATTGTAGTGGACAGTTGAAACCCAAAGGAGGCCTGGTGGGGATTATGCAGTGTATCTAACAGTTTTGGCAGTGGCTTTGGGTGTTAAGTATCAGCTAACATGTTTGTGCCTGGCCTTCAGATGTCCATGCACAAAGACCCTTTTCTTCTGCTCCTGGCATGAATCCAGGCCAATCTTGGAATATTTGCTCCTGCCTCCCCGACCCATCATTAAGGATAGTGTTTATTTTGGAGCTTCATCTGAAAAGCACCAAAGCAGAAGAATGCTCACTGACCCATAACCCGCAAATATCTGTAAATGGGAATTATATGTGTATGAATGTATGTCTTTTTTAAAGCATGGTATAAGAACTGAAACCATTCCAAGTTTCTTTCCACATGAAAACACCTGGATTTTTAAAAAATTTCAAATGTGATGGGACTCTTATCCTGCTCTGGTAATTTCTAAGATGTTATTTATGCCAGAAAATCCTTCTTCATATTATAGCTCTGAAATGTAAAGATACAAAGTGCACATTTTTTGTTCCACAACAAAGGTATCAGTTTAGATTGACACACTGAGATTATCCTGAGCTAGAATAATAAATTTATTATTGAAGTCAATGGAATTATTCACCTGAATAAGACTTTGCAGGATCAGGTCCTGCTACTTATAGGTAAATAGACAAGAACACACAATAATGTTGTACGAAAACATGTTTTTCTTCAGATTGTTGTTTTTTCTTGAAACTTGTATATGAAATTCCTTTGTGTCTGTAGTGATCATAAAAGCCTTTTCTGCAGTTCTTTAATATTGGTCAGTATTTTTGCTTCTACTTTATGTTTCCTGGACCTGATCCTGCAATTCTTCCTCACACAAGTATTATTTTCTCTTGTAAGTAGTCCCAGGGAAGTCAATGGAACTAAGTATCATTATTACGCACAAGAGAAAGAAATGCCAATGTGAAGGTTGCAGGATTAATCCCACTGTTTTCTCATTAAAATACTCCAAAGAATAAATTAATGTTTAGATCTAGTCAGTTGTACACTAATAAATTTATCTAAATACAAAACACCTCTACTAGATATATTCACTGCTCATGTCCTTAAATTATCATTATTTCTTAAGAAAAGATACAGAAAGTATCTGTAACACGTGTCCTTTTAATTTGAATTCTGATGTGCTATTTTGAATGGTGACTATAGAATACAATAAGTATATTTTGCCAACTAAAAAGAGGTGAGCTAAAATGAAGGGTAATCTTATGTCTTAATCACTGGATTTTGTATTTAGACATTGTTTCAAGAAGCACAATCCATCAATTACTTACAAGAAATATTCAGATATTCCAACTATTTGTACACTGTCTTGATGTCCTTCTAGTGTACTTAATATATTTGTTTTTATGGCTCATAAAGGAGCCTTGAATGCTTTGAAATGTATAAAAAAATCTCCTGGAAGTACATCTAATTTGATCAGTACCGATGTCCAATCAACATCCTACCTCCAGCTCTGTGGCAAAGAAGAACAGTGGAAGCAAAGTTAAGCTGATAGATACTTTAGGAAAGAGCTAGAAGACAATCTGGTCTAATTGGTCAGGTAGCATTTTCTATACTATATTGTGGTGAATATTTTCTTGCAGGAAAGAATGATTTTGATTGGGTTAGAAAAATGAAGAAATAGGCATCTTTAATGCTTTTTTCAAGACCTGATCCTGCTCTCGTTGAAGTGATTGGCAAAGCTCTCTTGACTTCAAGAGGAGCAGAATCGGGCCCTTAGGCTGTACACAAGAATATATGCTGAAAAAAAGAATGTACAATGCTGGCTGCTTCTGACAACTTGTGATTAGATAAAATCCTTTCAGTGCCCTGAAGCTTTTTACCTTAATGCTGGGCTACCTATGGCAGACAGCAAGTTGATGTCTGTCACTGTGGCTCATCCTTGCAGTATTCACTAATAACGTGCTCTTCTCATTTGCCAAGGCCTGTACACTGTAGCATTCGAGAGCTTTCTTTTTAAACACAGTCTGTTGGGACTAGGTTATAACGTCAAGGAAGGTAGCTTCATTTACTGTGGATAATTGACATATTCAGTGCTTTTATATACAATGAAATGTGACTTAGGCAGTCAATGGAGAGCAACACAATCAGCTGGTTAATGGCAGAGGTGGTCATCATCTCACAAAAGTGGAGCAGAATTATACTCAGCATGTTTAAGAAACAAAGTTTATAGACCAAACATATCTTCAACCAAGGAAAAAATGTGATCATACTTAACTGGTGAATTGTTTTGTTCTTGTGCCATCTCTAATCTGTCTTTTTAGGCAACTTACTTTCTCAAGCTTCATTTTCCGTATTTTTCATTGGTACTTGGTGATGGGCAGCAACTTTTTTTTCCATTAACTTTCTTTCTTCATGCCATGCTGCGCCACAGTTTATGTCTGCCATCTTCTAGTTAGCAGAAAATCCTTTAGGATCCATAGCCTGGCTTTATGGCTACGGCTATGGTCCTCTGACTTTCACCAGTAACATCTAATAACTAAAGAAACAGTGGCCTAATTAAAGGAAGTGGCAGTCTAATATAGGAAGCAGTGTAGATTTGATTCAACTGCTTCTGTGGCTCCAGACTGAATGTTAAAGAATACCTACTTATTAACATGTGCTGTCCGTTACTAAATGTGAACTTTGAAAGGCCCTTGATTTCAATGGATGTTAGGAGCCTAAATTCTTATGCTGAAAGTCTGAATCCTATATACTTTGTTTCAATTTTATTTTAATGAAGTTACTCCAGGCATACCAGTGTAGGTGAGTATTGCCGGTGTGGACTATTTTACAGGACAAAATAAAATGAATGGACAAACTGAAGAACTTTCAGTCTGTTCAGAAAACAGGTGCATGTTTATACTACAAATTCTAGCCAGCCCTGTCTTCCTTAACAGGTTACTTGCTTCCAGAAGAGGACTAATCTGTGCAGGAGAGTGGAGTATATGGGGCCATAATTTGTAAGGCTGAGTCTGTATTAAACTGTGAGGACCTTTTCTCTAATCCCACATTTTATCCCTCCTGAAGAAGTACTTGCTTCTCTGCAGATGATGGAGGGAACCAGAGTGAGGCAAAACACTTTTGCCCAACACTCCCTCATCTGCACATGACCTTTTGGGCATATCCACATAAACAATCCAGAGCCAGGATTTGGTGTAATCTATTCTCTAGAATCAAGAATGACTCTGTGCATAAAGTAAACACAGTAATCCAGTGAACACCAATTAAAAGTATACTTCACAAGAATTATGAATTATGTTCTATTGACTATCAGCTGGTAATAAGCTTTGCTCATTTCCCTGAGCATGTACATTCCCTCCCCCCCGCCCCCCCCCGAGTTCCTGAGTCACAGCTTTGATCACTTGATTGCTTAAAGGCTGTGAGTCAGTAATATTTCCCAGTTTTGCTGTCACATCAAAGTTCTTTGAGGGGCTTTCTCCAACAGAAGGCAGCCAAGGTTCTCTTTTGACAGAGTTCATCACCACAGTGTGGATATGCTGCACAAATGAAAATAGGGAATAATGCACCACCTTTAGCCATTTGTGTAATCATTTTTATAACATGCATCACCTTCTGAAATGGACCAGCTACTTTACAGAACCATTTTTGCTAGAATTTTTATACTTGAAAATATAGAGGGCAAACATTAAACAGGAAAGGCGATTTTAATATAGACGGGCCGAGGAGTAGTTACAAATAAATGCAGTTGCTTTTACCTGTTTACAGATTCTCATAGTTGCTTTACTCACGTTTTCTGACACGAACAATTCCAGCACTCAGAAGTTTTTTATACAAACAATATTTAATGTGATAATATGCAAAGTATGACAAAAGCTCTGAGCAGTATAAACAATTTGTAAATAACTCAGTGCTGTAACTGCATCTTGAAATGAGCAATTGACATCATTCTGTGGCTGCTGAGCAGTATAAAGGATTGATTTACCTCTTACCCCCTTTAAGCCCAATCCTGATGTCTTTATTCAGTTTTTACTCAGTCTTCTCTGGCAAAACTCACACTGACTTCAAAAAGAAGCTTGGTCTGAGGAAGGACTGAGTATAATGTGAAGGCCAAACTCTGGTCTCAGTTGCACTGGTGTAAATCCAGCACAACCTGAGCAGAGTCAATGGGCTGTATCATCTCCTCCTGTGGTAACACTGGTGGTGGGATGTAGGAGAGGAAATCCCAGTGAGGCTCCCCTTGTCACAATGGGGTGGGTGGCTGGTTGGGCATGGTTTGCCCCGACTTGTGGAAAAGGCAAAGGGAGCCAGCCACAAGGAGGGGCCTGTGCTTCTCACTGCCTCTGGCTGCTGGGCAGCCCACTTCATTAGAGCTGTGCTACCAGAGACTCTGGGGTGGCCAGAGAGAGGGTATATAGTGGTTTCCCATGAATCTCTGCAATCTTGAAGAAAAAAATATGCATTTTCTCCCCCAACCCACCCATTCCTCTCCCCATCCAGCCCAGCCTCTGCCTCCTTCCCCTAGCACAGACCCTGGACCGGCAAAGTATCCTCTCCAAGGGGCCTGAAGGGAGGGGGAAGAATCCCTCTCATGCAGGAAGAGAGAGATCAGTGTGAGGTGGGTCCCCACTGTGCACAGACCTCAGGGATGATCTGGGCCAGTGGAGTTATAATACCATGAATCTGCACGAATATCACTGAAAGCAAAATCTGGCTCTAAGCAAGGTCGCAGGATTTAGCCCTGTGTGTGCAGTGATTGGTCAATTTGAGCTTACTCTGTAGCTAATTGCAGATACTAGTGTGCTTAGATGTCAATAATCTTGGAGTAAGTGAGTTACAACGTGAAGATATTTAAAGGAACACTGTCACCTTAAAAATCCTTTCCTCTAACATTGTGAAAATATTTTTAAAAATTCAATCAATGTGTTGCTCTTTATTTACCATTTGCTTTTTCTTTCATTTTAAACAATGAAAATCAATGAAGTCAGTTTCATATTTGTTTATAGTCAGTTTCACTTTCAGGTTTTTAGTGTTGTAATGTTTGGGTCAGAAACAGCATGGGGAATGATTATTTGTTCAAGTACGACTGTTTTCACCTGCAATTAAAAAAAATGGAAACGTTTCTGTTGAACTTATGTTTTATAAAAGCTTGTTTATACAGTATTTCAATGCTGGGTTAAATTTGACAGTGTCCTTTTAAATAATGTTTTGCTTAATCTTGTACTTTGATCAGAGGTTACTTCATTTTACTAAATATGAGCCTTCGTGGTAGGGCTCCTTTTAGCTTCTAATAAAAGCTAGAGGAAGGTGTTCAGTTACAAAATGTGGCCCAGAGAGTGCAAGCTTCTGGCCCTAGGAATTCCCAAGTCTATAAGAATTACATTCAGGGAGTTCTTGAAGGATTAGGGCCACATATTGGTAAGTGCTAGTCTAAATCCACACTATTGAAATTGTATGTAAGGGACCCAATTCTGCAGTCTTTCCCCATGTGAGAAAGGATTTCAGGACTGACCCCTAGGAGTGTCTGTGTACCAGGAAGTGTCTCCATTTATATAGGATTCATGTTTTCAACATACTACATAATCCTTCATTATTTTGTAAAACACATTTATCACAGTATTTGACTAGGGCCAGCAACATTAATCAGTTTAGTACTTAAATGTCTGTTTAATTAGAGATGAGATGAAACCACAACATTGACCTCCAGACTCAGCTTTCTACCACCCCAAATTTCATGTTTGCCTACAGTGTTCTGGTGCTACATAGTAATGAAGATAGGGGCCATCTGAACAAAAACTGAGTCCAGTTTTCAAACATTTCCAAAGTTAGAGAGTATTTGGATCAATGTTTTGGTTTAAGTTCATACCAGGAATTTCTCTATAGGTGAGGGTCTCAATCACAACGTACTTGAGAAAAGCTGGATTTTGTTTCAAACTGTCAAGGACATGCTAATGTTTTCATTCAGTGAATTCTACAGCATCATCAAGTGGTTACCTGCATTCATTTCAATCACGGGGAAAGAGCTGGCTCATTCTGAGGAGTTAATGGTCTTGAAAATGGAAAGAAAACAGGCAGTTGTTATTGACAAACTGTGTTCATAGAATCATAGAATATCAGGGTTGGAAGGGACCTCAGGAGGTCATCTAGTCCAACCCCCTGCTCAAAGCAGGACCAATCCCCAACTAAATCATCCCAGCCAGGGCTTTGTCAAGCCTGACCTTAAAAACTTCTAAGGAAGGAGATTCCACCACCTCCCTAGGTAACGCATTCCAGTGTTTCACCACCCTCCTAGTGAAAAAGATTTTCCTAATATCTAACCTAAACCTCCCCCACTGCAACTTGAGACCATTACTCCTCGTTCTGTCATCTGCTACTACTGAGAACAGTCTAGATCCATCCTCTTTGGAACCCCCTTTCAGGTAATTGAAAGCAGCTATCAAATCCCCCCTCATTCTTCTCTTCCACAGACTAAACAATCCCAGTTCCCTCAGCCTCTCCTCATAAGTCATGTGTTCCAGTCCCCTAATCATTTTTGTTGCCCTCTGCTGGACATTTTCAATTTTTCCACATCCTTCTTGTAGTGTGGGGCCCAAAACTGGACACAGTACTCCAGATGAGGCCTCACCAATGTCGAATAGAGGGGAACAATCATGTCCCTCAATCTGCTGGCAATGCCCCTACTTATACATCCCAAAATGCCATTGGCTTTCTTGGCAATAACGGCACACTGTTGACTCATATCCAGCTTTTCATCCACTGTAACCCCTAGGTCCTTTTCTGCAGAACGACAGCCTAGCCATTCGGTCCCTAGTCTGTAGCGGTGCATGGGATTCTTCTGTTCTAAGTGCAGAACTCTGCACTTGTCCTTGTTGAACCTCATCAGATTTCTTTTGGCCCAATCTTCTAATTTGTCTAGGTCCCTCTGTATCCTATCCCTATCCTTCAGCCTATCTACCTGTCCTCCCAGTTTAGTGTCATCTGCAAACTTGCTGAGGGTGCAATCCACACCATCCTCCAGATCATTTATGAAGATATTGAACAAAATCAGCCCGAGGACCAACCCTTGGGGCACTCCACTTGATACTGGCTGCCAACTAGACATGGAGCCATTGATCACTACCCGTTGAGCCTGACAATCTAGCCAGCTTTCTATCCACCTTATAGTCCATTCATCCAGCCCATACTTCTTTAACTTGCTGGCAAGAATACTGTGGGAGACCTTGTCAAAAGCTTTGCTAAAGTCAAGGAAACACGTCCACTGCTTTTCTCTCATCCATAGAGCCAGTTATCTCATCATAGAAGGCAATTAGATTAGTCAGGCATGACTTGCCCTTGGTGAATCCATGCTGACTGTTCCTGATCACTTTCCTCTCCTCTAAGTGCTTCAGAATTGATTCCTTGAGGACCTGCTCCATGATTTTTCCAGGGACTGAGGTGAGGCTGACTGGTCTGGTTTTCCCCAGATCCTCCTTCTTCCCTTTTTTAAAGATGGGCACTACATTAGCCTTTTTCCAGTCATCCGGGACTTCCCCCGATCGCCATGAGTTTTCAAAGATAATGGCCAATGGCTCTGCAATCACATCTGCCAATTCCTTTAGCATTCTCGGATGCTGCACATCTGGCCCCATGGACTTGTGCTTGTCCAGCTTTTCTAAATAGTCCCGAACCACTTCTTTCTTCACAGAGGGCTGGTCACCTCCTCCCCATACTATGCTGCCCAGTGCAGTAGTCTGGGAGCTGACCTTGTTCGTGAAGACAGAGGCAAAAAAAGCATTGAGTACATTAGCTTTTTCCACATCCTCTGTCATTGGATTGCCTTCCTCATTCAGTAAGGGGCCCACACTTTCCTTGACTTTCTTCTTGTTGCTAACATACCTGAAGAAACCCTTCTTGTTACTCTTAACATCTCTTGCTAGCTGCAACTCCAAGTGTGATTTGGCCTTCCTGATTTCACTCCTGCATGCCCGAGCAATATTTTTATACTCTTCCCTGGTCATTTGTCCAATTTTCCACTTCTTTTTTGTGTTTAAGATCAGCAAGGATTTCACTGTGAAGCCAAGCTGGTCGCCTGCCATATTTACTATTCGTTCTACACATCGGGATGGTTTGTCCCTGTAACCTCAATAAGGCTTCTTTAAAATACAGCCAGCTCTCCTGGACTCCTTTCCCCCTCATGTTATTCTCCCAGGGGATCCTGCCCATCAATTCCCTGAGGGAGTCAAAGTCTGCTTTTCTGAAGTCCAGGGTCTGTATTCTGCTGCTCTTCTTTCTTCCCTGTGTCAGGATCCTGAACTCGACCATCTCATGGTCACTGCCTCCCAGGTTCCCATCCACTTTTGCTTCCTCTACTAATTCTTCCCAGTTTGTGAGCAGCAGGTCAAGAAGAGTTCTGCCCCTAATTGGTTCCTCCAGCATTTGCACCAGGAAATTGTCCCCTACACTTTCCAAAAACTTCCTGGATTGTCTGTGCACCGCTGTATTGCTCTCCCAGCAGATATCAGGGTGATTGAAGTCTCCCATGAGAACCAGGGCCTGTGATCTAGTAATTTCTGTGAGTTGCCAGAAAAAAGCCTCGTCCACCTCATTACCTTGGTCCAGTGGTCTATAGCAGACTCCCACCACGACATCACCCTTGTTGCTCACGCTTTTAAACTTAATCCGGAGACACTCAGGTATTTCAGCAGTTTCATACCGGAGCTCTGAGCAGTCTTACTGCTCCCTTACATACAATGCAACTCCCCAACCTTTTCTGCCCTGCTTGTCCTTCCTGAACAGTTTATATCCATCCATGACAGTACTCCAGTCATGTAAGTTATCCCACCAAGTCTCTGTTATTCCAATCATATCATAATTTCTTGACTGTGCCAGGACTTCCAGTTCTCCCTGCTTGTTTCCCAGGCTTCTTGCATTTGTGTATAGGCATTTGAGATAACTCACTGATCATCCCTCTTTCCAGTATGAGGCAGGAGCCCTCCCCTCTTGCGTGCTCCTGCTCATGCTTCCTCCTGATATCCCACTTCCCCACTTACCTCAGGGCTTTGGTCCCTTCCTCCAGTGAACCTAGTTTAAAGCCCTCCTCACTAGGTTAGCCAGCCTGCTTGTGAAGATGCTCTTCCCTCTCTTCGTTAGGTGGAGCCCGTCTCTGCCTAGCACTCTTCCTTCTTGGAACACCATCCCATGGTCAAAGAATCCAAAGCCTTCTCTCCGACACCACCTGTGTAGCCATTCATTGACTTCCACGATTCAACGGTCTCTATCCAGGCCTTTTCCTTCCATGGGGAGGATGGACGAGAACACCACTTGCACCTCAAACCCCTTTATCCTTCTTCCCAGAGCCACATAGTCCGCAGTGATCTGCTCAAGGTCATTCTTGGCAGTATCATTGGTGCCCATGTGGAGAAGCAGGAAGGGGTAGCGATCTGAGGGCTTGCAGATGTTTAACTACTGGTGCTCCTTCATTATAGGAAGACTACCCCCATTTTTCTGATATTTCTAAATGTATGAACCTACTGCTCGCAATGACAGTCTTACTGAAAATATATTCCTAATGTGGCCTTTGGGTGGCACTTATTGGTGACTAACTGGCTCCAATCAAACTGGCAACTCCAATGGGATAGCTGCACTAAGGGTTGCAATTAGCCAGGTCCATAAAGGACTCTGGGTTCCATAGGGGAAAAGGCTGTCAAGGCTCTTTAGGGAACAGGAATTGTCCTTACTTTGCCAGACCTGTGGGTTTGAAGTTGTTCTAAAACGGGGAAATTGCTTGTGGAAGAGACCAGTTTCTAAGCATAAGAATGATCAGATGAAAAAAATACTCCATGTGCATTATGATGCAGTAATTTGAATCAAAGTGGTTTTGTGGCCTGTTCTTGAAATTGATCTGCTGACCAACTATGGACTTTCAAACCCTGTGGGAGGTTCTTTGGTTTATTTGCCGGTACTCTGGATAGCATCCAGTCTGCAAAGACTCTCTGCTTATGTAATGGGCTGTGAGTGGGTGTGCACTGAGGTAATAAGGTTCATTCATTTTACATTCACTTTTGAAAGTAAGGCTGTTATTTTTTTCATTGGTATATAACTACTACTAAACGCTAAATTTCCCTTGATTATTAAACCAATATTAAAAGCAGAATAAAGATGGTGCTCACTCTTTTGTACTGGATTGTCCTCTTAAAAATGTTGCTTTTCAGCAAGATGCCATCATTGTCAATTGCAAAATCATGGAAGATGCGCTTCAATGACAGATCACACTTTATACATGGTAAGAAGTGATTAATTTTCAACATATGAATTTTATAGTGCTATGAACAGCAGGTGTGGTTTTTATTTTAACCATCTGTAGATACTCATGATCTTATTCCTTTCAAAACTCAGACCATGAGCTGTATATTCCTTTCAAGTGCACCATTTACTCTAAATATCAGTTACAAAAGTAGGTGACTAGAGAAATGAAAAAATGATGATGACATTAGGCATTGCTGCACTACCGTTCACCTGGGCATCTATAAAAAAGTCTTTTTTTACATGTAATCTAATTTGTCCAAAATTATTTAAAAATATCCAATGCTATTATTTTAGCAAGTAATTTGTTGCATTAAACTAAAGAAAGTGAAGATTATGTCAGATATCAAAAGAAACTTCCCAAGGGTTGAAGTCATTAAACATTGGAACAGCTTTCCCACACACATTCATTGAAGGATCATCCAATAAAATTGTTTAAATATGATAAGATCCTGCAATCTTTACTCATGTCAAACTCCCACTGAACACTGGGTGTGAAATCCTGGCCCAGTGAAACCAATGGCAAAACTCCCATTGATGTTGTTGGGACCAGATTTGGTCCTAGTTGCAAGGGAGTGGTAGAAAGAAGCTTTACAGCTATACCCTCTATGATCAGAGTACACTAGCTCTGAGGAACTGTGCTTTAGCAGCCAAAGATTTTCTACATTATTCTGATGTGGATGTTACATCACTGAGTTTATAATGATGTTATCAGCCCAGTGGTCTGTCAGGCATAGCCATGAATTCTAGACAGTCATTCTGTAAGAAAGCATAGTATTCTGAAGTATGGTTGGATTAAAAATAAAATATAATCATTTACCTAATACAGTTAGTGCCAACATCTTGATTTTGCTAGGTCATTCTTAGGGAGCTTTAATAATCTGAATACTAGGAATGTAGAAAAATAAGAATTTGAGTACTTACATCCATTGTTTTGGAATTTAATTTGGACACAACCTTTATCTTCTGGTTATGAAATGTTCGGAGAGTTGTATTTCATTGCCAGGTTCCACCAGTAACCAAAAGAGCTGAAATACAGAGAGATGCTATTCCAGTAATATTTCAGCCATGACCACAAGTCCATGTGCCAAAAACTCACCCAAAAAAATAAAATAAAAAGACAGTTCTTGCTGTGCTGGTGGGCAGCTAAAGGGTTCATCAGGCAGGTCTTGATACACCCAGGAGTAGAGCCAACTATCTGTATCACTTCCAGGCGGTCTGTATTAAAGACCACATCGGAAACACACATATATCTGCATCCTTCTTCCTTCTTCTTGCACTACAACATGACATTTATAAGATTGCCATCTCACAATTGCAGACTGTTGTACTCAATGTAGTTGTAGCCGTGTTGGTCCTAGGATATTAGAGAAATAAGGTGGGTGAGGTAATATCTTTTATTGGACCAACTTCTGCTGGTGAGAGAGACAAGCTTCCAAACCACACAAAGCTCTTCTTCAGTTATGGCTCAAAATCACTAACAGAAGTTGGTCCTATAAAAGATATTACGTCACCTTGTCTCTCTAATTGCAGACTCAGAAAGTCCTGCTACTTCTGACAAGATTTCTGTGAACATTTTGAGGTTTACCCATCACTAGGAATACACATGAGTTTGGTAGCCTATTTCACTTTATGTAGCTATTTTTGGACACCCAAGAAGTCATAGAGACATTTTACCCTTTGGTAGTGGGATACATCTACTACAACTTATAAAATGTTTCAGATAAAGTCCCATGGAAAAAAAGAAATATTATTTTAGTTATATAGGACTTACAATGGGCCTACTTGTCTTAGGGAGGATTGCAGGATCAGGTCCCTAAGCAATATCTTCTTGAAAATGAGCTGGGAAGCTTATATCGAGGTTATATCTGCACATATTCAACGCCATTTTATAAAGACCATGGGGAAAAAAATCCTTGGCCTGGTAGTTCTGATGAGGTTTCTCCAGAATCCTTCTCCAGTAATTTTTAATAGACTAACATTTTGTTTCTAGGCAGAGGGTTGAATGCTTTGGTGCTTCTGTAGGTCAAGTTCACTGCATAGAAAGTGGCTCCTGGCATTCCTCCAGTTCACCCTCCCCCCCCCAAGTTCCCTGACTGTCATCTTCCCATTCTCCTCTATTTCAAGGACTCCTTGTAACTCCCCATTCCACCCTTTCCCTTAGGGTGTCCAATTCTCTCCCCATGCCAGGGTCTCTGGGTGTCTGCCATTTCCCATGTGACTTGTCCTATGCTGGAGGGCTCTAGGGCCCCCCTTCACTCAGCCAGTAAATGCATTTGTCTTAGGAAAGGACTCAAATAAACCTCTGCTTTGAAGATTTAATTTAGTTAAAGGGGTTACCCTCCTACAGACCGCAGGAGATAATCTTAAAATAGCAACCAGATACAGGATGATGATCTTACGTTTATATGGCACCTTTTATCCAGATAGATGCCGAAAGTGGGGACAGGTACCTGTACCTGACGGTGTGGGCCCTGTCCAAAGGTTCTAATTACCATTTGTCTCTTCCTCTTTCTACTAGGTAATAACAGAACTGATTAAGACTGAATTGAGAGTGCTGTTACACACCACAGAGCTCAAACCACTGATAACCAGGTCTAAGCATTAGACCTGCTTTGGGACAGTGTCTCTGATGCAAGTGACTGCCCAGTGTGCATCAGTAATAAAGCTCCTCCACAAACAGCTGAAATCACAGAGCTGAAATCACTGAGAGCTGTGTTAAATGGTGTGGCCTCAAGACATTGGAGAGCAGGCAGCTGGTGGAGAGGAGTGATGAAGTGAGTGGCTGACCGGCCGAGTGGAACAGCAGATGGGAAGTCAGTGGAGTGGCAAGCAACCGGTGGAGAGGAGAGGAGTGGCGAGTGGCTGGCAGAGTGGCTGGTGGAGCAGAATGGCAAGCAAGCGCCTGGACAGTAGAGCAAAGCAAGGTGCCTTGTCTCCTGCACACAGCCAGGGTGGGAGGTGAACTCTGCAGATGCAAGTCTGAACTCTGGGTCTGCACTGATCAAAGACAACAACTGTGAGTGGGGTATGGAGAATGTAGGGGCACATAAAAGGGACTTTTGGTTGCTGGACTTAAGAACCTGAGGCAAAAGGACACTGCCCAGCTAACTCTGGGGTAAGTGTCTTGTTCATGGGTTTATGCTTATGAATCCTTTTTATGGCATTTTCCCAATGTAATGCTGGGTTACTTTCCTTCATTTATTATTTTTTTTTCCACACTCAGACTCTGTGCTTGAGAGAGGGAAGTATTGCCTCCTAGAGGTACCCAAGGGTGGTGTGTAATTGTCCCAGGTTACTGGGTGGGGGGAGGAGCATGTTTTGCGTTGTATTGTTGAAAAGGAACCCCTAGATATTGAACCCGACTACAGAAAGGTTACATGCACACACACTTCTGTATCTAAAGTATAGAATTAATATGTTTGCATGTGTGTTAAAAGGATGTTAAGACTGCAGAGTGAAGCAATCAAAAACCACAAAATGTCAAAGTTACCCACAATTACTCTGAAATAGTAACTCCATCCCATCCCCTACCAAAGGCTGCAAATATCCAAATGGCTAGTACTGACCAATAGGACTGTATTAAGTACACACACTAAGTCAAGCAGCATGTCTGTGACTCTGACACATGATTGGCTGATGCACATATTGAATTAGAAAGCAGTCAGGTGAAGGGAACAGTACTAGACTTTGTATTCATGATACACAGATTTGATTACAAATAGAGGGATAAAGGAGAATCTGGGAAGTAGTGATCGCCATCATTGTTGTTTGGGCTCAGGATGAAAATGAAGTTATAATATGAAAGCATAAAAAACAGTGAATTTTGGAATAGCTATGGTTACTATACTTGGTATGGTTTAATTTGAACAAGACAGAAGTAGATGTTCCAATACAATTATAGATGTATATATGCCAGCTTGTAATGTTTTGAATACACATGGTAGATAACGTAGAAGCTTTGCAAAGTCAAGGGAGAGAGGCTTACTGGCTGATGTTTTAAATATACAGTTTGGGACAGGAATTACTGAAGCTGACTTTGTGTGTGATGACTCTCCCAGTCTGTCTTCTGATGAAATGATTCAGTATATTTGTTTCCTGTCTCTGAGTTTCATCACTTTACCTTTTCTTTAGTGACTGGTTTAATGTCATCTGTATTAACCTTTTCTTTCTTCCTCCATTGTAACACCAATGCTTACATTCTCCTGTTACAAAGACATTCATTGTCATGTTTATTTTTCCTGGGATACTAATATTGTTCAAAGGTCCTGTGTTTAAACATCTAAAAAACCCACCATTGTGTAACATCATTTTACATGGGTGCATTATAGAATAAGAACTACTGTACATATTCAGGAGTACTTGTGGCACCTTAGAGACTAACAAATTTATTTGAGCATAAACTTTCGTGAGCTACAGCTCACTTCATCAGATGCATTCGGTGGAAAATACAGTAGGGAGATTTATATACACAGAGAACATGAAACAATGGGTGTTACCGTACACACTGTAACAAGAGTGATCACTTAAGATGAGCTATTACCAACAGGAGAACGGGGGGGAGGGGAAGAGGTGGAGAAAATCTTGTGTAGTGGAATCAAGGTGGGCCATTTCCAGCAGCTGACAAGAATGTCTGAGGAACAGTGTGTGGGGGGGGGGGAAATAACATGGGGAAATAGTTTTACTTTGTGTAATGACTTATTCACTCCCAGTCTCTATTCAAGACTAAATTAATTGTATCCAGTTTGCAAATTAATTCCAATCCAGCAGTCTCTCATTGGAGTCTGTTTTTGAAGTTTTTTTGTTGAAGTATTGCCACTCTTAGGTCTGTAATCGAGTGACCAGAGAGATTGAAGTGTTCTCCAACTGGTTTTTGAATGTTATAATTCTTGACGTCTGATTTGTGTCCATTTATTCTTTTATGTAGAGACTGTCCAGTTCGACCAATGTACATGGCAGAGGGGCATTGTTGGCACATGATGGCATATATCACATTGGTAGATGCACAGGTGAACGAGCCTCTGATAGGGCCTAATCACATCAGCCACACTATCAGAGGCTCGTTCACTGCGCATTTCATCCCCCCCCAGAGGAAAAATAGTATTTGGTGTTCTGAAATGTAACCCCATAGTAGGACATAGAAACACATTTAGGAACAACAAAATTCAAAATATACCTACTGTGTTTTTCTTTGTCAAAAGTTCCATAGACAATTAGCTTCAAATGCAAAACTACGTCAGCTACCTCTTCAAAGCCAGGCCCTAAACATCCAAGTGCTGTGTTCTTTTTGTCCTTTATCTATTTTTTTTTTTAAAAGGCAGGCAGACTTTAAACATAACTTGACCATTAATATTTTCAATGAATAAAAACTCCGGGCTTCTCTTGGAGAGGTTGATTTAATTCCAGCTTGTGGTGCAACATGGAATGAGTTAGGTGTTACTGCTCAGTCAAGTTTAGGGAATTGGTTGGAGGGCTCATCTGTGGGGGAGAGGGAGGAGCAGCCCAGAAGAATATTTCAGACATTCACATTCAAAAAATGCACAGTTTTTAATGTTAAATGGGTGCCCTTCAAGGGGAAAATGATTAAAAGGTTGGAAGCAGGCAGGTAAGGGAAGTATTTTTAAATAGTACTTTTCTTAAGATTTCTGCTAATATAAAAATACAAACAATTGTTCACAGAACATAGGGAAAGGCCAAATTCCTATTCATTCATTCATTCATTCAATTTTCATGAGTACCGAAGCAGGGTGTACTCTGTGTAGGAGAGTATGGGGCAAGTGTCTTGCTGGAGTAACCTCCCAAACATTGACAGAATCACACCAGGGATGAATGTGGCACCGTGAGTGTAGGAGGACAGACTCAGAGAATGGTTGTTTCCCATAGTGATTGTGAGGCTACATTCTAGGTAAAGTACATACCAAAGGCATATGAGATTAGAATTTTCTGGACTGCAGTGTTTGCTGGTCCTGTGTGTGCACCTTGCCTGTGTCTTCATCCTGTCTCTGTACTCATCCATAAAACCACTACCTTCTTCTCCTTCAAATCCCTGCTTCAGGCCCACTTTTTACATGATGCCTACAAGAGATTGGACAGCTAGCAATAGATAGGTTGGAAGGCTGTGGAATATAGATGATCAGCATTTTTAAAAAAATGTATATAAAGTTGTATTTATTCTGATTATAACCCTGTTTCTCTCCCCAACCTTCCTATACCACTTCTCATTGAGGGGGAAGAAAAATGAAGACTGAACTTGTCAGACTTGTGAGTCATCACCCTGATCATTTGTCTGTATTTTGTATCCTCTTTCCCTTCTTTGTTATCTTTGTTTTTTAGACTGTAAGCTCTGGGGGTGGGATGACAGGCAATGCAATTTACTGAGTAAGGCCTAGCACAAAGGTCTAATTCCTATCATACAAACACACCTTCTAACAACACAAAACACAGACCAAATAAACACAGAGATGTTCAAAAATGCAAAGGAGGAGTTAGGCCCCTATTTCTCATTGACTGACAGTGAAAATCTCTCATCACCATCTTGAACTAAAAATGAAGGTGAAGTTTTAGTATCATTCAGCGTGGGATGCCAATTCTTTTTAATAAGAGATGCCGCACATAATAAATGTTGATCTTGCTAACACTCCTATGTTGATATTATCACTCATTCAGTTTCACCTGCCTGCAAAGCAATTTCTAAAAGTACAAATCTCTACTAGCACCCTAAATCTACAAACCATCAGCATAAACACAAAAATTCAAACCAAAGCTCTTAACTGTACACCTCTCCAGGAAAAGAAAAGGACCACATTCAGTGATTCACTCATTTCCAAAGCCCATCAGACAGAATATATCCCGTTAAAAAGAAGCTATCTGAGTTTCTTTTGACAGAGATAGACACAGTCACTGTGTGATCTTGAAGCCAAAGCTAAAGGAGGAATCTAACTGGGTCAGCAAAATGTCATACTTAATAGTATCAAAAGCAGCTGAAAGAATTAAAAAGCAATAGGTCAGTCACATTGCCACAATCGAATCACTTTAATAATTAATAATTCAAAACAATGCAGTCATTGTGTTATGGAAATCAAATGGGAGTTTGGGGATATTTTTACTATGAGATAAACAGTCAGACAAATGACTCCCTAAAACTCTCTCTAAGGTCTTAGACAGGAAGGGGAGGTGAGCAGGGAGGTGATAACTTAAAATGGTTAGGAGATAATGGTAACTTATTTATGATAACTGAATAACACCACCACATTTCAAAGCAGATTAAACAAAGTCAACAAACAAGACACAGGACCACCAAGGTAATTTGTGAATTGATTGCACCTGGGTGTGATTTGGACCCTGATTGTGCAAAGATTTATGCATGCACTTAACTTTATGCTCTTAAGTAGTTCCATTAATGTCAATGGAACTATTCATGCATGCAAAGTTATGCACATGTGTAGATCTTTGCAATATTAAGGCCTTAAGTTTTAAGATAACCAATTGAATCTGACCAAGACTATCAGGAACAAACAATTAAAAGAGGATCAGATCAAGAAGACAGGAGATACACATAATTAAAAGAAGACAGAAAAAGGCCACACATTTTTCAGTGGAACTTTCAAAAGCTAGTTTTGCTTTCACAGGAAAAAGGGCTCAACCAGTTTTAAAACTCAATGGAATTTGAAGGATACCTCAGTGACTCTGCTTTGGTTACTTGAAGCGACTCTGTTAAGTAGCTTAAGCCTATAGATTTTTTATTATGTTTTATAAAACAAAATTAAAATGTTTTAAATTAAAATGAAAAATTCCCTTGCAATGCTAGAAACATACACAAATGTACTCCATTAGGGTGAAATATTGACCCCTTAAAATCAAAGGGAGTGATACTGTTGACTTCAGTGGAGCCAGGATTTCACCCTTAGGGCAAGAGAAATAGAAAATTAAACGGTTGAGTCTGGTTTCACTGTCCAATTTGTAAGTGAAAAGCACAAAGGAAGAATCAGCAAAGGAGCACATTAATTCCTAGTGTTAATTCCTTGACTTCAGATTCATGCAGCCTTATGATAGTTGAAAATAGTTTAGAAACACTGTTACAAGTGATAACATATATATTAGGTTTGTAAAATTGTTTCATTTCTGATAATCCAAGGTATTAACAACATGAGTGAAACAATTTATTTTTATAGAGGCAGAACAAAACAAACAAACAAACAATAGACAACTCCCTGACAAATACATCAAGCTAGGTAGACACCTTATTGAATCTTTGCTATGTGCCTATCACCTTGTTAATCCTGTTCAGGCCCAATTCCCCACCCCAGGGACTGGACATTACACTGTGTAGGGATATGTATATGTCAAGGGGCGTGTATGCAATTTACATTGATTTGTATAAATACCATTTTCATATTATCAGTAATATTCTCTAACCCTTTCTTAATGCAACCTAACATCTTGATTGCTTAGGCCACATCTTTTTAAGATATTTTCAATGAACTCACCATGAGGCCTGTAATATTTTTCTAAGTGGTAACAGTTAATTTAAACCCCATCAGAGGATGTATAGGTAGAGCAAAGCACTAATTCTAGAGTGCCTCACCTTTCAGTTATCTATATAACATTTCATCTGCTAGTGTGTTACACGATCACCTTTTTGTAGCTAGGTCCTTCTTTACTTCCTTACTGTCTTGGCCCAGACTTGACTAATTTCAATAATTTTTCTCATCTGAAAATTTTATCACTTTATTGTTCATCCTCTTTTCCAGACCATCAATAGACATGTTAACTCTTCTCCTTGACTACACAGAACTTTGAGGCACTCACTTGCTGATAATCTGCTGAAAATTGACCATTTATTATTTTTTATTTATATACTGTAGCACCTAGGAGTCATGGTCATGGCTCAGGACCCACTGTTCCTATGTTTTATTTCTCTCTTGTATCCAATTTCTAAAGTCATGACAGAATTTTATATCTCACTCTGAGACTACGGACTTTGGTTCTTTAAGAGCCTCATGTGATGGGCTTTGTCAAAGGCTCTTTGAAAACGTAGGTAAATGATATTAACTGCTTCATCTTTCTTCACTATTCTCTTCACACCACCACAAAGAATTCCAATGGATTAGGTCAGTGGTTCCCAAACTTGTTCCACCTCTTGTGTAGGGAAAGCCGCTGGTGGGCTGGGCCGGTTTGTTTACCTGCTGCATCTGCAGCTTCAGCCGATCACAGCTCCCAATGGCCGCGGTTCACTGCTCCAGGCCATTGGGAGCTTCTGGAATCAGCGGCCAGTACGTCCCTTGGCCCATGCCACTGCACTAGAGAAATATGATTTTCTTTTCCAGACACCTGATTTTTCTCTACAGAACCCCTTGTGGTTAATTTCTGTCATACTATGTTGACCTACCTGTTCTTTAACTATTTATAATTATTGTTTCAACTAGCTTTCCTGATACTGATGTAAAAAACAAAAACAAAACCTCCTGGGTATGTATTTCCCAGATCCTAGTTCCTTTTTCAAAGATAGATATGGCATTGGATAACCTCTGGTTTCCCGATAACATAAGCTGGTTTTAATTATGGATTGTTTCTGTTAGCAGTTCAGTCACTTAATTCTTAATTCACTTCAGAACTTCAGGTAAATACCATCTGGTCCTGGTGATCTGTTGTTAATTTAGAAATGTGTCCCAGCACTTCCTCCATTAGCATCTCAGTTTCTGACAGAGCCTCAATTTCTAGTAGTTCAGAAGAGTAGGCTGAGGGTAGGTAGCTCCCCGACAAACTGATGAAAAGAGGTTATTTAGTTTTTCTGCAAAATCCATTGCACAGTGGACCTATTCACTCTCTTACAGGCTTCTTGCTTCTTCTATATTTAAATAATGTATTTATTTTTTATGTATTTGGTTGTTTATTCTTCAAATTTCCTCTCAACCTTCCTGTTCTCTTGCCCTAGTCTATGTCTTTTTCTGTTGTCTTCTTGGGGTTGGATTTCTACTTTTGGAAGGATATGCATTTTGCGGCTTGAATTCTCTCTTCTACATTTTCAGTTTAATCACACTGTTTTTATTCTTGCCTTCTTTGCTTAGAGGTATGCATAGGAGCTTTACAGGTATAGGCTGCCTATCAGGTGTGTTAAGTCAGCATATCTTCTAGATTCTTCAGTCCTCATGCCTTATGTGGCTGGCCTCACTATTTTTCCAAGTCATCCAGGCCTCCTGGTGAATCAGGGGTTGCAAGTGGCTTATGCCACTCTGACTTTCTTGTGGACTTCCTATCACCAGGAGCCTGTACCCTGATTTCCATTGGTTTCTGCTGACAAAACCCAGGATGTGGATCAAAACCAATAGATAACAACTACATCATAATCATGGAATGATGTCCTAATGAGGCATAGAAGGTATCTTATGGCAATGCAGGATCCATAGAACAGGACTTTTGATTAACAAGGATCTGATTCACAAAGCAAAGTTAGTGAAGCATACCTGAGCATTTCTACTAACTGTCTGGAGGCTACAAGCCTGGGGAAACCCTTTAGGCTTTCAGTCAGGAAGAGAAAGCAAGATTATCTGATAGGTAGAGATTTCTCACACGTGCTAATGAAGACTACATGTGACCATAGAACATAGGGTTAGAAGGGGCTGCAAATGTCATCTAGTCAACCCCCTGCCAAGATACAGGATTTGTTGGGTTTAAATCATCCAGGACAGATGGCTTTCCAGCCTCCTTTTGAAAACCTCCAGTGAAGAAGCTTCCACAATCTCCCTAGATAGTCTGTTCCATTCTCCTATTGTTCTTACAGTTAAGAAGTTTTTCCTGAGATTTATTCTAAATCTGCTATGCTGTAGTTTGAACCCATTGTCTCTTGTCCTGCCCTCTGTGGCAAAAGAGAGCAACTTTTCTCCATCTTTTTTGTGGTAGCCTTTCAAGTATCTGAAAATGGCTATCATAGCTCCGCCCCCTTAATCTCCTCTTTTCCAAACTAAACATGCCCAGTTCCTTCAGCCTTTGCTCGTATGGTTTACATTCCATCCCTTTGATCGTCTTTGTTGCTCAACTCTGTATCCCTTCCAGTTTCTCTACATCCTGTCTATACGTTGGTGACCACAGTTGGATACAATACTCCAGCTGAGTCCTAACCAGCTTTGAGTATAGCAGTTCTAACACCTCCCATGACTTGCATGCTATGCCTCTGTTAATGCAACCTACCATTGCATTTGCTTTTTTTGCAACAGCATCACATTGCTGACTCATGTTGCGGCTGTGACCCACCACAACTCCCAGATCTTTCTCAGCTGTGCTGCTGCCAAGCCAGTTACCTCCCATTCTGTATTTGTGCATTTGGTTTTTCTTCCCCTGAGTGTAGCATGTTACATTTGTTTTTGTTAAATTTCATTCTGTTGCCTATAGCCCAGTTCTCCAATTTATCAAGATCCCTCTGAATTTTAGTTCTATCTTCCAAAATATTGGCATCCCCACCCTGTTTTATAACTTGATCAGTATGTGCTCTATACCTACATCCAGGTCATTAATAAAGATGTTAAACAACACTGGACCCAGAACAGATCCCCATGTAACTCCACTTGAGACCTCCTTGCAATCTGACATCATTCCATTAATAGTTGCTCTGTGGTTGTTTAACTGATTCTGTTTAACTTAATGGTAGCTCTGTGGAGCCTGCATTTCTTCAGCTTACTTATCAGAATGTCATGTGGGACTGTGTCAAAGGCCTTGCTGAAGTCCAGGTATATTGTGTACACTGCATTCTCCCTATCCACCAAATCAGTTACTCTGTCAAAGAAGGAAATCAGGTTGGTTTGGCATGATTTGTTCTTGGTAAATACATGCTGGCTGCTAGTGATCACCCCTTCGTCCTCCAGGTATTCACAAATTGAAAGTTTTATCCATTGCTCTAGTAGCTTCCCAGGTATCAAGGTCAGGCTGACTGGTCTCTGCTGATGTTTAGGTAGAAACAATCACAGGTAAAAATCTTCAGGAGCAGTGATGATGATTATTAATAGCACCAAGATACGCCAATCATGGTTCAAGGCCCCATTGTGCTAGGCACTGTACAAACATGAAACAAAAAGATGATCCCTGCCCCACAGATCTTACAATCCAAGTACATGCAGATTCTGAGTGTAATTACTGGGATTATTAATAATTAGAAATTAGCCTGACAAAGCATTAGATTGTGATACATTTGAAATATTCAGGTCCAAGCAGGATTTTCTTGGACCTACAGTTAGAAGAGAGGTTGTGAAAATGGTGAAGAGAAGATTATTCAAAGAACAATAAGATAAAGCCTCAGAAATACTCAATGCTCATTTGATTAAAGCAGCTATCCTACACCTCATTTTGATTTACATGCTTATGTGAACTCGTAATGCATAAGGATGATTTCATTAGCCATAAAAGTATTATCAGGTGACACTGACAACCAAGTTTCACCGAGGGAAAAAAAATATTAAAGTCATTAAACTACCAATAAAAGCATAGCTTAAAACCACCCTTTCAACAATAATCAACTATGAAACAAAGGAACTGACAATTTGACATGAATCTGAGTCTTTGTGACTAAGGATTCTCAAGTAGAAAACTAAGGCCTGTCTAGTCTAGAAAGTACATCCATCAGTCCACTTCCTGACAAATCAATCATTAAAATACAATGGGCTGCTCAATACTGATGGATAAATCAAATTTAAAAGTTGGGCATTTGGATGAAAGTGTTAAAATCTTCTAACCAAAATTATGGCTATATACAATTATTGATATTGAATTAAAATTAAAAAAATGATAGAGAACAAAAATTACATGAATAATTTCTGATCTCACACAAGTGTAAAAAAAGTCTGCATTCACTCCACTGGAGCCAATGGACTAATTTACTGGTGTAAATTTGAATTAATGCTATTGACTTTGGCTGAGTTACTCTACATTTACATTTCTGTGATTGCCAGATTTAGTCAATGATGGGATAGTTAGGAAACACAACATTTCTTTACTACTACTGCTTCTTATATAGAACTTTTAATTTACAGATTCTAAAGCACATAACTGACATTCAAAATCATGATTACAACTCAGATGGCAGAAATTTTGTAAAAACACCAAGACATTTAGAG
The DNA here is from genome assembly GCF_009764565.3 of Dermochelys coriacea. NCBI lineage: Eukaryota > Metazoa > Chordata > Testudines > Dermochelyidae > Dermochelys > Dermochelys coriacea. The sequence goes on along the minus strand of NC_050070.1, from coordinate 75,507,272 downwards.
CTGTAGGCGGTCATACTATGGCCTCAAAGATCCAAGTGATACCCACCAAAAACTTAAAGTAGAGGAACCCTGACTTAGCCACAGTGGGCCACATTCATGGTGTTGGAAATAACAGTTGTGCATGCTGCACGTCGGTCAGGAAAATGGTGTAAGTGGTAAAGCAGTATAACGCACTGATTTTGCATTCAACTTCATAATTTATATACTGAACAGGCAGCTGCATGGATAGCAGCTAACAAAGGCCTTCCCACAACCCGGATCTTACATTCTTGGAGCTTTAGAATTCCACCTATGCTGCAGGAAGAGAGGGTTTCTTTTTAAATATGCTGTTTTTCTTGCTATTCTCCTTCTGCCCTTCATTGTATAAGTTACTCACTTTGCAGATCCAAAGTAGGGCAGGTTACAGTGTTTTATGGATTACGGTCCATCTGTCATTTTATCAACTTGTTTAACAACTTACACCAACACAGGATTTGGTGCAGAGACTGATCTGCTTATGCCATGTCTGGATTTTGCCCAAGAAGATAATTAGAGGGAAGATATATAGGCATCTCATACATAAGCTGACAGTATTATCAACCTACTATTGCATTTAGATGATTCTATTTGTGATGTTGGTACAAGTAAAACTTGCACGCTAGGGTGAAATTTACAGTTAAGCATCAGTTTACAGAAGTGTAAATGTAAACAGACAAGACAACAAGTGTCATATTATCACCTGACATTTACCATATAAATAATTGTAGCAATCAAGTATCATTCTCAGCCAAGAGGTACTAAGCCAGGTCTCATTCTTAGCAAAATTATTGCATGCAGCCATTACAAAGATTAATCTTAAACCCACTCAGTAACAAACTCCCATTGACTTTTAGATATCTCTAAGCTGGGAGCTCTATTGGAACAGGTGTCAGTGGAGGTCAGTCTGAATGATAGCATTAGTTTGAAAGTCTATGTATAAAGTTTTGAGAACTAGCTTTGATGAGGCATTATAAGATACATGTGTGTGTTGTGGCTGTGTACAGTGTATTGCTAAGGTGCATGGTGCAATGTGGAGGCGCATGAGCTGTGTTTGGATGAGGACATTCTGGGTCTGATTCTGATCTCACTTTTAGCAGTTTAGCTCCATCAAAGACTTCTTGAGTAACATCAGTGTGAGATAAGTATCTGGCTGGCTGGGTCAGAGGGTGTGAGAGAGAATGCATGACCCAAAGGGTCACTCGTTAACTAGACGCTGGATCTTGTCATATGAAGGTATCCCTCCTCTAGGCGCCAGCAATATGGTTCCATTCTCAACTCCCCCACCCCAGACTGCTTACAGAGGAAACAGAGCTGTGGGAAATCCTTTCCTGAGGTGGGATAACTGCACACAGTAACCAGATACCTCCTGCACAATAGCAGACCTTCTCACCATCTATTGCACTGTGCTTCATTGTTGTAGATTTTGTAAGACAGCTGCAATGAATGCATAGGAAAAAACTCTGGTTTTACTTATTTTTTTAAAGGGAGGAAAAATAAGATTTAATTTAGAAAGACTTTGTAAATGCAACATGGGCCAGATATTCAAAAAGTGGCCTATACTATTGTGTGCCCCAAACAGGAGACTAGATTGAGGCCTCTTTGGAAGTTTGGCTCCTCTATCTCTTTATAATAAAAGAAAACATACAGTGACTTGAGCTGGTCAGAAAAGTGTGTTGAAATTAAAAACATTTTTTGCAGATGATGTGATTTGAATGAAGTTCTGACAGAACTCTGCCTACCACACATGTTTAAAAACCTGCCTGGTTCCCTGCCAGCTCATTTGCCTGGCTCCTCAGCAGCCCACCTGCCAGAGGACCCCAAGGCTTCTAGAGGCAAAGTAAGGAGACCGGGTCATAGGTGGTCAGGCCTTGTGGGTGGAGTCTGAATGCCAGAGCCAGGGTCAAGGCAGGGCCAGAACCAGGAAGCAGGGCCGGAATGCAAGAGCCGAGGGTGAAGACAGAGCTGGAATCAGAGCTGAGGGTCACAATAGAAGTTAGCGAAGGCAAAAGCAGGGGTGGTTCTGAAACAGGAGCAAGGCTGGGACAGGATGGAAACAAGGCTTGATGCAGGGCAGGATTTAGGCTGGAGGCGGAGCTGTGGAAGAGCAGAGCAGGAGCAGGGCTTGGTCAGAGATGAGCACAGGGAGGCAGAGTCCATGGACATATGCATTAAGCAGCCAGTGAGCTGCTGCTGCTGCTGCTTAGCTTAAGAACAGGTCTGCTAGCTTCCTCAGCCATCAGGCAGCCTAGCTGGCTTATTAGGGTGTCAGGCATACTGAGTGGGAGCAGCTGCAGGGCCTTACTCCATACAGACAGGTTGCCAGGCAGACAGCCCCAGATCCAGGTCTCCATTTCCTTTCATGGAGAGTTTCAGACTTTGTGGTTTTGTTCTGAATCAGAACAAAACCAAATTTCAAAATTTTGGGACTCCTCCATGACATGGAATCTCCTTTCTCTGCACAGGTGTAAAGATGACAGTTATACTTTCCTAGTGCTGGAGGATCTCAATTTCCAGCTGAGGATCTCAACATACTTTACAAACATTCATGAGGTGAGCTAGGTAAACACCCCTATAAAGCAGGTAGGTATTATTATCCCCATTTTACAGATGGGGACACTGAGGTGCAATGAAGTTGAATCATTTGCCCAAGATCGCACCCAGGAAGTCTATGACAGTGGCAGGAAACCAGGTATCTTGACTCACCATCTTGTGCTTTTATAAAAAATCATTTCTCTTTATGCCATGCAATTACAGTGATTTGCACTCCAGCAGCTTTCATTTAGGGCCAGATACTGACAGCCTTACTCATGTTGAACAGTACCTTACTCTCTGGATGGCCCCACTGAAGTCAATGAGATAAAAGTGCTATTCACTGTGAGAAAAGGTGTCAGAACTTGGTCCATCATCAATAGCACACAGTTAAATATCTGTCCAAGAGATTGGAGTGTAAGTTAAATTCCCTCCTGAACAATTTAAAGTTGCTAATCAGCACTACAGAAAGGGCTTATACATTCTGCAAAAATCAATCACTTTTTTCATTATTTTTTCATCCATTTCCTGACCATTCTTTTATCTCTTCTCATTCCTTTTTCTGGGGGAAAAAAGGGGCTTAGCAAACAGGACACTAATGAAATTTATTTCACTCTAGTGCATTCCATGTTTTTCCCTGGTAAATCATCTAGAAATCTGCTGTCAGAGCTGCACAATTCTTTTAAAATAGACCATTGTTTTTCTTTCATAGGAAGGGTCTGAGTGGAGTTGGGTGATTGACAGTGTGGCATGCTGGCTAACAACTAATCATACTAAGTACGCTTCATGGGCAGTAACATTGTTTAAGGGGTGACTCCTGGAGTTTCAGAGGACTGTGTGTGAACTATTGCTGAGTGCTTAATGCCACATTTTCTTGCACAGCCCCTGTATTACCTGGATCCAAGTCATTGTTTGTAAAGTGCTTTGAGAATGAAAGATGCTGTATAAAACCAATTTTTATTCTTATTATTCCCACCCCCCCACCACAGATTGACATTGGGTCACATTTTCAGCACAGTGTGCTAGGAATTAAGCAATCAACTCTCATTAATAATAGCAAGAGTTGCAAACCTACTGCCCCCCCACACCGTGTGGAAAATGGAGCCCACCATGATCAGTAAAGTAAGTTCACACAGAAAGAGAACAAAAGTCTCAGATACAGTTTAATCTACTGACAGGTTTCTGGGGAACATAGCTATGATTATTAGCATTAAGGGTTTGATTAGGAGTTCCATGTAGCTGGAGATTGAAGTATCCTTTTAAATCATGCAGGGCTAAGTCCTCTTCTGAGAAGCATATTCGTGGCTCCTATTGACTTCAATGGAAGACATATCTGTGCCCCTCAAGGTAGGATTTTGGCATATAAGCTTTGACAGAAGGAACTATAACTAGTAATTTAGGTAATATAGTGACTGAGGGCCTGAGCTGGCCCCTCACACGATCGGACCCTCTATCTTTTATTCCCATAGGGCTGGATTTTGATACCCTGGCTCTAGTGTAGTAGCACTTTTCGCCTCAGATAGCCTTATTGACACTCATGGACAAAGGTTCTAATCAATGTGAATAAGACGGTCAGACTCTAACCTATAGGGACACGTTCACTCTGGACTTGAGAAGGGGCAGATTTACTAAAGACAAGGGAGCTTTTTTTGCTTACACTAGAGACAAACTTGGCCTACCAGGTTTATTTCTGTCACAAAGAAGTAAATCTTACCAGATAATTTTGGGGAAGTATACAGTGATTGAGTCCTAGGCATTTCTGAAATCCAAATGTATTTTTAAACTTCACCTCAAAGGGGTGAAAAACTCAGGTGTATCTTAAGTGTTAGTGTCCCAGCAATTCCTCCTAAGAGATCTAACTTTATCTTGACTGAAAAGAGAAAGCAGAAAACAGAATTTTTTTTCTATCATGTTTGCAATATGATGAAAATGTGGAATTCTTCTGTCTCTTGCTTTTCACCATTCTGAACTACTGTCAGACTTCTGTAAATTGTTTGCACTATAAACATGCTTTGCAAGTGAAAGGGCAAGTGTTAAGAAAAGCCAGAGCCAGCAATATGGTATTCAGTCTTTTTTATATATATAACTGACATTAGATGGGGACCAGCTGGATCTAACTCCACTAAGAAAAGCCAGGAATCATTTCAGACAATGGTATGATGCAACTGAAACAACAGCAGAATGTACTTAGATATTAATATGAATGATACATTTTTTTAACAAATAGTATTATAGTTCATTACAAACAAGAGGGAATGTTTTCGAGCAAAAATGGTTGACTTGTTTCTTTGCAGCATCTTCATCTATACAAAGAGCAAACAAGCTTTGGAAAGAGTGACATTTTTAACAGAGGGGTACTACCCAGATACCATCTATTGGAAAGAGCCTGTCACTATTACTCTTAATAATGTGCAATCTGTAAGACTCCCTTTTCTCCATTCCCCAGCCCATAGGTGCTGGAACTAGGGGTGCTGCTGTACCCCCCTGGGCTTGAAGTGGTTTCCATCATATACAGTTTGGTTCAATGGCTCTCAGCACCCCCACTATACAAATTGTTCCAGCACCCCTGCCCCAGCCATGAGGATACTAAAAGGGAAGGAAAGAGAAGGAATTTTGTTCACTCATAAAGACTATTATAATGCCATTGTCTAACACTAGTGGAAAGTATAAACTTCAAGTAGTGTGTTTGAATATGGCTGCTTCAGCTCAAGGAAAGTCAAGAGAATAGCAACCAAAATGGCTTAAAACCTGGAGATGACAAAGATTGGGATTATTTCAGGCTTAATCCTGCAGAGCACAGTTGTGGAGTGTTGTATGTAACAGAACAAGGTAAAGTATGATGTACAGTCCAGGAGATGCTGATCTTGCATTAATGACAGCACTGCTGTGCTGTTATCATGGTACACCTGCCTGATAGGTGGAGTAAGACCAGTGAGTAGGAAGCACATAGCTAGGTATCTCATTAGCTTGCTGAAGATTGTGTGTCCTTATCTCCTCAGATACACATGTTCTCTGCCCATGGTTTGCTCCTTTCATACCGTGCACACTTGTGAGTATGGGAACAGGGTTCTTTAGACTTACTGCTGCGCAATGAGACGGATTAACTTTGCACTTAACTTTACCTGCACCTGTGCATAGTCCCCAGTTACACTTGTGCTGGAGCTCAACAACCCTGAAAACTCTGCTGTACATCATACAAAGACTTGCAGGATCAAGATCAACCTGAGAATCTGAGCAAGATAATCTTGGTTCTTTCCCTCTTTAATAATAGTAATTCAAAAGTGCACATTCTTACTTCAAATTTGGAATAATCATCCCATCACATACAGACATTTACACCTGTTCTTGGTGTATCCATCTGTAACATTCTGGCAATGCACATGATTTCAGTGCAAGATTCCACAGCACATATAAGAGTGGTTTTCTTTCTTCCTTTCTGTATAGATTTTCCCCTGTATCTCTATGGCTTATACAGAGTGTGTTTTAATACAATGATGTACTTTTAAAAATACATTAAACTTCTAAATCTGAAAAATAGAAACCAAACACAAGTAATACATATTACATAAGCAACAAAGAGACAAAGTGGGCAAAGTAATATCTTTTACAGCACCAACTTCTATTGGTAAGAGAGACAAACTTTTTAGTTAGACAGAGCTCTTCTTCAGGAGGACCTGAAGCTCAGAAGTTTGTCTCTCTCACCAATAGAAGTTGGTGCGGTAAAAGATATGACCTCTCCCACTTTGTCTCTCTAACATCCTGGGACAGACATGGCTACAACTATGTTGCATAAATAATACAAGCAGATACGTAGCTTGTAGGTAAAGTAAAAAACAAAACAAATTTAACCCAGTGCCCCAACATGCTCTATATCTCATTCAATTTGCAATCACTGGTCCACCCACCGCAGAAATTAAATGAGAAATGTTGAGTGCTATTGAGGGCTATTGAGCACTGTATATTTTCCACAATGTATAAATCACACAATTGTTTAGAACAGGTGTTTCTGTAATTGTGATACATTAAGAAAATAGAGAGTGTTCAATGGCTATTAATCCTCACACTTTATGTATGTACTGTGGTGGCCTAGTGCTGGTTCCTAGTGTACTGGCTGTAGGAAGGAATACTGGCCGACTCAAAATCTGATACCTGTTTTCATGTTGTGTTTTTCATTTTAGAATCTAGTTTAAATACACTAGTTAACATACAAGTGTATATTCATGGCTCTCCTATAAAAAAGCTAATTTAAATAATATTCAAACCAGCATAACTAAGGGACATTCTGTTGCCATGTGTTCTATCAGGCATGTAAAATCAGCATGATTAGACTTGTAGGTATAACATAGAGAATATGGGAAGCAGACTCTTCTTGACTGAAGGCTCATACCAACTCTGGAATCCTACAGGCTGAGGCAAATATCTTTAATTCCTTCAACTAAGATTGTTTTTTGGTGAAATAGGAAGTGCCTATGAAATAGTGAGAAATTGGGGCCTGTGAACTAGAAGTTCTATTAATTAAAGATAATAGAAAGAAGAAACAGATATAACATATCTTCTGAAGGGTTGGGAAATTAAGGAAGTCTCCTTAATTGCCCCATATTCCTGCAAACCAGGGTTTTCCTCTTCCAGGTGGGGAGGAGGTATGTGGTGGTGGAATCTCATGCAAGCAACAAGTTCAAGCTCTCCAGTTGGTAGCTCAGTTTTTCTTGATATTTCAGTAGATAAACTGCCTGGGCAGGTAGTTCAGGAAGTATCTCAGCAGCTTGCTTGAGTATGCAGGCAATGATAATAGCTGCATGTAAGAAGCTGCACAAAGGAAGCCAATTACAGACCACACAACCACCTGTATAACTCAGGAATTGTGTTACATATTCTTTGAATGCCATCTATCTACTAACTATTTACATATGTAAAGATATAGAACAATCTCATTAAAGGCAACGGTAAAGGAAATACTAGAGAAAATGAAAGGGCTTGAGATAAATGCTAAATCACAAGCCCAGGCCATTTCTTCTTGTGACTCAGCCCTCTGGCTGAACCACATATAGTCCCAGCCCTTCCAGGATAAACCAAAAGTCCAGTAAACAACAGCCCACTGACCTAACTTTGGGACTTCAGCCCAACTCTGGACTCACTAGTCCTTATCCCAGATATCAGGAAGTTTCAACAGTCCCTATCCTTGTGTCAGAGGTTTTCCAGCAGTCCAGTGGAGCTCCCTGACCCAGCCAACCTTCTCTCCCTGAGTGAGATCCAGCAAACCACTCTCCTTCTTGGTCAGCTCCCAGATGAGTTGCCTTCAGCCCTTTTCAGCTCCTTGTTCCTCCAGGCTTAACACCTACTGCAGGGCAGGTGTAGCAGAGCAGGGCTGAGTGAGCCCATAGGCTCTCATTGACCTCTTCTTTCCCAATGTGAGGTTTGCACACCACATCACAAAGGCCCTTATTCAACAAAGCAATTAGGCCCAGATCCTCAAAGATATTTAAATGCTAATGCAATGGCAGTTAGGCACCTACATACCTATGAGGATCTGGGACTTAAGGACTACTTAATTGTTTTGCTGACTACGGATGGACATAAGAACATGCTTAGGTAGTTGCTGAATTGGGGCATAATTGCCATGTACTAAGATAAAAGACAAAGGATACAATTTTCAGTCCATGATCTTAATTATGAGGAATGTGAAGGGATATTAATAATATGGATTTTGTTAAAAAGCAAATCCATGCACACATATGCAATTTCCTACAAAGGAACACTCCTTCTACAGAAACTTCACAAATGTGTAGCTAGCAAGGACACAGTGGAAGTCCTTACAAATGAGGATACAAACATGTCAGATAGTTGGCATTTAAGTAATAATTTGGCAATAATTATCTTTAGTTCTCAGCAGGCCCAAGGGTTCTCTGCGCAGTACTGTACTGACATGACGGGCCAGTTCTTTCAAGCCAGCATCAGAAATATCATTACATCTTGCCTCCAGAAGTTGTGACTTTGTTCCACAGGGAGAGACCAGGTCAACTCTGAGGTCACCTCTGCAGCCACTGGTAATGCTAACATCAGGCTGGCAGGAGATTAGAGAGAAACATTCATTCAATAAAGTCAAAAGGATTTTGTCTCCCTAAAGCACTGAGAAAAATGAGTTTATAGATAACTCAACTATTGCTTGCCCTATGGACATTATCCTTTAACTTTCAATGAGGCAGCACATGCTGTTATCCTGCAGGTACCATGTGAAGCTGAACCTCTTCCAGCCTTAGTAAGAAACAGAGGCTCCTGCTGGCCAGTTTGCAAGCACACTGAACACATTATTAAAGGTACATGATCTACAAAATTGTCCCACGTCAGAGCCTATTTTTAGGTGGTTTTACAATTTGCCAGTTGCTGACAATGCTCCTTTACCATTGGATGCTTCTGAGTCTACTGTTCATTGAATTGCCCTGTCTGGATAGATCATTTGCAGCTTTGAGGGAAACCTCCTTCACCTTTTAATCTTTCCATTGACTCCTGCTTCATGATCAGGCTTGTCACATACATGCAAACAATGGGGAATTTTTTCACTTTTTTTTTTTAAAAAACAGGATAATTTGTTAACTTTCTATGTAGGCTGAAGACTCAGTTGACCATGCAGGCATCTTTCTTTACTCAGTTAAAGCTTTAGAGGATCAAATAAAAGTTAGAGGCACTTGGAGGTGAATGGGCTCATGACATTACCTTTCTAGAAACTTTTCTGGAAAATATTTTTTAAGAAGACAGACCAGTTCCTTTTAAAAAACAACATTCTACACTACACACCATTGTCTGTGGTATACTTGGAGCTCAGATACTCTGAGAGGAAGACACCAAAGTAGCAACTATTTTTTTTCTAGTAGTGTTTTCTCTTTCAGAGAGTTTCAGGCCTTTACTTTTAAATGTTGATTTGCAAATTGTATTTTGTGTTAGAAATGCTGAATGCATTTCCCCAAAGTTGCCATCTATCACTACTGACAGATTATTGGTTAATTCTCCTTTGAAAAGACATTCCTCCCACACCAAAAAAACCCCTCTAATATTTTGCATCACTTTCAAGAATAGATTTCATACTCATGCACCCCCTCCCCTGTGGCTTGGCTCAAGCCTACACCATGGCATTTGCTAAGTGAAGTGGCTTCTGCCTCCTCCTCACATGGGTTGGGTCCTGAGTTCTTTGTTGCAATGCCTCGTCCCTCCACCCAAGGTGACTCCTCTCTGTGCCCAAGACACAAGGGAAAATGTCTAACATTAACATTCTTAACAAGGAGTACAACCCAGTACACAAACAACATATATTAATACAAATCCCAACATATGAAATAACACACCCCAAAATGACAGTTTAACAAAGGGGACTTTATTGGGGACAGAAAAAAAGAAAAGGTTTTAGGGAGGGTGTGACATTTCCCAGTGGTAGCCAGGATTGTAGACATCTCAATATCACCTGCTCCTAGCATGAGGAAGCCTGTCTGTACCTGACATGGGCCAGCTCCCCAACTCAACCGGCCACTGGCAACACATGCACTCCCTGCAATCACTCTGCAAGTTAGTGATTGGGACCAACCCTCAAGCCCTCCAAGCATCTCCCTGAAGTGTCCGGTTTCTGGTCCACTGGACACTTGCAGTATTCACAGATTTACTGTTTCCAAAGAGACAGAACAGCCCAGCTTACCAGTTCCACCTCAGATACCACTTTGCTTAACATACAGCACTTAGATATGATTATAGTGAGCTCAAGTATAAGCTTATTTAACAAAGCAGAGATTCAAGTAACAGCAGCTAGAAGTATAGGAAAGAAATGGTTACATATGAAATAAAATCATAACATACATTCTAGAACTAGATGCTCATGGCTTGTAGACTAATGATCACACAAAATCTTTGCTAGCACTTCATAGCCCTGGTTGGCTGTGACTCTTCGTTCATGAGACAGATTTATTGTCAGTTTACCTCCTAGGTGAAGGATCCAGTATGTTTCTTTGCCCCTGCCCAAGATATACCAGTCTCATCCTTCGTCTTCACTAATAAACAGGACACCCCTTGCTGTTTGTTGCTTCTTGTAGATTTCTCTCATTTTGCAACTGGTTTAGAATGCAAACAGGCATACAGTGTGAGGCATACAACACAACAGCCAAATGGCCAGACAGGGAGATAGGCATCTGTTACCTTCTGCCTGAAAGGAACACCTCCAAGGTGTCACCTTCTGGTGACCTCACTTAACTTCAAGACCGTACAAACATAATTTTCAGTATAGATACATTACTCCTTAAATATTATCTGTACATAGCTTTCTCAGTGATTACTGCCTCTCAGTAGAGATCTTTCATGGCACCTTTTTGGTGGACTATCCAACCCAGGAGATCTCTGTAAAACCCTATGCACCCCTTGTGCGCTCTGCCTGGTGGCACCAAGGGATCCCTGGTTCACAGAAGGACAGGGTTAAGAGTAACTAAAAGGCTGTAACATCAATAATATAACACATTTCCCACCTCCCACCATTCACAATTATAGCACAGCCCCCAGCTCTCTTCCTGGCATCTTTCCAGGCACATGGCATGCCTAGGATGAGTCCAGAGATGGGCTGCAAACATTGGCTACCTTAAAGAAACACAAGGTACCCACTTACAATGTTTTCACCCCTAAATGGGACAGGGTCCTCTCCTGATTCCTTGAATGAAGTCCTGTGGAAGTCTTGGCTGACTCTAGGTAGCAAGAGCCAAGTCAGATCTCTGCCCTCTGGACGCTTGTCTCTACTGGGCTGGCACTCTCTGACCACACACTAGAGTCTACTTTCTACAACACTTCAAAGTCTCCCTTTGTAGGAACTTGGACTTTTGGGAGATAAGCAGAGATTCCCTGAGCTGTTCTGCTTCTCTCTCTCAGCCCCAAACTCAAAGGCCCCCAAAGTGAAACAAAAACTAGTTTCTTAGGATATATCTACACTGCAATTAAAAACCTGTGGCTGGTCCATGCCAGCTGACTTGGGCTCCTGGGGCTTGGACTAAGAGGTGGTTTAATTCCAGTATAGATATTAGGCGTTGGGGCTGCAGCGCAAGCTCTGGGATCCTCCCACTTCTGAAGGTCTTAGAACCTGGGCTCCAGCCTGAGCCCAAACACTTACACAGCAATTAAACAGCTCTTTATCCTAAGCCCCATGAGCCCAAGTCAGCTGGCACTGGCCAGCTACAGGTTTTTAATTGCAGTGTTAGTCTCTGAGTCAGTCCCCTCTCACTGAAGGATTGAGCAACCTGGCTCATCACTGGCCCAGCAAGCTGCCTGTATAAATCATGCCACCAGAAGCCTCCCTATTAGCTTCTGAAGTAGTTTCCAGTCTATTCTGTCCCAATGCAGACTTTAAACAGGCTGGGAAATGGCATGGTTGTAGTGCAGAGGTTAGGTCACCTAACGGCTCAGTCCAGTGTTTCTGGAGCTGACAAATTCCAAAGGGGTGTTTTGCTCCCTTCACGGCTTGATTATCACACTCCGCATGGTATGCTGCAGAGAACAGAAACTAAAGAAACTATAGAACAGAAACTAAAGTATTTGCAGTAAACAATTTGTTTGACGAATTTAGCCCTTGACAACAAACTTTTAATTTTAATTAATTTGATAATTATTAAAAATTATTGGCAGAATAGTTTATGTGATGTCTTCACTGCAGTTATCGCTCACAATATTTTCTATTCATGATTTACTATGGCCCCAATCCATCAGATCACTTAAGTTTGTGCTTAACTTTAAACACGTGACCGATTCTGCTGAAGTAATAAACATTTGATTTTCTGGATCAGGGCCTATTTGTGCTGCATGATTGATCACCTGAGTCACCTGGTCAAAGATTATAGTAAAACTGTTCTGATGCAACATCAACAGACCCCAGTCATTGGCAGGCGGGATCAAACTTGGGAGTTTAGTACATGAGCCTCTACTGCATGAGCTAAAAGCCACCTGGTTGTAAGCCAAGGCTGTGGAGCAGATCTCTCTCTCTCTCTCTCTCTCTCTCATAATTTGCTGGTATGAATGTTCACAGAAAGTGAATACAAGGAGCTTTAATGCTATCAAGGCAAACACATTTTTTTAAACAAATTCAACAAATAATTTTGCAGCATGCACCCAATTCTACTTAGGAGCACTGTTTTTTGTCTTCTGCTTTTTCCTTTAGTGTAACAAAAACATCTGAATTAATATGCCTAGCCATCGTTAATATGAACTCCATTATCCTGTTTCAATCACTCAAATTACTAGCATTAGCCTTTAGACTGACTTCAGAATTACAGATGAGAGGGTTACACAATAGACATTGGAGAATCACTTAAAAAAAAAAAAGAGTATTCCGCAATCCTTCATTGAAATACCATCCAGCAATTAAGAGAACCAAATCTAGTCAGACTGAGAAGTAGTCACATGAGTATACAATACAATAAACACACAGTGTAGAAAAGCAGAGGCCATTGAACTTTATTTCACTTCCCAACTGCAGCATTACTCATAATTCATGGGTATACTCGCTTTTCAACCTTCAAAACCTTTCCCCGAGTATTTGCAGGAGTCTCACATAAATATTGCTACAGTAAGTAACATCAACACTTAGCTGTTTTTCAGGAAGAGCTGTGTGATATTATTATGGTATTCCATTAAGCTAGCTGCAATGTGCAGGAGGGCTAAATCAAATCATACCGGTTAAAGGTAACAATTACACATGTACAAAAGAACAATGGCAGGGAAAAGTTTATTTCAACCTGCCCATATTTCAAGGTGTAAATGACAGTTGTAGGCTTTAATGGCCAAGTGGGACATCATGTTTGTACTGGCAAAATGACTCTGAGTGAACACAGAATGAAGCATATGTTAATATATTGTTTATCTACAGCTGAAAAAAAAATGGATCTACAAACTGCTTTATTTTGTAAGGATGGTAACCTCATTCCAAAGCATCAGGGAAAATGGCCATTTAATTAAAACAATCAAATGTTGTGAAATAATTAATACAAGATCCTTCCCTGAATTGGTTTTAAAACCTGACTGTCAAAAAATAAAATTAGAATTACTAAATTTAAATGTAAACAGGGAGTTAAGAGAACCAACTCATACCACAACACATGCTTAAGTACTTTCATCCATCCTTCTTCAGGGACACACTTAAATGTGTGCTCAACTATAAGCATGTGCTTGAAGCCAAATAACTTCAATGCAATTTAAGCATGTGCTTAAATGCATTTCTTGACTGTGAATACTTTCCTGAGTCAAGGCCTAAGAAACAGCCTTTTCATGATGGCTCAGATCCATCAAAGGTATTTAGTTATTTGATTTCAATAGGCATTAGGCACCTAAATACTTTGGAGGATCTGGGGCATCTGCCTACAACTCCAACTACTTTTACAGAGCACTCACCATCATACTTTGTGAAATACAGTTAACTCAGACCTCAGCAAAAGGATGGCTCAAGTATCCTTCGAAGAGTTAATCTTGTTACGTATTAGAGTGAGATATGCAAAATTGCATGTAGGGACGAGGGAGGCAAGCTGCACTGAAGAATTCAAAGCCTAATTTCACTGCAGAAGCGAGAGACTAAACAGAAATAACGATTCGTTAGTCTGAGCTGAGAAAGATAGGGAGAGACTACCAATAGTGGTGGGCTCAGACACATTACTAGCCCATTTACATGGAAAAATAGTCAAAATTTTAATATATGTACAATATACCGATCTAAATGACCCACTACAAAACATCACATTGCAATCTGCGTCTCTGAATTAAGCAGCCAGCATAATCTGCTGATATGGAATTGCTTTTCTTTCAGCTTTACCTGGGTTCTCTGCCTACATTCAGTATTATAGCAATCTAGGATCTCTTTCCACTCTGCTGAGGAGTTCTCTTTTTGTTTTTTTCCCCCTGAACTGGAGAAGTCTGACTGCTGTTTTATGTGGGTGCTTTGTTGTAGACATCTGAAGACTGGCTTTGTGGTTGTGTGGGCTCCTTGTGGGAGAACCCTGAAACTGGATGGTATAGTCTAAACCGTCTCAGAAAGCTGCACTTACACTGGACTCTATTTTATTTCTTTCCTATAGTTGAGCTGTAGTCTATCCACATGACTATCTGTTATTACAGATCACCTCCTTGAAGGGTGATAAAAAGCTTGTACCACCTAATGCTAGAGAGAGGCTATGATTGTTTGGTGATGTTTTCAGATGCACTTGGGAACTGTATCTGTTGTGTGCTATCATCAGCTTAATTAAGATAAGGATATGGAGTTTGTTACAGGGAAAAAAAAACAAATGATTTATATGGCATTAATTGTACTGATGAAGTGCAGGTTTATCAAGATGCATAAATACAAATGCAATATGAATTCAAATAAGATGATAAAATGAAGTGCTAGAGTTCTTTTCAACAGCTTTCCATAATTCTCACACTTTCTTAAACTATAAAGTGTGCTGTCTGCTAGGAAGAAAGTTTGAAGTGAGATAGGGACAGAGGCAGAGGGCAGGACTGACTATACAGATAAAAATAAAATGTAAAGCTGACTTTAGATGAGTGAATTTGATCCAGTGGAAGAAAATTCACTCTGCTCCCTGCCATGCAGGTAGCATGTTTGCCTCTGACGGCAGCAGATTATTTGTTCTTTTTCCCTGACACTGAACTAAAGAATGCATTGTGGGAAAACCATCATGACACATGACACAGTGCAAAGGGGGATCACAGCGTGAAGCAGCATCAAGGGGCTTACTTGGCCTTGATGCACTCTTGCACAGCATGGGGCGCCACAGATGAGTGTCTCTTCCAACTCAAGCAGTGGTGCAATTTGCACAACTCTCATGAGAGCGCATGGTGAAGCCGCTCTCAAAGCCCTCATGTAAACAGGGCCAAAAAAAAAAAAGAGTAAAGCCTCTGCACCATGCTCAGAGAAAAGCACAAAAGGAGATAGTTCAAAAGAGGTTTTGCCCAAGGGGAAGAGGGGGAGAGAGAAATGAAATACAAATATTAGAAGCAAATGAGAAAGACTTAAAAATAGAAGCTGGCAGTTAGCACAATTGGGAGAGGAATGGTCAGAAGAACTAAAGTACAGCAAGACACTGGATGGCAAACCACAAATGGAGATTTATGTGCCAAGGAAAAACTGTAATTGAAATAAAGATACTAATATGTTTCCGTGGCACAAATAGGCCCGGAAACTTCTTCAGAATTGCCTAAGTTCAGATCATACGTTTGCATAAAAAGAGAGAAATAAAGCTCTGCTATAAGTGTTCCTCGCTAGCCTGTCTCTGAGCAACAGGCCCTCCTGTGTTCCCACTCCCTTGTTGCTCCTGCTTATCATAATATGCTACTTTTGCACATCAAATTTACATTTCAAAAATGCTGAATCGCGGCTCTGAAATTAATTATTAATCTTTCATCAGTCCCTTCCACAGATACATTTTTAACTTTGATTTTGCTACCCATTCAGAAACGGGGGGAGTGGAAGGGGAAGAAGCTTTAATCTTGTCACTTTTCTTTTGGGTTCTGTTCTCATGTGTTACCACTTCTAGCCCCATAAGTGCTCTGAAGGTAGAACTTTAACTTTTGTTCTTGCTTTTAAAAGACATTTAAAACAGTTGGGAGAAACAGGAATTTTTTTACTCTATGGGCTTCACTCACAGATGGTCAGAAAAGCTCATTTGGCCTTGAATTTTAGTCCTCATGAGGGTATATTGTACCACTTTGCCAGCTCTGGACTGGATTGTTACTTGAACTATATGCCTGTGCAGGACAGTAAGAATGCCCACTTGCACTCCTGCTGGTCCTGTCCAGAACATTGGTCCAGGTGATGCCTGCTTCCTCCCCTGCCCAGAGGTTGGTGGATGGGGTCAGGTAAGAAATGGGCAAAACATTGGCTGTATCAGCCAGCACAGCGGAGTCAGTCAGATGAGGAGCAGCAAAACTATCATTACAAAAAGTCAATTATTACCCTCCCGGAGCAAGTGGGGAGCAGGGAGGAAATTGTGCATCAGAGGTGTTTGAGGCATAATGCTTGCTGTTGTTAGACCTGGGATGCTGCGTTATATCCTTCATCCCTTGCTTGGGATTGTGCCTCATGGCACAACCTAGCCCATTGGATTGGCCAAACAAATACCTATGAAATAACCAGCAATAAAGGAGACAGTTTCTAAAGGATTATTGAAAATGGATTCCTGTTTGCCTGTAAACTGCAAAATTGACAAGGCATTAGATTAGCAACTAATCACACACATGCACACAGCACTAGTGTACAAATCTGTGCTAACACAGAACTAAAATGCTTTGTGCAGGCTGCATGCTGAATTAAGAAGAAAAAAACCTAGCAGTGCTCCATTAGGTGCATTGTTTTAAAATAATATTCTGCTTAAAAGGAACAAAATAAATAAATTAAATAAATAAAATAACCAGCCTCTTTACATATGCCAGTACAACATGGTATCTATTTAAAGGCCAAAGACATCCATTTATAAGAAACCCAACTTTACATTTTTATTCACATGTATAGGCTAAGAAATATATACTACTTCCAACAGTTCCTTTGCTGTTATTTTAAGTGAGCTTTACTGGGTGCATGTTTGAATGAATGTGTCTCAGAATGTTGTACTTAATCAGAGGTGAATTTGAATCAATAGACTATAACTTACAAGAAATCAGATAAAGTACAAGGGAAAAATAAAGCAGAAAATCCAGTGCAAAACATACCATGGTTGGATTTTTTCCCTCCACGTATTATCAGGAAAGTAGACCTGCCTATGATATAAATATATCCTCTCAATTTGTCACTGTGTTCATTCACTCATGATCGTGTTTGAGTTGTATCACTCCCTATTTTAGCTGTAGTGTCAACAAGCAAGTCTGGTATAAACTGCACATACTGCTCCTTAAGTTTAGCACCTTAATTAAGGTTGTAGTTCAACAATAATAATAAATTAGCATTTGCATAATGTGCAAAGCACTGTACAGACATTAACTATCACAGAACACTAGTGGGTAAGTATTATTATCATCCTCCTTTTGCAGCTGGAGAAATTGAGATAGCAAAAATGACATGACTTGGCCAAGGTCATCGAGGAGTCAGTGGCAAAGCAAAGGTTAGCAATCAGGACCTCCTGAATTGCAGCCTGCTGGCTGTTCCTCCAGAACAGTGGTTCTCAACTAGGGGTCCGGGGTCCCCTAGGGGGCCTCGAGCAGGTTTCAGGGGGGCTTCCAAGCAGGGCCAGCATTAGACACACTGGGGACCAGGGCAGAAAGCCAAAGCCCCAACGCCTGGGGCTGAAGCCCAGGTCCCTCAGCCCCGCCATTTGGGGCTGAAGCTGAAGCCTGAGCAATGTATCTTCATGGGGGGGGGGCTGTGGCATGGGGGCCCAGGCAATTGTCCTGCTTGTACCCCCAAATGCTGACTCTGGCTTTTATATGCAGAAAACAAGTTACTGTGACACAGATTGGCCATGGAGGTTTTTATAGCATGCTGGGGGAGGCCTCAGAAAGAAAAAGGTTGGGAAATTCTGCTCCAGAGCACCAGCCCTATATCAGCATGTACTGGTTGGTCCCTTTATAGTGTATGTGACTCTACCATTAGAATTTGCTATTTTTAAAAGCAGATTGTGGTTTCAGTGTGTTGACACTAAGTGTGCACGTACGCAGAACTGTGTATGGATGATCAGTGAATACCATTTCCAGAGGGGAAGCATGGAGGTCATGCAGGGTCATATGCCCCCCCCCCCAGCATGCTCACATGGACTAAGCATGCTCTGTAACACTGCTGAAGATGTCTGCCCTCAGTCTGCTCCCCATTTTACCCCCCCTGCTATTGGCAGGCACTGGTTGTCTCTGCCCATTTCTGCAGTATGCCACCATAATGCACTGGAGATGAGGTGCGATAAATAATCCCACAGTCTCATTCATGGGGATGCAAAGCAAGAGCAAATAACAATAACAACGGGGCTTGTTTCCTAAAAATAAGCAGGGCTTATGTGCTGGTGTCACAGAGGTTACTCCCTGTGGAGTGCATTGAATTCCTTATAGCTAAATAAAAATAGCCAGATCACGTAGCTGCAGAGTAAGACATGAGTATGGTTTCAGCAGGAACGTAGCTCCATGCAAAAATCCAATATTGGCCTTGGGACACATCCCTTTTTGCCCATATAACATTGAATAATGTGTGTGGCTGACAATGCTAGTGATTCTTAACTGTGCACAGACTCTTTTCACTCAAAATGTAAGCTCCATTTTTTAATGTCTTAATGTGGTTGTTCTTGTCCTCTCCCCATGCCCAGCTGGTGAACTGGTAGTTATGGAGGAGGAAGGCAGCACTTTGCCTCTGCATTTTCTCCCCTTCAGTTTGTAGAGCCATTGTGGTTCCTTCCACCCCAAGTAGCACCTGAAGGAAGTTGAGCACTTATCAGTTACATTAGTCACCCTTTTAAATAGGCCCAGAGGGTCACCCTGAGCTTTGTCTGCATGGGATGGGATCTCTGTACTGGAACTAATACACAGATTACACTGCCCTGCACAATGCCCCCAAAATAGCAGAGGGTGGGGTGGAGGTGGAGAAGATGGCTCTCCAACAGTTGGGAGGAATAATTCTCCTGACTGAAATTATACCACCAAGCAGCAATCCCATGTTAAATCCAACATGAATTTGAGAGGAGAGGTTGAAGGAGAACCTATTCCTGTGCGAGTCCTGTGCCCTGCTAAGCAAGGATCACCTCATTAGCTGGAGGAGCATCTGTGGTGGGTTTGGACAGAGAGGAGTGGCTAGGACAGTGCTACACATGCTCTCCCTGGTTCCCCTTCCCTCTCCCAACAGCCTGCAGCATGTGTGTTTCAGAGACAGGGAGAGTGCTGCTTCTTTTTTGTTCCCTCCCCTACCACTCTGTGCTGCAACATGAGGTGTGGGGGATATTTCATGTGGCACCGTGAGGTACTGAAGTCTGTCCTGCCCAAAGTACTGAAGCCTGTCCTGCCCACTCCTGCAATACCCTATCTAATCACCTGGGGAGTAAGCTAACTAAAATCTTCCCACCACTCACCAGGTAGGTAACAGAAGACTAGAGAGGGGAATTCTTCAAAAACAAACAGGAAATTTATTAAAAGGTTATTAACAATGTCAGGGAGAATAAAACAGATTAAAACCATAAAACAGCAATGTGGTTGTCCAAAGATTGGCCTGAAGCCCGGTTCCCAATGCAACTCTTGGAAATTTACACTTCTAACAAAATAAGCTAAACCAAGGTACCCCAGAACCGTACTGTATCTCGAAGGATCTTGAGTGGAATCAGCTGTTAAGCTGTTAACCAGATGTTAAGTCACAGTCTCTCCGTTGCTCGTAGGGACCTGGACCTGTAACTGTGCACCTAGTGGTTCCTGGGGACAGGAGGAGCTCAGGACCATCACTGCATTGGAACCAGAAGCCAGGAGACTGCTGGTGTTGGCAATCACTGGAACCAGGAACAAGGTAAGTGGATTCAGGTCGAAGATACCCAGATCAGTGGGATAGATCAGGTAAGATGGTGAAGGAAGTTCTCGATGCCCATGCAAACGTGATAGTCACTGGCTGCCTCTCAGATGGACAGCCCCGCTGACAGGGTGTGCTGCCCTTTTATGCCCTCTGTGTCGCAAAAGTTCTAGTTCAGACTGGTTGATCCAGTCTCCTCAGAGGCAGTTTCTGTGGCAAACCCTGTCTTCCGCCAAACAAAAAAGTGCGAAAGTGCATTGTAAACAACCAAAACTGGACTTCCTTTTAAAAGATGGATTTCATTGTCCAAAATGCCTTACAACTAATTATTTTAATACAAATACAATAAATTCAAATGTGAACAGTGAAACCAGCATTAGTAAGCATGAATAAACATATAAAGGGAACTCCGCCCTACACTGCCATTGGACAATGGGGGTTGGGATGGGTCAACGGATTAGCTCTGACCTGTTGGGGTGGGGGCTGTTTCTGTTTGCTGCTGGCGAGCAGCCATTTTGGGCTCTTGGGCATGGGTCCCAAGCATGACATTGCATGATGAGGGGATTTGCCTCCATATCTCACACAGCCTCATTTTATATCGCCTACCTCATGTGTGGAGAAGGGGAACTCTGGCTTCCAGCCAGGGTCCCAGGCAGGTCTGGAGGTGTAGAGGGGTATTGCCCTTAGACCACACTCAGGTTTGTAGAACCTCCAGGGGTGGGAGGGAAGGGTCATTGGAGCTCAGTGGAGCTGATGGATAGTTTGCGGGGTGTGTGTGTGTGTTTCCCCCTTGGTAAATAGTTTTAATAAAGTTGATGTTCATGTCTTATTGTTTCTTGGTTGCATCAAAGTCACTTAAACCTACAGACATGCCAAAAAAAGGAAAAACGACGCCCACAAGCTGGTTGCCTTTTCTGATGAACAGATCATTATGTTTCAGAGCTGAACTTGCCACACAATTCTCTAGCTCCCTGCAGGCAAGTAGAACCCTTTGATGTCATTAGCTACCCCTTTGCAGAAGTCCTAAATATTTAAAAAGCAGAATAAACAATGTTTATGGGATGAAGCCTACTTCTTATCCATCTTTCCCTTAAATTACCTACCTTCTCTGTCCTTCCTCCATGAATAGAGCTGTCCTTTTGCACCACTTAAATTAAATTATGATGCAACAGCTCTCAAAGAGAAGGAAAAGCTAGTGCATGAAACAGAACCAAGCTGTGGAACTTGTTGCTGCAGGTGATGTTTGAGGCAAATAGCTTTGTAACGGTTAAAAAAAAGAAGAAGATGTATACACTTTAGAGCTAAAGCCTGAGAGCCAGTAACCAGGGTAGTAGGGGGTTTGCCAGCCCCTTACTCCTCATATGTTGGCTCTGTCTCTGCATAACTAGTCCTGATGGAAGAGATCCAACCGGCCTGTGGTGGGAACTGAGTGTGCAAATAAACTCCTCTCTTTTTCCTCAGCAGCCCCCTCTCCCCTGGCATGGGGCTCTGGACATTACTGCAGCCTTGTGCAAGAGAGGCAGACCTGGCCAGGTCCCTAAATATAGTGCCCATCCCAAAGACCTATCAGAATAGGGAGGGGGTTGAATATGCTTTTACCCTCACTGGATCACCTTACCTGGGGGTGAGGGTACTATGCCCTGCTGGATTCTGCTCCACTGTGGAGCCTGTAGCTGGCTATAATTTCCAGGCTGCTCAGAGGGTTGGGGATGCTGTACACCAGTGCATCCCAGACGGTTTGAAAGCTTAGAGACCCCCCCACCATCCCCTGTCAGGAAACTGAAACACGTTCCTTCCTCCTTCAGCTCTGCCGTGTGTTGTTAAAGGCCTGCACAGCTTAATCTGTACATGCCTCCCCCCCGGCTAGTCTGACTTGCTCCCCACTTTGGGAAATGTGCGCACGCGTGCACACACACACACATTCCTGCGGGCCTGTAGGAAAGCTATCATGGATCGCCTCCCCTGGGCTAATACTGCTGTAGGATTTCAGTTCTGCTTTCTGGCTGTGTAATCAGCCTGGGCTCAAGTGCTCTAGTTAGTTCCAGGCTGCAGAGCACTTTGGAGCCAGGATTTAGCCAAATATGAGTAAGAGTAGCATCTGCAGACACAGAGCTAAGATAACAGTTACCAGGACTATCAATCCTCTTGCTTGAGGGCATAAGCTGCTCTTGCTTGAGGGCATAAAATGAGGTCATGAAGGAATTTCTGCCAACAGTATAGGACTGAAAAATTACAGAATGTGTTTTAACAAGGCCTTGACAATTTATAAAGCTTCTGGCATCAGAGGCCCAATATCAGAGTAGGTGGGTCATTATTTCAGTACAATTCTTATGCTCATCACTTCTTTTTATAAATACATTTATTTATGTTAACCTAAAGCAATCCAAAGAGGCCCAAAGGGTTTTTAAAGCTAAATACAGATATGGACATATGTTCAATCCCTCTGAAGCATCTGGCTCTGGCCACTGGATACTATTGGTCTGACCCAGTAGGGCCATTCTTATGGTGTTATGTTCTTAGAAGACAACCATGCAATACAACAGTAGTGAATACAGATGAGAAACACTAAAAGGAGATTTATTGCAAAGCATTTCTTAACATTTTGTAAAAACAGAATTTCCCACTTGTGTGCATGTGACTGAAGGAAAGTAGTGCATTTCAGACCCAGGAGTTTATCACATGATGGGAAGCAGTGTGGCCTGGTGGCATGATCCCAAGGTGGGAGGTAGGAGTCCTTAGTTCTCGTTGCACCTCTGCCACTGACACGCTATGTCACCTTGTGGGAGCTTCTGCCCTTTTCTTTGTCATTTCTCAATGCAAGATAGGGGGAATGATACTCATCTACCTCACCGATAGTGTGGGTGGTGAGAATTAATTAGTTAATGTCTGTAAGGGCACTGGTCATATAATAAACTAGCAAGGGTAATAACCTTCACAAAGCAAGCATCAAGAGGAAAGGGATTTTGAGAGCTCTTCCAAGCATTCTTTGGACACCACTGTAAGACTCTGTATAAGATGCACATGGGGAAAAATTAGCACAACACCCACCAACTTGGATCAGGCCTGCTAATGAGACCTGTGGAAAGCCCCCTATATACAGACATCCTCGCTCATTGGCCACTCCTTATAGCACATTGGCAATTAGAAAATACATTGTAATTTAAATATCCAAGAAAACAGTCAGCAAACAAATAATATCTGAATCCATCTGGGTCACATCTAGACATAAGAAAAGATTTCCTGTACCCATGTCCCCCCAAATCAGACTTTGCTGGTTCCTTAAGTCTGAAGACAACCTGGGGCTTTGTTTTGTTTTAAATGTGCATTGACTGGTATGGTCTGTAACTGGAAGACACTATTTAACAAATGGCAAAACTACAGAATTGGCTCGGGTGACTCTATATTCATATATGTATTGTCTGTTTTTGTCCATTGAACAAATAATTTCCATGTAATGTCAAGTTCTGACCTGCTCTAACTCTCAAGTCCACTGCATCTGAATGCAGAATGAAAGAAGACTGGTGAATTGTGAGCTGCTGGATTAAGCTGTGTTGGCCTCTTTTATACAGAAATAAACTCATTTTCTTTTCTCCTTGCTGTACAATGCCACAGTCTTGCTAATTACATTATTCTCAGCAGTCTCAAGAATCCTTTGAACAACAAGTCAAGCCAATGTTGCTGGGACCTACGCATTTATGCTTTATTGGCCACTATTTTCCAAGGGCATAACACTAAAGCTGAACAATTAGTCTGCCTCTAAGTGTGCACAAATGCTTAACATCAGCTGAGCTGGAATCTCAGTTTGGTTAAAAATGTCAGAATTGGTTCTGCCTAGAGCAGCGGTTCTCAAACTTTAGCCACCCGAGGACCCCCATTTTGATATAAAATTGTTCATGGACCCCCCCAGTGCCCTGCTTAGCCCCACCCCCACTCCACCCCTTCCCCCCTGCTCCACCCCTGCCCCTCCTCTTCCCCTCATCTCATTCCCGCTCTTCCCCCTCCCTCCCAGAGCCTCCTGTACAATGCTGAACAGCTGTTCCCTGGCATGCAGGAGGCACTGGGAGGGAGGAGGAGGAGTTGATCAGTGGGGCCCGTGGACCCCCTGGAGTACTCGCATGGACCCCCAGAGGTCTGCGGACCCCAGTTTGAGAAACACTGGCCTAGACTATGTGATAGGAAGACTGTGGAGTCCCCCTTTGCCATATTAGGAAAGCTTCCTTTGATTCCAGTAGATGTCTATTGGTTAAAAGCAGAACTTTCATTTATAAACAACCTCCACCTTCACCACCAGCTTCTAGTATTTTACTGTAAGGGTCCAAAAGATTATACCTTAGTTGAAGAACAATCCTGGGCAGGTTATCCAACCTCTCTGTGACTCAGTATCCCCTCTATGACAAGGCGCTAGGAGTGCTCACCCACCTTTGTTCTGTGTGATCCACAGAGAGAAAGCACAGCGTAAATGCTAAATATTATTATTAATGATGCCTCTGTGAAATGTGTGTGTGTGTGAAAAATATTCCTGCATGGGCCCCCAATGGGTCAGGCCCACCTCTGCTGATCTTACAGAGGAAGTCTGATAGTGCAGCAGGAAACTGAACATGGGTCTCCCAAGTTTCAGGCTAACGCTGAACCCCCGGTCCATCCTTCATCTCTCCCAAACCCTGCTTTCCTTCACACACTGTAAATCCATACTTGATCTGCTTCAGGCACAGCTCTTTCTTAAGCCATAGGTTAGGGGTCATTATTTTCCCCTTCACTAGAAAGTAAAAACTACTTGGAAAGGCACATAAAAATATAGATAGAAAGGAAAGAAAATGGAGTTTACTTGACCATACAAATCGACAAAGAAGTACTACCTGGACAGTAGCAATGGTGTTTGAAACCAGTTTTGGAGCATTCAATCCATTGCCTCCTCACTCTTGATAGAAAAGATAGGGTGTATCTTCTCACTGTGTTTATTTTTATAAATAAAGACCTACACCAATGGAGCTGACCTGCTGACCTCATACTGTATTGTATTGGTCTCTCCTACTAACAGTTATCAGCTGGAATAACATTATAGCAGCATTTAGTCCAGAACAGTGTATGTAATGGTCTCACAGAACATGGGGGAAAATGCACTTTTTTTGTTTGTTTTAAGAAATAGCGAGGAAGATGAAGCAAGGAGAAAAAGCCAGCAGAGGTCTTCTAATTGGAGCCAGATTTTCCTATTGACCAGAGGCTAGATACTGACAGGCCATGGATTCACAAGGGCTCCAAGCGATCTAGTTCTGGTCTTTCCCGGCTACAGCGGGAAGTGTTTGATGCAGGTAGAGTTCCTGAGGGGAGTACAGCGAACATGCAAAAGATAAAAGACAAATGGGATGGCTATAAGAAGCAATTGTGGCAGTGTCCATTTTTAAAATTCATTATTAATTAGGAAATACTCTCCTTTTGTTTATTTTGCCACACAAAGTTAAACCACTTGGAGGCCTGAAAACACACACACACACACACAACTCTATAGTCAGGCCCACATGCAGAAGCCTGAGCAGGAGATAAAACTGATTATATCCAAATAGGACCCAATCCTCCAAGTCCTTACTCTTGTGAGTATTGAAGAAATGTATAGGACTGGCCATAACAGTGTGGGTTTGGGATTGCAGAAATGTAAGTGAGGATGGAATACTGACTTTGAGCAATGTACTTGGTTTGGCTCTTCATCATAGTTTTACTGCTTCATGCTATTAAAGGTAAAGTTGTAGGGAAAAGCATGGAGTGATCCTACTTATGATTAATTAAAAAAACAAACTCTTCCTTTGATCCTTACTTAGACATCGGTACAGAGGATGGCCTCCCATTCATCTCTAACACTGTAACCTAAGTAAGGATGCAAATTACAAATATGCAATTAGCTCAGTATTCTATTGGCTGGGTAATTGAGCAGCTGTCCTGAAAAATTAGGGTGTAAGTGCTTTCACAGGGGAAGCAGCAGGGGCTGCTGTAGCTATAGGCAAACCAGGCAGCTGCCTGGGGTGGCAGATTCTGCCTAGGGTGGCAGAGGCAGCTGGGCCAATTCTGAGTGGTGTTGTGACCCAGCTGTGTCAAGGTGCAACACCACTCACTCAAATTTGGCCCAGCTGCCCCTCCATCATGATGGAGGGGCAGCTGGGCCAAGCCTGAATGAGTGGTGCTGCCACCTCCACATGGACCCACCATTTCTACCATAAATACCATGCTACTAGAATGCTTGTCACACCCCCTCCAGAAATTTCAATGTGCGCCTCATTCCTCCCTCCCCCGGTCTAGAACCTCAGTTCTAGGTAGGTTTTTTTTGGGGGGGGGCACTGGCCTAGAGTGGCAGATTGTCTTGAGCAGTTTCTGGGCCACAGCTACAAATGTACTGGATCCAGGCACTGCAGTTTGTGGGGCCCTGTAGACCATTACGGGTTTTCGACAGAGCAGTTGGTGCAAATGACTGTTCCATAGTTTGCCACCAGAGGTGCTTAAAAACAGAAAATCTGTCAATCAGATTTGTTAGCTTAAAAACAGCAAATCTGTCAATCAGACTGAAATCATGCAAGGACAATGAAACAAGCAGAGAAGGAAATAACTGAAGGATGGGGCACTGGACACATCATAAAACTGCAATGATAGTGGTTCGTTTGCACTCCCAGCAACGTGTGAACCCTTTTGAAGTAGGACCTGTAGCATTTTATTTGATGCCTGTAAGCAAAGTCACAGCATTAATACCTGCCTTTAAAATGGAGAAGTGGGAACATGGCTGAGTTTAACCAAAACACAGTGCTGTCCAGTAAACAAAAGTGATCTCTCAAATCAAAGACATGAACACCCAGATCTAGCAAAATGCTTAAGAATGTACCTATCCCCACTGGCTTCAATAAAAGTACTCACATGCTTAAGTGCTTTGCTGAATCAGGGTCACAGTATTTTGGGACAAAAATGAGATACCCCTATTTTTCCATTGGTTTTTCAAAAGCATCTAAAGAGTTGTCAAGGTTCCTTCCCCACTCTGAACTCTAGGGTACAGATCTGGGGACCTGCATGAAAGACCCCCTAAGCTTATTCTTACCAGCTTAGGTTAAAAATTTCCCCAAGGTACAAACTTTGCCTTGTCCTTGAACAGTCTGCTGCCACCACCAAGCGTTTTAAACAAAGAACAGGGAAAGAGCCCACTTGGAGACGTCTTCCCCCCAAATATCCCTCCCCAAATATCATTGGCCATTTTGGGTCAGGTGCCAGTGGGGTTACCTTAGCTTCTTAACCCTTTATAGGTGAAAGGATTTTGCCTCTGGCCAGCAGGGATTTTATAGCACTGTATTCAGAAAGGTGGTTACCCTTCCCTTTATATTTATGACAAGAGTAAAGTGGGCTTTTATCTACACAGGTGCTCCAAGGGGCACACTAAACATTGACCAGTCGCCAAAGAGATCCTCCCCCTTGTCAGCTTCAGCTTTCTAGACTTATAAAATGGCCAGTTTGCCCAGTGTTAGAACTTCAGAAATATGGTAGACTGAGCAAGGGAGAAAGACATTTGCAGCTCGGTCTAGAGTGCAAGTGCCAAGGGCCATAGACCACAAATAGTGGGCTTAGAAAATGTACAGGTCAGAATAAAAACATATGTTGTATTGAGCCATCATGAGACTTTTCCAGCATTCAGTTTAATATTTCCCAACAAACAGAGATTTTTCCATTAAATATTTATTTCTTGTTTCAGAGCCCGAACCTAAAGGTATTAATTACCATTTTTTTTAGACAAAAGAATTGAAACAAAACCCTGTAGTGTTTGGGACTGGAAATTCATGTGGATTTTAATCTTTCCTAATCTAGTCACTCTAAATGGGCCCTTGAACAAGATACTTCAATATCAAATCCTTTTCTGATGCAGCAGCCATGAAGGAATCACTATCCAGAAGTTCACAATGTTCAAAATGAGTAAACAATAACACTTTATGTGTAGCTGATGCTTCTCATCCAAGGATTTCAAAGGACATTTCAAACACTAAAGCTCACAAAATATTAATATTATTTTTAAAATGGCTAAACTGAGGCACAGAGAAATTGAGTGACTTACTCAAAGGTCATAGAATGACAGTGGCAGAGTCAAGGAGTCCCAGTAAGTTGCTCAGTTACTAGACCACTCACTATAGAAAAGATGACATTTCCAAAATCTTGGTATACAGGACAATATGGATCAACAGTCACAGGATACATAGGCAGAGAAAAATAAACAATTCTTTTCCAATTCACTAGAGCCCTCATGTGGGATCAGTGACCAAAATAAAGAACTTGGAAAGATAAGTAGAACAGGAGTTCCACCCCCATCCTCAACCGATATGAAAATAATTCTTTACTGGAGTTTTTTTCCCTATGCTTTTATAATTTAGCACTTCAACACAGAGAATGTTAATGAATTGTACTATTAACTGGGACATAATCATGTCCGTGAGGGGTCAAAGAAATTTAGATCTGGGATTGTCTCAGATAATGAGAGGCAATTGGGAGTTTTTGGAGGAGATGAGAAGTTGGAATGTGGAAATAATAATTATAGATTTTAAAATATTTATTAAGAAATGCTGTGTGAGAAATCCCTCCTAGCTTCATCTGAGAGTCTCAGTAGAAATAGAACTAGGATACCTGGTGCTAAAGTCTCCTCAAATCCCACAAAGCTTTAGTGAATATCTGATGCTCTGGCTGATGTGCTGGAGTTTGCTTAGTTGATAGCTGATACAAATTGTATTTCCAGGAAAATTTGTGCACTGCAGTCCCAGATGTTAGCCAGATGATACAAGGATATTTTGGCTTGGAATCCTTTTTGTCCCCTTTCTTGTTTTGCTTAAGAAGAAAAGAATTGCTTGTGTGCTGTTTACAAAGGTTTCAGCATGATGTGTACTATTTTAGCTGCTAACACAAACAGCCTCCTGGATAATCAGAATTTTTTTTGCATTCCTCTTCATCCAGACAAAGAAGCAATCATCAGTTACAATCCCACATGTGAAATACCCCCAAATTTAGCACCATGAAAATGAAAACTAAAGTAATTTGTACCTTTAGTATTCCAAGGGGATTCATTCTTGCTCCGTTTACTATGAAATATTTCCTCTCTTGAACTCAAAGTTGTATAAATGTCACCAGCCATGAACTGAATCATAATAAGAAGATGATATCCTGGCATTTCTGGTACCAAGCCATAATGACTAGGCCAGCTAGTTATCACATGTGGTTAAAATAGTACTCATGCTTTTTATAAACAGTTTGTTTTCTTAAGTCACATCAGCGTTGGACTCTTTGGGGTTGGTAACATGAAATGTAACATGAAAAAATACATTGCAGAGCAGCTCTGATTTTTAATTAATGTTGAGCAAACAAATTAACATCACCAACAAAAACCTCTCAAAGTATTTCTTTATGCAAAGAACATTTCTTCCTAATAATACCTCAGTCATGGAGCTACAAGGAAAAAAATGAAGTGTACAAGTGGTAAAGGATGTCAGCCACATAACATCAGGATCTAGACCCTTTATCATGAGAGACTTGAAAAATACTTACAACAGAAACAACCACTGCCATTCTCCAACTTTCTTCTGATGAGGGATGCACCAGAATAAAAATGTGTGTATCTTCTGCTGTGCTCATCTGTACTCTCTCCCGCTCTATAAATAGATATGTAGTTACTTAGGGTTTGTTATATACATATAGGTCATGCAATGGAAATTAAATGATATATGTATATTTCATACACACACAGTACATATATAACTTTTAATGTGAATAAATTTTGGACTCTTATGAGAGATACTATTAGCACAGCCTTGAGGTAGACATTGTGGAAGCATTGTAGAAGTGCCTCATCATAGCTCTGCTTCCAGGGTCAGAAATATTAGCGTTACCTTAGGGTATGTCTTAACTGCAGAGTTAACTTGAGTGATTGGTACCATGGATTGGCTTAGCCTGGGTCTGGGCAGCCATAGTGCAAAGCCAGATTCAAGAGTGTGTAGTCGATTATACTCACTTGTATGGGGCATTAGAATCTCTGGAGGCATATCCCCTGGTTCTTAGTGTGGAAGTAAGCTGAGCAACTGTGTGATTCTTTCCCAGTGAATTGTATTCTTCTGGGTACATGGGTGGGTGGAAATTGTGGGAAGGAATTGGAGGATTATCAGCACTCGAGTGGCTTAGCCTGTGTCCACACTGCAGTATTTGTGCTTTAGCTGATATTCCAGGATGGACCAGTTAAGATATCACCACGCTCAGGTGAGAGTATTTTTTGTGTGCGCAGGAGCTAGGTTAGGGACAACCCCTGCAAAGGCCCATGTTAACTCTGCAGTAAAAACAAGGCCAAAGATAACTAAGATGCTGACTTTGCAAGCAGAGTGGTGCTAAGAAGCTTCCACAGTGCTTGCCCACACTGCCTAGCTCAAGGCAGTTCTATTAGTATCTCTCATATGAGTTCAAACTATAGATCTTACCTACAAACATAGGAGATGTGGAAGAAATGAAATAGTCTGCCTCTCACCAACTCCTTCACTTGATCCTGACTCTGCTCAAATCTTTATTTATGCCTTCATCACTCCTGTCTCAGCGATTGCAATTTATTCTTTTATAACCTTCCCAGATCCTGACTCCCTACACTTGGAGGCCACTAGGTTCTGTCTGTTCATGATTACCTGTATAGAATACAAAACTGCCTACCTTCCCATTTTTAAAATTTCTTTACAGACTAGGGGTGAAATCCTGGCCCTATTTAAGTCATTGGTATCAATCTTATTGACTTCCTTGGGGTGTCTGTCTATTTTCATGCAGCCTTCCCTATCTGCTAATCTTGGGATCCTGTCTCTTCCAGTGATTATCTAATCTGTGAGTCACTCTTTCTTAAGGTGGCCAGCTTTAAACTGTACGAGCCAAATCCTGCTCTTGATTACACTAGTATTATTCCAGAGTTAATGTGAATGGAGTCACTCTGACTTTACACTCTTGCAAATGAGAGGAGATTTGGTTTAAGAGCGCTTAAGTGAGTCACTGCTGACCCACCCATCTCCTTTCTTCCCAGCCGGAGTCACTTAGCCCTAGGGCCTTGATTCTGCAAGGAGCAGTGGGTGAGCAAACTTCTGCACTGGTGCAGAGTGCTTTGGAGGGTTCAGTGGGGATTTTGTATTTCTAGGTCACTAGAGTGCTTTTGAGAATCCCATCCTAAAGCTCAACTTACAATTTTTCTTTCTGCTTTTGGTGGATGTTCAGTTCTAACTGGCAAGGATTTGTGATACTCCATATGATGAAAACTATGTCAAAAGAACATTGTTGTATTGCCAGTGCACCTCAATACTAACTTGCATTAACTGAAACCTTGGGCTCCCCTAAAGTAGATCAGCTGCACTAATTTTGCATAATGGCTACATTTGGACTAATATGTGAGACCACCGCACAAATTTTCATGTGTCATGAAACCAGAATCTAAATCCAGGCCTTTAGAACTCCTCTCTACCCCTTCATTTCTGATCAGTATATTTAGAAAGAAAAGACAGAACTACTGCATTTATATGCAAGATATCTGGCTGGATTTGATGTTTGCATTTTTGAGCATATGGCTTACTGAATTGTAATACTTTCCAAGATAATTCTGACTGCTCTGTTCTGAAGGATTTGTATTCTCAAGTAGAACATGCACAAGAATAAAGATTTTGATTGCAGCTTTAATATCAAAGTAATATGTTTCAATTGACTAAGCAGGCCACTAACAATTTAGATAAAAGGATGCAATATAACAATTAATGAGATATACATAAATTCCTCATTGTTCATTCTCCTTCAGAAATGCAAACATGTACAGTATATGCCTCCTGCTTAGCATTCATTTTCCTGGCAATATGGAAAATGACCGAGTTCTAATAATACACTGGTAAGAGCTTGTTTTAATGTATGGTAATGTATATGGATATACATTACAAAATAATACATACACAGCACTGGTAACAGTTTTAAAAGAGATAAACATAAGTGAAACTCCATAATGGAATTTACTGTACTTTCTACAGAATGGAACTTTTTACAAAAGTTGCCATCTCAAGCAGAGATAGATTTGCAAGTTCAGGCAGCCCAGGGCAGGATATTTTGAGTAGACCTCACAATTCTACCTGAAAGTACAGTAGGTCAAGGGCAACCAGGGAGCAGGTTACATTTGCCTTATTCTCTGCCTCAGTCCTAACACAAAGAAAAGCAGTTTGAGCCCTGCTTTAATTTGTAAAAGCTTGGTATGTTCCCTTAGCAGCATAGTAAACTCTTACGATTTTATCATGAGTCTCACAATATTTGGTATTTTTCTTAAAGCCCCTCAGGAGAATTTCAGCACTTTCTCATTTTTTTAAAAGTAACCTAGCTTCATGATTGAGGTGAAAAGCTTCAAAATGTGACCCCTAAATGCTCCAAAAATAGGCAAATACAAAGAACCCCAAATGGACTGTTTTTTCTAAATCTCATGATTTTTGAATACTTTGGGGCTGGCAATGCTTCCTAGTAACTACTGCACTGCAAATCTTGCCATTCCCCCACCCCCCCCTCAGCCCCAACAAGCCTCTCCTTGACCCTGACACATCTCCTTCACTGAGGAATGCAGGGAGGGAGGTAGAAGAGCTGACTCTCCTGGTTGCACATCTGTTAGGAATCCCCCCCACACTCGGTTTGCACTGTGTGTGCATTTGCATGTTTGTGTGAGGGAATATTGGGTCTAAAAGGGTGGGTGTGTATAGACATTGGGCCAGATTCTCAGCTGGTGTAAATCAGCATATCTTCATTGGCAAAAAAAATGTCACAGCCTTATCTACAGAGCCCTGTAGTGTGGACTATGGGTTGTGTGAGCAGCAGGACTACATTAACATGAACTAGGTACCCTTCAGTTCACATTTGCATATCTACACAGGGCTGTTACAGTGCAACACTTCAGAAGCGAGCTACAACTCACACCCTTGTAGTCTGCACTGTGGGGCCATGTGGACAAGCTCTAAGAAAGTAGGACAACCCTGACTAAGGATTGGAACAGGACAGTTCTAGATCTCTTGACATAGGTTCAGATTTCAATGATTCTTGGATGGAACACCAAACCAACAAAAATGGAAAAAACTAGGGTGTCAAGTGATTAAAAAAATTAATTGCGATTAATCACCCTGTTAAATAATGATATAATACCATTTATTTAAATATTTTTGGATGTTTTCTACATTTTCAAATATATTGATTTCAGTTACAACACAGAATACAAAGTGTACAATTCTCACTTTATATTTATTTTTTATTACAAATATTTGCACTGTAAAAAAACAAAATAAATTGTATTTTTCAATGCATCTAATACAAATACTGTAGCACAATCTCTTTATCATGAAAGTTGAACTTACAAATGTAGAATTATGTACAAAAAACCCTGCATTCAATAAAACAATGTAAAAGTTTACAGCCTGCAAGTCCAATCAGTCTTACTACTTGTTCAGCCAATCGCTCAGACAAACAGGTTTGTTTACATTTTTAGAAGATAATGCTGCCTGCTTCTTGTTTACAATGTCACCTGAAAGGGAGAACAGGTTTTGCATGAAACTGTTGTAGCTGGTGTCACAAGATATTTACATGCCAAATGCGCTAAAGATTCATATGTTCCTTCATGCTTCAACCACCATTCCAGAGGATATGCATCCATGCTGATGATGGGTTCTGCTCGATAACGACCCAAAGCATAGCAGACTGATGCATATTCATTTTCATCATCAGTACAAGGTTGATTTTCTTCTTTGGTGGTTCGGGGTTCTGTAGTTTCCATATCTGAGTGTTGCTTTTTTAAGACTTCTGAAAGCATGCTCCACACCTCATCCTTCTCACATTTTGGAAGGCATTTCAGATTCTTAAATCTTGGGTCGAGTGCTGTAGCTATCTTTAAAAATTTCACATTGGTATCTTATAGATTCATAGATTCATAGATACTAAGGTCAGAAGGGACTATTCTGATCATCTAGTCTGATCTCCTGCACAACGCAGGCCACAGAATCTCACCCATCCACTCCTGAGAAAAACCTCACCTATGTCTGAGCTATTGAAGTCCTCAAATCGTGGTTTAAAGACTTCAACGAGCAAAGAATCCTCCATCAAGTGACCTGTGCCCCATGCTACAGAGGAAGGTGAAAAACCTTCAGGGCCTCTTCCAATCTGCCCTGGAGGAAAATTCCTTCCCGACCCCAAATATAGCAATCAGCTAAACCATGAGCATATGGGCAAGATTCACCAGCCAAATACTACAGAAAATTCTTTCCTGGGTAACTCAGATCCCACCCATCTAATATCCCATCACAGGCCATTAGGCCTATTTACCATGAATATTTAAAGATCAATTATGTTATCCCACCGAAATCATGTTATCCCACCATATCATCTTCTTTGCATTTTGTCAAATTTGCAGTGAAACTGTTCTTAAAACGAACAACATGTGCTGGATAATCATCCGAGACTGCTATAACTTTAAATATATGGCAGAATGCAGATAAAACAGAGCAGGACACATACAATTCTCCCCCAAGGAGTTCAGTCACAAATTGAATTAACACATTTTTTTTTAATGAGCCTCTTCAGCATGGAAGTGTGTCCTCTGGAACGATGGCTGAAGAATGTGAGGCATATGAATCTGTAGCTCATCTGGCACATAAATATCTTGCAACGCCAGCTACAACAGTGCCATGCGAACGCCTAGTCTCACTTTCAGGCGACACTGTAATTAAGAAATGCGCAGCATTATCTACTGTAAATGTAAACAAACATGTTTCTCTTAGCAATTGGTTGAACAAGAAGTAGGACTGAGTGGAGTTGTAGGATCTAAAGTTTTACATTGTTTTGTTTTTGAGTGCAGTTATGTAACAAAAACAACTACATTTGTAAGTTGCACTTTCATGACAAAGAAATCGTACTACAGTACTTGTGTAAGGTGAATTGAAAAATACTATTTCTTTTGTTTATCATTTTTACAGTGCAAATATTTGTAATAAAAATAATATAAAGTGAGCACTACAACACAGAATACAAAGTATACAATTGAAATCGACATATTTGAAAATGTAGAAAAACATCCAAAAATATTTAATAAATTTCAGTTGGTATTCTATTGTTTAACAGTGCGATTAATCATGATTAATTTTTTTAATCACAATTAATATTTTTGAGTTAATCACGTGAATTAACTGCGATTAATCGACAGCCCCAGAAAAAAACCACCAACTATTGTAATTTCATTTACATTGGATGTGAGTGAAACTATGGAAGGTGAAAACCAATGACAAGGTATGTAGGAGGGGTGGGGCAGAGCAGGTTACCTTTTCCCCTTTAATACACGATCCTTAAAGATGAATTAGAAATTATGTGGCTAGGCCCAAGATACACTAATACAGGCCAAAAAGAAAAATTAAGAATAAGTCTGTTTTTAACTAACCCAGTAACACCACATAAACCCCAAATCTATCTATTTATCTGGCCCTCTTCATTCTCTGTACACATCATAGTCATACATGGATTTTACCCTTACGCTACCCCTATGATGTACGGAAGTATTATCCTCAGTATGGGATTTTACGGAAGGGGAACTGAGGCACAAGGTCGATTAAATAGTTTACTCAAGGTCACAGGAAATCTGTGGCTGAGCCAAGAATTGAACCAAGGTCTCCTGAAGCCCAACCAAGGGCCACAGCTGCTAGCCCATTCTTCCTACAAGAGAGGATAATAAAAGGCAATAGATGTGTCTAAGACAACCGAGTGAAGTCATGTCTGTAATTCACTCATTGAGCTCTGCTTTCATTCATAAACTCCTCAAAGAGCAGAGCCCCTCGTGTAGACAACAGTCCTGGGTTCATTCAAAGGCTGTTTCTTAGTCTAAAATGAATACTTGCCTATATGGCCATGCCATAGCTGCAGTTAATACACTTTCATTTACCTTTTTACTGTTAGCTAAAGTATTAATGGTGTTAGCTGTATTCCTCGCTCTAAATATAGGGAATACCTGCTCAGACCAAATTACCTACAAGTAAAATGTTAAAAGAATACTTACTATTTGCTCCTATGGCATGCACACAGGTTTTAATCTAAGACCCAGGGAAGTCAAAGGAAAGATGCCCATTAGTGTCAACAGACGTTGGCTCAAGCCCACTGTCCTGAAAGCTAGAACCCCACCTGCTATATTGACGGTATATGCACTAATCAATATTCAAATGAAAACACTATAGCAAATCCTCTTCCCTGTTTTCTGCCCAAGTAAGTAAGTTTGAGTTGGGTGGCTTGCAGCGATGGAGTGGAGGATGGAATCATCCTTTCCAATGCCATGAAGCAGCATCAGCACTGCCATTTTGTGGCTGCTCCTGGTGCTTAATGGCAGCAGTAGCTTTTACAGCCATTACTTTCTCTCTTGGTTGCAAAAGGAAACGACCACTATATCAGTCAGAGCTTTAATCCAGGAAGGCTTTGATAACTATACATTATGCAACATGCAAGTATTCTGTGTTCACAAAAGACCTCATTTGTGCTAAATAGTGCCTTACTTCATGAGCACTCTTATAGACTCCAATATTATTATTATTATTTATTTATATTATCATAGTACCTAGGAGCGTGGATCATGGACCGATGTCCCATAGTGCTAGGTGCTGTACAAACACAGAACAGAAATATGGTCCCTGCCCCAAGGAATTTATAATCTAGGTACAAGACAAAAGACAATAAATGGATATAGAGAGATGGGGGAGTACAAGAAACAATGAGATATTAAGACTCTTAAAATCTAGCCTTAAGAGACAATTATTACCTCCTCCTCTGAGCATATGGAGGACCTCAGTGGCAGCTGAAAGGAGCAAGCTATTTACATTTTCTGGGCTTCAACTGTCCAATCTGTAATATGGGAATAATGACATCCTCCCTTGTAAAGTGCTTTGAGATCCTTGGATGAGAAATGCTATAAATGACTTTTCCAGGTGGTTGATTAATACACAATGGTTACATTATCACATGAGATTGCAGCTTTGCAGATTTCTTGGCTTTGCAAATATATTTATTTTATACAAACATTAGCTTCATATGATACATATCTAATTTTAAGAGAGGATCACCAGGGGATGATAATCATATAATTTTATTCTAACACACTTGCCTGCAATACAAACAATTCATACAAAATGGCCACAGATCTAAATAAATTATAAAGAAGACAGACTACCAAAATAATCTGTGGTTTTAGAATTGGGAGTCTTTATTACTTTGGAAGCTGGAATTCAGAAAAAAAATCCTACCTTGCATTTTTTCCCCCGGTGCATCAAAGTTAAAAACCAAATCAATACCATCTTGGTATTAGACAGTGGTGACAGCATGTGGACATCAGAGCTGTAATTAAAAAGCCATTCAGCTCACTTGGTAAAATGTAATTTTAGCTGTAGTCACTAGCTGTTTCCAAGCAATCTATTTGCTCCAAAATATCCTCAGGCATGGATGGGAGAGTGTGAAATGATTGAGTTTTAGTTATCCTCATACATAACAAATTTCAATTATAATTCCTACTGTAAAAATATTATAATAATATTACATTGAAGTCCCCATGCTAACTGGCACCAGTGATAGAAAAACAGAAAGAAACTTTTCCGCTTTACTGCTCCCATTATTCTCATTTTACATGGGTGTTCCTCCATGAGCTTGGTGGAAAGCAGATTCAGTCAGCTGATTCATTCCACCTGTCACTGCTGCCCAGTTGTGGTGCTCACTCTAGCAAAATGTTCTGGAACGTGATGCTAAAAGATTTCCTTTTGAGATGCATTGGCACAAGAATTTCCTTTGCTCCCTAAAGAGTGCTAGAACTTTTACTTTACCCATTGTTTCAGAATTTGCTTAGGGGTTTAAGAGCACCCACTAACAGTAATAAATACAATAGTAGCAATGATAAGAAGTTAAATAATAAGCACTTTTAAAGCAGTTTCTATTTTGTAAGCTACCAGCATTATCCAAAGTAAACTTTATAACATGTCTGTGATAAATATTAATGCTACTTTACAGATGGGAAACTGAGATAGAAAGGCAAAGAGCCAAATCTTGCCACCCTTTTGGAGAATAAGTTCCTTACTCTTCAATTCAAGCCTGATCCAACTCTCACTGAAATAAAATGGGAATCTTTTCATTGGCTTCAATGGGAATTGGATCAGCCTTTTTTGTCCCAAGATCATATAGGCCACCAGTGCCAGAGCCATGAATAGAACTCAGGAGTTGCCATCTTTGTGCTCAGATAACTAGAGCAGATCAACAGGTGACAAAATATTCACAATGTGCCATATTGAGATATAGATCTCTATCTCTGTCTCACAGGACTGGTGTGTAAGTCAATCTGCCAAATATCCTGCCTTAGTTTCATCCATTAGATCAGGAGAAAAGAAGTAAGGAAAGCTATTTTGGAAAAAATGGTGGGCTAGGATGATCTTATAAAATGCATTCAGGGCTTAAATTAAACAATTTAAGCTTAAGTAAAAAAATAATGGAAGGCAAATTTTTGAAGTGGTGGTATGTATATAAGCCTCTTGTCCCCTCCAGCAAAAAAAAAAAAAAAAAGAAGAAGAAGAAAAAAAAATGTCATCAAGGCTTCAGACAAGCAATATTAAGCATTTGAATGATTC
Source organism: Dermochelys coriacea (assembly GCF_009764565.3). Classification (NCBI taxonomy): domain Eukaryota; kingdom Metazoa; phylum Chordata; order Testudines; family Dermochelyidae; genus Dermochelys; species Dermochelys coriacea. The sequence continues at coordinate 75,468,599 of NC_050070.1, read as the reverse complement.
ATAAAAATATTTGTTGTGCAGAGCAATTGCTTGTTTGCAATATTAGAGAAAAGTTACTAAAGTGTGTTTATTCTGCCTCTCTGTATAAAATCATTTGGGATATATGTTTTGTAGTTCTTTCTCTTGGTAGATTCATTCTTTCAGGTGCAACCAAATACCCTTCCCTCCCAAAAAAGAGCAAATAGACTGTATAATCAGAAATTCTCTGCACATACTCTGTTATTTCTGTGTTGCTCTTGCTTGAAGCACATGTTTAACATTTCACTTGACTTGAAAACTCAGTAAGGTACATGGATTAAGGAAAAAAAAGCCAAAGGTTGAAAGGATGAATGGCTTAGTGAATAAAGCACTGGGCACTTACAGTATTGCTGGCATTGAGCACAAGAAATCAATCCTGCAGTCCTCAAAAGAGTGAGTAATGAAACTAAAATATATCCAACTTGGTCAGCCCAAATTTGCTGAACCAAAAGCCTAACTGAACAAAGACATCCCAAACCTGCAGCTTGGGTTAAAAGCTAAGAAGCTAATCCAGTACAATAGGCTTTATTCATCCTGTTTACCCTTTTGTATGTATGTATACACAATTTAAGCTAAAGATTTTCAGACCATAATGTGAAGCAGTGCTTTAGACAAATATGAGAAAGAAAAAGTCCAGCAAGTTATTTCATTAAACAAAAGTGGCTTCTATGCATGCAAAGTTCTTTCAGCACAAATTTTGCAAAGGTTTTTTAGAACGCAGACTTTCTTCACACATGATACAGTACTTTTCTTTCTTCAAAAAGATGTTTTAAGGATACAAAATCTCTGTTTTGTTAACTAACCATTCAAATGCAGAGAATTCAAAGATCAGATCTATCCTCTGTCCTTAACAACTTTTCTCCTTAGCTGGTCAATTGCCTGGCTACAAAACCTAAATCCAGATCCTGAAAAGATTTATACCCTCACTGAACTCAACGGGATTACTCATATGCCGAAAGTGAAGATGTGCATGAATCTTTGCTGGACTGAGATCATAGTTTGTATTTGCACTAGAAGTTAATTGTAATTGTTATATAAATGTTAGTGAGTTTAATATTTAGTAATCACATGTCTTATTATCCCGAATAAATTGTAAGAGCTTCAGGCCAGGGATGGTCTTTTGCTCTGTTTGTGTAGCACCTAGCACATCAGGGCTATGATCTTGATTGAAGTCTCAAGGTGTCATCTGATACACGTAAATAATAAATATTAATAACAACATAGTTACACCATGTAACACCAAGGCCACCTAAGAAAGGAACTAGATCTGTGTGCGTGCTAAAGAAGCATTCTGTAACAGATATTGAAGGCAAATAACAGGGCTAACGCAACCCTTCGTAAAAGATTATGCCTTAGTTCCATCCATTAGCTCAGAAGGAAAGAGATAAGGACATTTTTTCATTAAGGGTGATGTTCATCTCTTGGCAGAGGGCCATAAAAACTTAATTCCCATGTTAGCCTTATTTTATTTTTTTTTAAATAAAAGAATATGTTTCAATTTTTTACCTGAGTATGCAATACTCTCACAAGAAGCCAAAGGCTGAATTGGGATGGATCAGGTATTGCCCTTCAACCTGGTAAAACATTTTTAGGGGCCAGGAGTGGATAAAATAAAGTGCCTAAAAGGCTCATGGGCTTATCTTGCATATATATTAAGTGTATTAGGGTAGTTACAGAACTGAAAGACTATTCAGGTTACAAATGCAAGAAGGCAATACTCAGTTTCTCCTTCTGAAGAGAGTTTCTCTGTGAGAATGAGAAGAATTCTAAAGGGCCTTTCAGATACACCAAAGCTGCCTGCCAGCAATGATCATAGTTAAACAAAAAGCACGTCCCCTAGAGCAAGCCACTCATGTGACTATCATTTGCAACCCAGCTACTGGAAGGAAGCATGGGCTGCACGCTTTGATCTAAATACACCCCAATTAAGGTAGATGGATTATCTGTATTTATAGAGTGGAGGTAGGCAAACTTAACAAATGTCAGTGAGGAGGGTTCAGGTTTATAGAATAATTTCACAAAAGAAATGTAATGGGAATAACAGAGTGGCAACAGACCACCTGCTCCTCTGATCAGTTCACTTCCTCATAGACGTGTCATGTTGAAAAGCTTCTCCTACAAATAAAAAAGAAGTGAATTATTTTACTGAAGAGAACAACTATGCTGCTGGAGACTTGGAATATGTCATGATAAAAATTGATATAAAGTGACATTTTAAAATCTGCTTGAGGAAATCAAAGGTCTCATGGATTATGGCAGAGATACTAAGCAAAAGTGTGAAAACAATTAACACATCTGACTTGGTAAATTATATGTGGGTTTCTCCATAACATTATCTAAACAGGGATATATGCAACAGATAACCCTTATGGAAAAGTCCTGCAGAATTTAATGGAAAATGCTAAACTTTCTGTAGGTTATTTTATAGCACCCTGAAGGGTTTAAGAGATTTACATCCCTGATATAGAATTCTACAAAATCTCTCTAAAAATGTGTAGAGAAGACATAATTCTCCATTAAATTCTATAGTTTTCAAAGTACTGTTTACAGAACCATATTGATTTAATCCCTATTAAATTATAAAGATCTTTTCCATTATTTTAATGTGATTTTCTCATAAGTAGAGTTTACTGCAAGTTTGCCCAGCTCCAAGTAGATTATTTTTGCTTTTTTTGGTGAAAAATTTAAAACTGAAAAATTTTGGTCCAAACCTGAAACATTTTATTTGGAAATGCTATCATGGTGGCTCATGGGAATTATGGTTTGAGTGCCTCACATTCCCTTTCTCCTCTACGCGCCAGGATCCATGGCCAGACTACATCTCCCATGATTCACGACCTTCCTTCTTTCTGGAAGATGGAGTCCAGCTCAAGAACCAGTCCCATAGAGAGAAAGGGCTGGGTCTTAAGTTAATAAATAATTACCTATAAGGAGAAATGGGCCAAACACCTCCAGCTTTGAGAAAGTTTAGCTGCAGACTCATAAAAGTGTAGGACTAGAAGGGACTTCAATAGGTCATCTAGTCCAGTCCCCTGTACTCAAGGTAGGACTACGTAATGACTAGACCATTCCTGACAGGTGTTTGTCTAACCTGCTCTTAAAAACCTCCAGTGAAGGTAATTCTGCAACCTCCATAGGCAATTTGTTCCTGTGCTTAAGCACCCTGAGAGTTAGGAAGTTTTTTCTAATGTCCATCCTAGACTTCCCTTGTTGCAATTTAAGACCATTGCTTCTTGCCCTAGCCTCAGAGGTTAACGAGAACACTTTTTCACCCTTTTCCTTGTAACAACCTTTTAGGTACTTGAAAATTCTTATCATGTCCCCTCTCAGTCTTCTCTTCTCCAGACAAAACAAACCCCTTTTTTTCCAATCTTTCCTCATAGGTCGTGTTTTCTAGACTTTTAATAATTTTTGTCACTCTTCTCTGGCCTTTCTCCAGTTTTTCCACATCTTTCCTGAAAAGTGGGACTTTTCACTGGACACAATACTCCAACTGAGGCCTAGTGAGCACAGAGTAGAGTGGAAAAATTACTCCTTGTATTTTGCTTACAACACTCCTGCTAATATGCCCCACAATGATGTTCACTTTTTTTGCAACGGTGTTACACTGTTGACTCTCATTTAGCTAGTGATCCACTATGAGCTTTAGATCTCTATCTTCAGTATTCCTTCCTAGACAGTTATTTTCCATTTTGTATGTGTGCCACTGATTGTTCCTTCCTAAGTGGAGTGTTTTGCATTTGCCCTTATTGCATTTCACTTTACGTCAGCTCATTTCTCCAATTTATACAGATCATTTTGAATTTTAATCCTATGCTCCAAACATTTGTAACCCCTCTCAGCATGGTATAGCCTGCAAAATTTATAAGTGTATTCTCTATGCCATTATCTAAATCATTTATGAAGATATTGAACAGAACTGGCCCCAGGACTGATCTGTGTGGGACCTCGATATGCCCTTCCAGCTTGACTGGCAACCACTGATAACTACTCTCTGGGAATGGTTTTTCAACCATTTTTTCAACTCACCTTTCAGTAGCTCAAGAAATATATAAACCCAGATCTGAACTCTGGGGCTTGAATCTATATCTACTTTTAATGAGATTAAAGTTACGACACACACTAACAAAAGCAGGGAAATTTGAAGTCAAGGCTGACACTTATTCCTTAACTTGCTGCATGAGATTTGCAAAAGGTCTCAGATCAGTGCGTGGCATATGTGCCATAAGTACTGAAATATCTATGTGTGATGGAATCAGTTATGGGTCAAGTGTCAGCTTTAACTTTTAATTCCTTCCATTTATCAGTTTATGTCACAAGTGAAATGTTTCTTAACTGCAGTATATATTTGGTGTGTGTGTTAATTTTACTTTATCGCGAAAACGTTCATGATACTCATTTTACTATCAAGATGTAATGCTGCTGATTAAATTACAAATGACACACTACATCAATTCTTATTAAAAATGCTCAGGCAGTGGAGTATGTACATTCATGTGGCTGATATGAGATACCCATCTTGCCCATTCCTCATAATGTACAAGCCAGCAATTATCAGTGAAGATTTCAGACTAGGCTTGAGCTAGTCATGCATTTAACTGTTAGTCAAGGAATATTTTTTTGGCAATGTTTATATGATATTCTGGGTCAGAGATATTTAACCCTACCCCCCGCTGCTAGACGACTATCATCATACCCTGGATTTTACAGGACAAAGGAGCACATCCGATGTGCTGCCATCAATTCTTCATCTTGCAGCATCATTTCAGAAATCACATTAGTTATTTTGGATGATGTGACTGTGATTGTGAGCCTAAAAAGTGCCAAGTGCCCTGAGTGCCCAATAAATGAGAGCTGAGGGATCTCAGCATCTTCCAGGATGGGACCTTGAGATATGATAAAGCCTATAACACCTGCTTTGCCAATTTCAGAATCCTCTGGTAGTACACTGCCTTAACGATATTTATTGTTAGAATATGATATAGATGGATCATAGTTAAAGCTAGTTAGAAAATCATTTTTGTTGACCCCTCCCTCCCAGTACATTGTTGGCTAAAAGCTGCAAACTTGTTATCTTTTTAACAAAAACTTGAAATTTTGCATGGAAAGCAGAAAATGTTTGCCAAAAAATAGTCATAAGAACATACGAACAGCCATACTGGATCAGAACAAAGGTTCATCTAGCCCAGTATCCTGTTTTCTGACAGAGGCCAATCCAGAGGGAATGAACAGAACAGGTAATCATCCATCCCATGTCACCCATTCCCAGCTTTTGGCAAACAGAGGCTAGGGATACTATCCCTGCCCATCCTGGCTAATAGCCATTGATGGACCTATGCTCCATGAACTTATCTAGTTCTTTTTTTGAACAATTTTATAGTCTTGGCCTTCACAACATCCTCTGGAAAGGAGTTCCACAGGTTGACTTTATTATTCATTTAGTTAAAAACTCAATTTTCCAGTTTCAACTGAAAATTTTCACACAGGCCTTATTCCTTGCAAAAAAGAATTCTATAAATATGGAAATCTTACAAGTTCTGGATACCCTCTGTAAGTGGATAAATTGAGATGTAATGTAGTAGGTCTGGAAACCAGCATCTCAGCCCTTTAAGTTTTATAGTGGTACTAATACTCTTATTGGGTTTTTTTTTAAATCAAGTCCTAATACAGTGGGAACACAAACTATTTCTTAGTATAATTCTGCAGCACAAACTTGGTAATAGTTTTAAGGTAGTACTGTGATAACAGAACTGAGAAAATGACACAGATACCATTTTGACAAAAATAATATAACCTTTAATGGGCATGTAGCAAATAGAAGCTAAGGAAATATTGCATCCTATTAAAAATGTATGTTCTGGATAAAATCCACCATATATTTATAGGATACATTGGTTTCCTTTACTGCAACATAGCACAGGTACAAGGTCAGTTATAGAATCTTTGAGTGGGTTTTTAATAAGTTAAGAGCTAGCAGGCTGGATGGCTCATAGAAATAAAAAGGGGGCTTTTGCTTCTAGGTCACTGGTTTGATTCTGGCCTTAGTTACTATTAACTGAAGGTTGATCAAGGCCTTACTGAATTGACTGTCTCAGTTCAGCTCCTACTGAACAGGTTTTCATTTCACAAAAAAGTGCCCTCACAACTACAAGTTCAACGAAGAGTCTAGAGGCTGAATGGCTGTGGACACTGAATTAGGTGGTCTACTCCAACCAGGATCATGCATACTGGCAGAGAAACTACGTATGCATTACTTGTCCTGTGACTATAGAGAGTTTCATTCTGAGACCTGTCCTTCCATCACCTGGGAAGGTTTTTTTTAAAAACAAACAGAAACAGAAATATTCTGTTTTAAGGCTGGTGTAATCGGGTTCTCAGCTCTCTTCTGTTATAAAAACTTCCTCTTCATACCATGTACCACACAGACCCCGGGAGACCTAGAACAGCCTCAAATAATGGGAATAATGTTTTCTACCTAGTTATTAATTTTCAAATAGAATTCAATCAAACACACATGACATAATATTTAAAACATGACCTTAGAACTCAAAACCACATTTATTTCTTCCCAAGAATGTCTAGCTGCCAGAGAAAAGGAGACATTCCATAAACTGCATGTCACTATCAGCTATTGATAGCCAGTGATTTGTTCTGAATCCAAAGGCTAAACCAAACCTCATGCTGCTGTATGTCAGATGCAATTGGTCCAAAGTCAAAGTTTTACAGCTCAGACAGGGCACACTTTATCCTTCAGGCTGCTACTTAAGATAGCCATGACCCTGAGGAGAACCAGTCAACAAAACAGAAAGACAAGAGGATGTGATTTGTATGCATCCCTGAGCTTGTTCAGATCACCTCTGACCTGCAGGTCAGGCTGCAAATGACAGCAGAGTGCATGCACCTGATCAGACAGCACATTCTCATTAGAAAGCTTGGGAAGAGGGGGCAGCTACACTGTGTTTACTCATAGACCAAATGCAATCTACCCAGGAAATGAGAAAAAAAAAGATCAATTTAGCTCAACAGAAGGGTGTGAGTGACATGTAAGTATGTTATGAAATTCCAAATCAAACTATTTATTCTGATAAACCTGGACAGGAGCACTCCACTTGGGCAAGGTACCAAGAAGAAAGGTTATCAAGTGAGAAGGGGCATTTATTTGTTGCAGATTGCAATGCAAAGCATCTTAACCAGAATGCATAATCCATACTATGCTGTGGCAGTATCTGCAATCAAATGCAGTTACAGGGCCCGATTTTCTTGTCACAGTGGTTTTGCACCAGTGTAACTCTATTGGCTTCAATGGAGTAATTCCTGATTTACATCAGTATGAAAGGAGAAGACCCACATTATCCAGTACAGATAGACCTGATGTACAAAGTTCAGATATGAAAACAGACTTTCTCAAAATTTTCAGAGATGTTTGGATCTGGGATTTTGTTTTGGCCATTAGAGAAATCAGGGCAGTTGCTCTTGAAGTTTGGTTCTGCCTCCAGACTTCCCCGAAGTTTGGAGGTACCCAGCCCTGCATTTTTGTATGGGCCAATCTCTAGGTTTTAGTACATCCTTTTGGCAAAGAATAGGATTCTAAAAATGTATGTATTTCTCTATCAATGCTTGTGATTACCTTCATTGGTTTGGGAAGAGGTTAAGGAGAATATTTCCTGTTCATCAAAGAAAAAGCTATGGTTTTCATAAATGGCTTGAAGAATTTGATTGAAAGTTGTGATACTGTAAATAACCATTGATGTTACATATGTAAGTAAATGGCACTAGTCCAGAATCACTGTGGTGCTGAGGGGAGGTGATATTTGCCTTCCTTATTCAGGGGATGCAAAGGGCTGTTTTAGCTTCTGGTGCATGCTAGAGCAGCCTGGGGGCTGACAAAAGTTAGGGTGACCAGATGTCCCAGTTTTATCGGGACTGTCCGATATTTGGGATTTTGTCTTATATAGGTGCCTATTACCCCCCAGCCTCTGTCCCAATTTTTCATACTTGTTCTCTGGTCAGCCTAACAAAAGTTGTGGTCCTCATTGCCGTAGTCCCTACTGGGCTTGCCACAGGGAAAAGGCATGGGACTGGTTTGCCCTGACCAGTCATTCTCCTATTCCCAACAAGGCACATCTTTTCCCTGGAAAGCCCATCTCCACGCTGCTCCTGACCCATCTCCATGCTGCTTGGGTCCCACTCTGGAATGCCCCTGCAATGTGGGAAGAGGTGTAGAGCCAGAAGAGCAGGTCTATGCTGCCTGAGAAGTATAGTGCGCTGGGGAAAATCACTAGCTATGCTGATGCAAAATGTTCACAACCCTGTGATGAATTCCCCTCTAGATACACATGGGGAGTGAGAAATTTAGTGCAGGTGTTTTGGAAAAAGTCTATCTTCCAATGTGCAGTGTATTACCAGTTTGCTCACTGAATGGTGGTTTTTCTTTTAAAATGTGAAATTAGTGCTTGTGACCTCATCTCTGTGTTCTAAAGCCACACCCTCTCTGCCATAAAACTGAACATATAGAAGTTCATTTCTGAGTGATGGGGTTGCACCATGAACTTTAGATATGAAATCAGACCCAAGATTCTGCTTGGATCCATCTTACAGAGGTTGGGCTCAAGCCATGAGATTCAGCTAATGGCCTGATCTCTGCAAGAAATCAGACTGAGCCTTAGGTCTCACCACTTTTATAGGGATTCCAGGCATGTATTTCAAAATTCATAGTTTCCCCAACTGTCTCATAATGATACCCATTACAGAAAGGACTAAGAAACAAATTCATTTAGTAAGAAACTGCCCCCCCCGCCTTTTTCAATGTTGTGACTTCCACTCTATCCAGTGTTGCCACAGGCTAAATTCTCATTGGTAAGCTACAGAGTGCTAATAGAAACACAAGGAAAGTACAAGGAACCACAACAAAGTCTATAGATAGATAGATAGATAGGTCCAGCATATATATATATATATCTACAGTTGTCTATAGACAGATAAGAGATTTTGCAAGATTAATATAATGCATATATATCTACATACACGTACATATTACACATATACCTTTAATGACATTTAAAAGCTAAATTATTTTACTTGAAAGTCTGTCAGAAAAATCTGTAGCTCATTGTAGTGACTTCAGCAATAAAGGATTTCAGTTATAATTTAAATGCAATTTCTGATTCTCTCCCCTCCCCAACAACAAAATAAAAATAACATCATCAAAAATACCAGTCCAGCACAATGAAAACATTTACAGTGGAGGAGGAGTAAATTATGAAAAGTAAAGCAAAGCAAAGAAGTGTGATGGTTGTTTTCTTAAAGTTGCAGGGAAGATTGCAACTACAGTGGTTTATGGTCTTACAAAATATGAACTTTCTAAGTTTGCCTAACAAACTTATCAGTACATATGTAAATAAAATATATTGTATTTTATAAGAAAAGAGCAGCTGATAAAGAGGATCTAGTGCTGTGGGTCTTTATGGTCAAGATTGAGAAGAATTTCTTTGTGTCACTACAAAATGTTACTCTGTCCATGAAAAGAAGTAGACAGAAGGCTAGTTCTATGTAAAAGCCTGATTGCATGTGACTGACCCAGCAGGAGAAATGCTGGTTCTCTCTCTCGAGCTCCTTCTGTTGCAAGACACAGATCCTAAATACATGCAGAGTGCCTATGCTTGTTCTTCTGAGGGCATTCTGGCTCAGCGATAGGAAACATTTTAAACAAAAAGATACATTAATATATCAAGAATATAAATCACAAGCTGTTTCTGTCAAATTTGATTGTCATGTTAAAGTCAGAATAAAACAAACAAGGGTATGTATTTTGTGGAACTTTATGATTCTCAGTTAATGACTTTCATTCATACTACACGAAAATATTTAGTATTTTCTTTTTTTAGAAGAGCAGTTTTTCTTTAAAACTATTTGGTTACCTCTGAAACATGTTTTTTCAGGGTGAGTGAGCCTAGAACAGCTTGGGAAAAAAATACAGTTTTTCCAAGCTGGACTGCATCTCATCAAAGTGTTTTTCCTTTAGGATTTTATGGAATGTTACCTCACTTTATGACAGTTCACATCACAGCATAAATGCTGAACATTTCTGTAAGTGAGGCAATGCACTGTGAAATGTCAGGCAAACGATAAAATCAATAATCTGCAAATTACCAAAAAGAAATGAAACTCACGGATGTCAGTAGGTTTTGGGTCAAAGACAGATGCTCTGGAATTATGATGGCCAACCACTTTCAGATTGTTTTTGTTTAACTTTCGCACCCAGACAGAACAGAAAATATGGTCATGTTCATACTAACTCTGAGCATCAATACATATGTTTCACCTATTTATTTCATTTAATTAATTAATTTATTTTTAACAGCCATTGTAAGATCTCAGAATTACTTGGTTTCTCTGACATCATCTTCTTCCTATATCCTGGATGTAGATTCTGCAACAAAATTAACTTTTGTTCTTAAAAGCCACTGAAGCTTAACGGGGCGATACAAGCATAAAGCCAGATGCTGCATTTCTTTTTCAAGCAAACCTGCTATTGATTTCCATTGACTCCTAATTAATTAGTGCTTTGGGAACTGTTTTTTCCCCCCCAAATTTGATTGAAGTTTTCTATGAAAAACTGGCAACTGAAAATGTTTTGGTAAAATTTTTCAGGTTTTGGTTTTCAAAAAACAAAATGTTGTACAGAAACTGGAAAACTGTAGCAAAACCTGAATTTTTAAATATCAAAACCCAAACTTTTTTTATCAAAATGGCTTCAGTTTTTAATTGAAAAACTGTAAATGTTTCATGAGAAAATTTGAAATTTTTTTTTTTTTAAATTTCCCATGAAAAAAATGGCTATTTTCCCATCAGCGCTACACACCACCTTAAAGGTATCCAGGGGTCCAAGGTATAAATGCTATGAGGTCTTTTCATGTTCATATTACACAAATAAACATACAGGGGAAATGCACTCAGTTTTGCTTGGATTAAAAAAATTACACAACAGATACATGAGAGTTAACTGCTTATCCTAGTACTTGGCTTTCTTGTATTTAGACATGTGAAAAATATCCTAGGAGAGCTTTCAGGGAAAGATACAACTCAATTCTCCAGTAAGTATAGGTTTTAAACATCTCCAGATATGCTGACAGACTAAACAAAACATGGGAAACACAGCCCTAAAGTTACAAGGACCAATAAATTCAGGTTTGTAAACCTGAAACAAAAAATTCACTGGTTAAGATACAAAAATCAAAATACTGTAATACAGGGAAATACAGTGACATGCAAGTTAGGCGGAAAGGTCAGTGGCAGTGGCTGAAGTTATAAAGATAATTATGGCTAATGCCCTTGGCTGGGGGAATAAGTACTCCAGAATTTTTCAGTGCTGTATTAGCCCATATTCTTATTGCAATCTTAAAACAACTCCATTGGTCCAGCATTATTTTGTTAATATAAAAGGCTTCTTGAGTTCTAAATATCACACCTGCAGTATAGCCTGTCTTCCGGGAATTATTCAGTTCATTGGTAAACACAACCCCATACACATCAAAAGTTTCCACTTTCTCTAACCCCTTTTAACACATGAGTCCCTCCCCTCTCCCCAGGCATCTTGCAGCTATCTAGGGAATCTTTCACTTTTTGTCCTTTTCCGACCCTTCTGGACCACATTCTATGTTCTTATTCACACCATCTGCTCTCAAGGAAGGTAAAACTTCTGCTGCGAGAACAACAGTCATTCCCAGCGGATAACTGCTTTTGTAAGTTACCTTTTCAACACTTGACAATTCAAACCTACAGATTCGAGGTCCCAATGCAAATTCTTATTTTGTTTTAAAAATAGTTTGTAACTGATACATTTCTGGCAGCAGCCTCCCCCTTTTCCCGGGTAGTGGTACAATCTCCTTGTTTCTGACAGAAGTGTTTCTAAAGATCTGCTCAAGCCTCACTAAGCAGCTGTGAGTTAGGTCATTTTCCCAGGAGTTTTACATGTGGAAAACTGGGCATTAGGAAGGCCTCAAAAAGGACACCATCTGGCCCTAGTGAAAAAAAAGGATCATGACACTTTCTGTGGTACCAACAGGCCCTGATGAACCATAAAGGAATTCAGGCCTAGACTGTGATCCAATGGTGACTAGCTCAACAATCACCTCAATGACAGCCAATTCCATTCATCTCTGCAGTTATCTCATAGCACAATGGACTTTTGTGCCATGCTGTTTACTGAAGGCGTAGTAAAATCCATTTTGATTTTTGTGTTTGGTTTCAGTGCCTGTACTCTTTATTAGAACATGTAACACATCAGGAGATATAGCAGCACAAAGAATACTTTTTTTTTTTTTGAGCACTCAAACCCCTAAAATGTCTTTCACTACATGGAGCAGATGAATAAATGCAAGGCTCTGTAGTGGATACAAGAAAGATCCTTGCTGGGTATAAAGAAATCCTCCCCTTGGTTGATTTAGATGTTTTAGATTAAGTGGAATTTTCCCCTATATTTTACTGAAATGGAAAATTAATTGAAGTGGCTCCAGATTTACAGTTTTATATGTACTTCTGTGGGGAAAAATAGAGTTGCAATTTATTTTTGAAATTATTACAGTGAGTTTTCTCCAATTCCAATTTAAAATTAGTTCATTAGGAGTGTGTCTATTAAAGATGGTGTTGTTTATTAACAACATATTTTATTTTTAGCAGAAATAAAAAACCGCCTATTTTTATTTTGTCTATTGATTTCAATTTATCAAAGATGCTAATTTAATACTCTAGGCATCTTAAATATTATACACAAACATCAAGACCACTAGCAGAAGTGTCCCCCCACCACAAATTATTCTACCTTCTTCATTCTATTTTTACCCCCTACACTCCACCCCACCCAAAAGAGAGAGCATGGCAAAATACAAAGGCCTGGCAATGTGTCCTGAAGGTCAGCAGATTGACCTTGGAAAGTGGTGGTGGTGTGAGGGGTTCTGAGTTCCAGGGTCAGTGACCCTTCACTGAAAAGAAACTGCTATCTGCCCCATCCTGTTTAAACCAGTGCTTCCACTGATTGCAACTGTTAGGGCTTCACATGGGGAGAGTGGCAATCTCTGTGTTAACTAGGATCCCAAACTATTTAGGGCTTCTAAGGTCAAACTGAACAACTTAAGCTTCACTGAGAAACTAGCTGGAAGCCAATGCAGCTTGGAGAGCACAGACATAATGGGTCCATCTACTAACTTAATAAGTTCTCTCTTAGAACTCAGACAGACATTCTTACCAGATGCTATTGAGATTTGGGGCCTGCTTCTACTCCCACTGAAGTCAATGGAAAAATCTACTATTAACTTCAGTGGGAAAAGGAGCAGGCTTTCATTTACTTTAATAGAGTGCCAAAGATTTATACCAGCTGAGGATCTGGCCCTTTGTTGCTACAATTTCATATTTTGAAGATATTCTGCAAGGATTTTTTTTGGTTGTTCCTATTATTATTATTACCACGGCACCTGCAGGCCCCAGCAAATTTTGAGACCCCACTGGGTTAGATGATTTGCATACACATAATAAAAGAGAGACCCTGTCTCAAAGAATTTACAATCTAAATAGACAAGATAGACAAAGGATGGGAAAAAGAAAGCACTATTATCTAAATGTTACAGATAGAGAACAGTGGTACAAAAGATTGATTTGCCCAAGGTCACATAGGAAGGCTGTGGAAGAGCCAGAAAATAAACCCCGCCTTCCCAAGTAGCAGTCAAATGTATTAGCCACAAGCCCATCCTTCCTCTCTAAATTAACAGAGAAACATTAGTAAATGGCCTTCCATATGATTATTCTATATTTCTTTTCCCCCCACTGGCCAAGTAGGCTTTAAAATAGTCACACAAGTTCTTGGTAAATGTATGCAGAAGCTGTACAAACTTTAGCTGGCTTTTTAAAGGAGCTGAGCTTTATATGTGTACACAAACCCAAGAGCATGTTCCATATTCACAGGTTTGTTTCATTACAAACAGTTCGCACAGCTCTAGTTGCAACAAAAAAACCTGCTGCTTTCCTGTGACCCACAGACATCAAGGCCTCCTTAGCACAGTATGCAAACTTAGAACCCTTCTTTAGAAGACCTTGTTCTAATAAAAAAGAGCAAGTAACGCATTTGCTGATCATAAACAATTTTTTTAAAGTGCTCTGTTTAGCACTTTTTTTGTGTTTTACTAGCCAAGAAAACTCCCCTCCCCCCATTTTCAAGAAAAAATAAATAAATTGTGCAGTATGTGATTCTCCAAGTAAAATATTTTAGTATTTCCTTGAAAAAGCCATATTAGTTATTGTGAAGTATTGATGTTAATCTAAAAGGATAAATACAGAAGTGATTTTTAAGTTGTGCAGCTCATGGGCATGCTAAACTTAGCCAGAGTCTTATAGTGCTTACACATCACATAGTAAGGCTTGGAAGGATTAGATTGTTATCAATAAATGTTGGTGAACATCAATTTCACTGTTCACAAACCAATGAAAAAATATTTCCAACAATGATAACTGAAATTTGTAGACAGGCAAAGTAAGAAAAAGGCTGCTTGAGACCTTATTAGAGCTGGATTAAGGATATTTAATTGGTATATTTTGACACATGAGGGTGGCAATGTGTTTTAACAGTTATAAAGCATTAACTTTTTGAAATCAGCATCTACTGTCATTACATAAAGGTTGCCTGACCCCGCTCTTGCCTGACCCCTTCCTGCATAATTTCTTGCAACTGTGAATACTTAAAGCTATAAAAATTGAAAATAATTGCTTGAAACCATAATGTTGAACAAACATGAACATTTAAATAGATAGAAATAAGAAAAAATGCTTAAAAATAATCAAAATGGTCTCTCAAAATGATAAAAAAATATAAAAATCAAATTCTGCCAAGCCTGCCTATAGTAATTAAGGGCCCAATCCTGAAAAGCAATGAAATGAAAGTTGAGGGTGCTCAGACACCTTGTAGGTTTGGGTCCTTAATTATCATTGATACTGTAGGACTTTGCTAAACTCAATGTGCCTTTAAGTTAGAGACATCTAACACAATTCTTATGTATCACTGTTTTCATTTTGTGTCTGAATATATAGCTACTGATAGCTCCCAGTGATGGTGAGGCTTATGGATTTTATACACAAAGCTCACTGTGTAATGCAGCTTGATTAAGAAATGTCATACAGTAGCAGCTTGATTGAGAAAGAAAGAACAGTGTGTGTATGTGTGTTTTGAAAGGTCTAAAAACAAAGTCTGTAGCAGCCAGTATCCACTTACTGAAGTGTTTGCACAATTATGCACACAGTTATTTATCCTATTATGAGTTACAGCCTTTCAGAGGTTGCTCTAACTGCTTAAATTAGAAATCTGCCAATGACACTCTGAGCCAAGAACAAGCAGAAATAGTCATTGGCATTGGTGTGCAAAGACTGTCAGCAGAGATCCGTGCACAGTGAACCCCCCCAGCAGAGACCTAGGTTTTCAAAGGGCATGGAATGCAGCTACATGGGAAAGGCCTTTGAAGTCTACAAAGAGCTTTCACAAAAACAGAAGGAGAGGCAGGAGGAGGAGATCAGGACACCTTGGTTTATTCTCAACTCTGTTAACACAAAAGATATTTATCTAGTCAACTAGCAACTGTTTCAGACAGGAAAACAAGAACAAGACTTTATCATGCAAATAGTTAAATGTTCTATAATCTGGGATACACGCTCACATTTTTATGCAGAGATTGCTGCTCGCTCCAATGAAAAATGTCAGGCTCTTTTAATAAAAAAACAATTTGAAAATTTTATATAGCACAAAACCATTAATTTTAGCTATTATCTATTTGACACTTTTCATAGCAACGATTTCAGAATGCAACATGCTTCCCAAGGATTAAAATGATTTTAAAGGATTAAAATGTTAATTAAAAATATAATAGAAATATCAGTCGCTGAGAAGACCAACATAAGTATTTGTCTCTTTAACTGTATAATCATGCTGCTGTCGCGTCTCCTGGTTCTTTACAGTTTGGCGCTACAGCTCATAAGGAGGTAAATGACAGATCTAGGAGCAATTCTATTCTTTAACTGTTTGACAATGCATCTGTTTCCACTTCACAAAACCAGCATTATGTTCTTGACAATTCTAGTGGTCATTGTTAATGGGATCAATTTTTACTTAATTTTATTTATTTATTTGCCAACTGCATCTTTCTTAACTTGTAAGAACACTGTTTCCAGAGAGGGTTTTGAAGGGGTGGGGGGAGGAAGGTCCAACAAATTCCATGCGTCCAGTTCAGCTGCAATAATCTCTTTTCTCCTTCTGCTCCAAGCTACACATGAGAGCACTCTAGTGTCTTTCATCATTATTTGTCACCCTTTTGTGCTGAGCAACTTATAGCCACAGCCATCCCAGCAATTAAAATAAAAAAAAGGGACTAAAAACTATTCTCACTGAAGAGCTTTGAGACCAATGGCAGCAAGTGCCAACCAACCCACTAAAGACTGGGTACCTGATACCACTGGAGCTCTGTAAGTATTTTATGAAAAACAAATAGAAAGTAGAGTTTAGAATCTGATTAGAAATGATAAAATCTCTGCCTTGATTTGGCACTGATAACAGTCTTGCAACACATCAGTAATGAGAGGAGGAGAATGGGGGGAGTAGGACAATGGCTCAGTTACTGTAGGTTTAACTTCAAAAGACTGACAAATCCAAAGTTCATTTATTTGTAGAGGCATCTCAATGAACCTTAGAGCTGAAGCAGTAACCATCCCCCCTGCCCTGCAAATGCTATCTGGTAGGTAACCCTTCCTAATGAGCACCCACATGCAGGGAGAGTGAAGTAACCATTTTCTAAACCCCACACCAAGTCTCTCCAGCCTGTTTAAATATAAATCTAATTTCTCTCTCCATGCCACCAATCTTGCCCTTCCCAAATAGTAAAAACAAGCAGGGGGTTTTTCCTGCATGGTGGCTTCTTTATCTCTTAGAGTTCATCATGGATAGTATCACAAAATGTCATTATTATAGTGTGATGCTCCTACTTCCTCACTTGGCCAACTGGAGGCATGTTGATCTGTTTAACAATGGCTAGGCTGATTATACTCTGTCCTTTGCATTCATTGGATTTACATTTTGAACAATTGCTTTTTGATTATTTTAATATCCATTTTTCTTGTAAAAAGGCTGGCCAAGAGTGACTTGTGATTTTAGGTACCCAACATGGATGCTTGATCTTCAGAGGGTGCTGAGCCCTCTGAATAATCAACCCTCTTTTGTCTCAAGTTGGACACCCCAAAATTGAGGCACCCAAAATCACTAGTCCCTTTAGAGAATCTTGGCCTCTCTTTCTACAAAGAGATAGCAGAAGTATGTACTCAAAATCCAATGGATTTTCACATGGCCTACACGTTGTTTGCTGTAATGTTAAAGTTACGAAATAATGTATTTATATTTGTTTATATGACGCATCACAATGTATATGGGTGCTATTCAAAATTTGAAAACAACAACAACAAATATATTAACCTGAACCCAATGGCACAAAAAGAAACAGCTGCTCTGGCAGAAAAAGGTTAATAGATTTTAAGGGACCATTATGATCATCTCATCGGAAACCCTGCATAACAGAAGTCTGAAAGTTTCACCCAGTAACTCCTGTAATGAAGCCTATAACTTCTGATTTAGCTAGCTCTTGTAGAAAGAGATTGGGGTGAAATCCTGGAGAAATCAATAGGAGTTTTGCCATTGATTTCATTGGTCAGGATTTCATCCCCAATCTTTAAATAAAGACTTCAAGTAATGGAAAATGTCCAACATAAATTGTTTGAATAGTTAATTACCCTTATTGGTAAAAATTTGCATCTTATTTCTAGTTTGAATTTGTCTAGCTTCAGGTTACTGGACCTTGTTACAACTTTATCTGCTAGATTAGAGAGCCTTCTACTATCAGAAATCCTTTCCCTTCTATTAAACCACCTCTTAACCTTCTCTTGGATAAACTAAATAGATTGAACTTCTTTAGTCTCTCACTGCATGGCAGGTTTACTGATCTTGGATCATTCTTGTAGTATGTTTCTAAATCCTTTCCCCTTTCTGAAGAGTGGATACCAGAACTTTACTGGGCACACATTATTCCAGTAGTAGTCTCACTAATGCTGTATGCAGCGGTCACACTATCTCCCTATTCCTATTTGGTATTCCTGGTCTTATACATCCATGGATTGAGTTACTTCTCTTCACCATATCATCTCATTGGGAACTCCACCATAGTTATCCACCATGACCTTTCAGTCATTTTTAGGGTCACTACTTTCCTAGCCTATAAGTACTGCATCCTATCAGTGTGACCTACGTTCTTGGTATTCTATTTCTTTAAGATTCTCTTTTAATGGTACCTCACACCAGTCAGGTTAAATATACATATATATATATATAAATATATATATATATATATATATACATATATATAAACTGAATGGGGATAAATGTTGGAGAAATTGTGATGAAAGAGGAGATTTTATGCATATATAGTGGACGTGTCCAGTTATTAGAAAGTATTGGGATGCAATCTGCAATCAAATATCACAAATTGTTGGATATCTAGTACCAAAGGATATTTTGGTAATCCCCCTGGGGTTTCCTAGGGGAAATAGTCACACAAAAGGAAATGATGAATTAATCTTCTATCTGCTAGTAGCTGCTCAGCTCTTGGTAGCCTCTCATTGGAAAAGGAAAAATAGCCCATCCAGTGAGAAATGGTTCAAAAAATGTGGGAGATTGTGGTTATGGAAAAATTAACACACCAGTTATGTACCCAGGAAAATAGACAGAGGACAGATAGATACTTAAACGTTTGATTACCTTTTATTCAGTACTCTGACAAAGCACATTCACTTGCAAAACAAACAAACAAACAGCACTCTTGTCCAATTCTTTTGAATATTAACATTTGGTAGACCCACCCAGCCTGTTAAATATGTGTATATAGAGATTTCACTCATTTTAATAAAATCATTAAGAATAACACAGGTGTTGTAATGATACTCACTCTGTAATGGGGTTACACCCTCTTAAATAGAAAGATCTGATTACTATATTTCTGTATAATGTCTCTAAACAGAAGCCAACTGCTGTAATGATTGTTTTATTTCTAACATTTACATGGCAAAGATTTGTAAACTTCTTAAAACTTCCTAAAAATAGGTTTTTTTTAAAAGGATGTTTTTCTAGTAAGCCCAGCTTACCTAACAAACTAGATCACTCTATATAACCGACCTGTCCTTATAATTATTTACCCCTTCACCAACTTTTGTGTCATTTGCAAACTTTGCCAGCAATGATTTTATATCTTCCTGCAGATCACTGATAAAGATATCGAATAGCAATGGGCCAAAACCAAATCCCTGCAGAGCCCCACTATAAATACCCCCAAAGAATTGTTATAATTATTAATTATTTGTTTTCTATAGCCTGTAGGGGCCCTCACCATGGATCAGGGCCACATTGTACTAAGCACTGTACAAACACATAAAAAGATGGTCTCTGTCCCAAATTGCCTATAATCTAAGTATAAGGCCTGGTTTACACTGAAAAGTTAGGTCAACCCTGCTATGGTGCTCAGGGGTGTTAAAAATTCACACCCTTGAATGGTGTGGTTAAGTTGACCTAGCCACCGATGTAGACCACGCTAGGTTGAAGAAAGAATCTTCTGTCAACCTAGCTACTTGCAATGGGTTCCCCCTGGGGTGCCACCTGGAATTGGGGTACTACTGAGCACTGTGACCCACCAGCCTGGGCCCCCTTTCACACTGTGCTGCTGTGAAAAGCTGAAGACCTGTTCCCAGTCCTACACTTCCATCAGCATTCAAACAGGCAGGCACACCCAACTGCAGTTACATGCAGACTCTCTGTCCAGCCAGTGCTTGAACAAACAATCAAGAGGCTACAGCCAAAGTAACCACCAGCTTCCCAGCCTAGGACCCCAGAGGTGTACCATACTCCCCTGGACAAAACCCTGACCAATATGAATTTATTACCTAGTTCACTTACCATTCAATGCAACAAGGCTGTGTAAAAACAAGCTGAGATTTTTCCCTGGACACTTCACTTAAAGGTACACTGAGTTTAGATTAAAACATAAAACAAGTTTATAAAACTACAAATGATAGATTTTAAATGATAATAAGTGATATCAAAGAGATCAAAGCAGATTACCTAGTAAATAAACAAAAATGCAAACTAAGTTTAACACACTAGAAGGATAGGATTTGAACAAACAATCTCTCACCGTGACTGATGATACAAAACAAATGGATTCTTAAGGCATAAGCTGCATTTGCTTTGCATCTTGGGTTCCCCAAGTTTTCATACAAAGGCTAGAAATCCCTTTAGCCTAGGTCCAGCACTTCCCCCATTTCAGTCTTTGTTCCTCAGGTGTTTCCAGGAGTCCTTTTGTGTAGGGAGTGAAGAACAACAGATGATGTCACTCCCTGCCTTATATAGTTTTAGCATATGGCAGGAACCATTTGTTTCAAAACTTTGTTCCCAGACCAGTTTGTGGAAAAATACAGACATCCCAAGATGGAGTCCAGAGTCATGTGGCCTGGTCACATGCCCTTGCATCCCTTGCTGAGTCATAGCAGCCATTACTTATAGGCTGGTTTACAGGAAGGTTAAGTTATTCTAGGGTCCATTGTCTTTGCTGATGGGCCACCAGCACTGTCTGGCTTCTTCATTGTTGTACCTGAAAGGCACATTGTTTGTGTCACCCAGAGTAAGCACATTTGAAATACAGATACATACTTAACATCCATAACTTTAGATACAAAAATGGTACATGCATACAAATAGGACAATCATATTCAACAAATCATAACTTTTCCAATGACACCTCACACGACCCATCTTGTAAAAAATGAATCATATTTATGCCATAATCATATCATAATAATATTACTATGAAAAATATGGGGTGCAGTGTCTCTCACATCCATTTCTTGGGGAGGTGGCTTACCAGTGCCAATGGGAGAACCCCTCCCATCGGTGCAGGTAGTGGCTACACTGAGGAACTACGGTGTGGCAGCTGCAGTGCTGTAGCATTTCAAGTGTAGACAATACCTAAGGCAAGAGAAAACTGACAAATAGAAAAGAAGTCCCCATTTACAATTACCTTTGGAGATGTATCATTTAGCCAGTTTTCAATCCATTTAATATGTGTTACATTTATATAATATAATTCGATTTTTTTAAAATCAGAATGTCATGTGGTAATAAAACAAGTGTCTTATAGAAGTCTAAATCATCTACTCAACACAGGTGATGAAAAGAGAGCAAAAACTAGTAACCCAGTAAGGAAAAGCTATAGAGAAATGGGAGAACATCATAGTAAAGAAAGATAATTTGAACTAAATTAAGACCTTACACAGAATCTAGGATAATACAAAAAATAAATGTTTAAATAGTTATTTCATTCTGAATATAAACATTTCAAAGTAGTAGATATTCTAACCAATGACAGCTTGATCAGCGCAGTACTTTCTAAGCAGATCTCCTCTATCACAACAAAAATGAGCTAAAGGAATAGTCATGTAAGAGTGGCTCCTTTGAGATTGTAAAGGTCATTAGTACTCACAGAATTTAGGGCTCTCATCTTTTTGTATGAGGTGCTCAGTATCTTCAAGTTTGGGCCCATAGGAAATTTTTCTCCCCTACAGGAGAATAACCCATATAGGGGAGAAGAAAGTTAATAACTTGTGGAGCTTCCTAACAAATCTTTTGCTGCATGTTTGTGTGTGTTAAAAGAGCGAATAAGGGTTTTTCCCCTCCTATGGAAGAAGTCTAGGTTCAGTTCTTAGAACATGTACATCTTGGGGATTGTGTAAGGAGGTCCTGTGCCTGTTCTGAGGCCCTTGCCTCCACCTTCTTGGGAGTGTGCCTCCACTAGGTTTCTTTGGCTGCATTTGCCCTGGGCCCCTTTCTAAAGGAGGAAAATAACAGTATGCAGGAGCAAATCATCATTTTGGTGGTGGTCAAAACTGGAAAGAGCCAAGCTGCCCCTATCCTCAAATTCTCAGCTATTATGGAGTTGTGGGGTGGGAAAGGAAGCATGTCATGGAGGTAGAACATTCATCTTCTCTGAGTGCAGGATCCAGCACAGAGGCAGAGGGGAGCATAGTCTGTCTACAACAACTGACTGACATCTTGTAAAGGGGTAAACAACTTATAAGTGACTCTCCAAGGGTCATTTTGCTGTTTACAAATTACAAAAATAAAATTGTGATGTGTTTAACATCCCATACTGTTTTGAACCAGATGTTTTCCACTCCTGAAAAATGATCAAGGTCCTTTCACTAGGAAACCCATCTTTTGCTTTAATGCAATTTATGAAAAAAGTCCACCATTTGTATATTATTTTTAAAACTTGAAGCACTGCAGTGCAATTATATTTTAAACTTCTTCAACTTTAGTGAATGCTTACATTTGTAAAGATGTCAGCTGCAAGATTGGTGGACCTAGAAAGGTTGCATTCAGTGTGGCCCTATGTCTGTTTTCAATTTGAAAGGAACTGGCCTGAGTGTTGCAAACACTTGAAGCTATGCATTCTGCATTACAATGAAAGTGGTGTCATTACACACAACAATAGCTCCCTTTTTATAGAAAAAAGGACATCAGAACCAAAACCTATTGAATATAAAGTGGGAGCAGAAGAGAAACAACAAACAAACATTTTAACATGTTTCAAATATTTTAACAATATAATGGGACTGGGCTTTTTCCAAATGATGCCTCTGTAGCTTGTACAGCACAGTAAATCCTTGGATTAAACAAAATACATCACTTGGTACCATTTGAAAATAACATTACACTAGAAAGGTCACTGCGCAAATCCAGTTTGTCTCCTTAGCTCTTTCAGTTCAATAACATATATACAGTACTTATGCAATATTAAACTCTGGGATTGCTATCATGCCCCAAATGGGGGCATGGGTTGTGTTGCAGAAACTCCCTCTGAGCTCCCTCCATAATTGTTAATGAGCAGTTGCAGGGGGCCCAAACAATGGCAGCTTGTCTCCTGTGGGAGCTGCACTAAAGTAGGTGAGCATTGGTCAGTGGAGCAGCAACCATTCTTGCTCCTGCCTCTGGGCAAATTCCTTCCCAGGATCCTTGCAGCTGGGAAAGCTTCATTGCTTTCAAGTCCTGGGGCTCCTCCAAGCTCTTATGCCTGGAGGGGATGCTTCTAGATATTCTGCTGGAGCTATATCAGTAAATTTCCTTGTGTAGACATGCTCTTAGAGGAGCAGTGTTTTCTGCCCCTGTGGGTTTCTTTATGGGAGGTTTGATCTGGCCTCATTTTTATTATTTTTAAGAATGAAAGGAAAAAGAAAAACCTTTTCTTAAATTGTAGAGCACCACTAACTGACTCATCATAGAGTAATGAAGTGTCGCTGAAGTGTCTGAAGCTCTGGAGGCATTAACTGAAAAGTGTCCTTTGTCAGCCATCTTTAAAGGAGGTAGCCCTGAACAAATCTCTTTAACTAAGGACAGGTTTCAGAGTAGCAGCTGTGTTAGTCTGTATTCGCAAAAAGAAAAGGAGTACTTGTGGCACCTTAGCGACTAACCAATTTATTTGAGCATAAGCTTTCGTGAGCTACAGCTCACTTCATTGGATGCATTCAGTGGAAAATACAGTGGAGAGATTTATATACACACACAGAGAACATGAAACAATGGGTATTACCATACACACTGTAAGGAGAGTGATCACTTAAGATGAGTTATTACCAGCGTGTACCTTACAGTGTGTATGATAAAGCCCATTGTTTCATGTTCTCTGTGTGTGTATATAAATCTCCCCACTGTATTTTCCACTGAATGCATCCGATGAAGTGAGCTGTAGCTCACGAAAGCTTATGCTCAAATAAATTGGTTAGTCTCTAAGGTGCCACAAGTCCTCCTTTTCTCTTTAACTAAGACGCCCATAGCAAATACTTCCCCTACTTAAACACATCCTTAATTGAAGTATCCTCAAGTAAGTCATCTGCAATAGAGACAACGTTAACTGAAAGAGTCCTTAACAATGCAGAAAAAAACCCTACTAATATGCATGTGCAGAAATGTCATCTTAAAAACTTATAACTGAAAAATCCTGGTCCAATCTGTTTCACTCTTGAACCATTTTTCCTTCCACAATGAGATCCACAAAAAAGGACCAGTATGAAGTTTCTAGCTTTGGCCATTTTTCAGTTACATAACACCACCAAAACAGCCATATTGAGTCAGAACAATGGTCCATCTAGCTCTGCATCCTGTCTACTGATAGTGGCCAATGCCAGGTGCTGTAGAGGGAATGAACACAACAAACAATCATCAAGTGATCTATCCCTTGTTGTCCACTCCCAGATTCCGGAAGTACAAATATTTTAATATGAATATATA
The DNA here is from genome assembly GCF_009764565.3 of Dermochelys coriacea. Classification (NCBI taxonomy): domain Eukaryota; kingdom Metazoa; phylum Chordata; order Testudines; family Dermochelyidae; genus Dermochelys; species Dermochelys coriacea. Next base: position 75,444,175 of record NC_050070.1, on the reverse strand, counting down.
GGAAAGTGTCTCCTTTGGACTTTATAATTAAATCAGAATGGTTGGAAAAGAGCCCCAGTCCACAGTTGCTAACTTTCATGCAGTAAATAAGTACCACAACTTTCACAATAAGCAAAAAATCAAGCTAATCTCATTTCAAAACAAGGCCAAAACAAGCCAATCCCTAAGAACCCCAACATTCTATGTGACTAGATCCCCACAGCGTGCAGTATGGGACTGTGATGGGCCTGCTGTGTACCCCGACTCTCTCCCCACCTTGAGCGTACTTGCCCCTGCTTGCCGGGAGCTGATTAAAAAAAAAAAAGAAGCTACAAGCTACAAGTCCAACAAGCAACAAACTACAAGCCAAAAACTAGCCAACAAGCAACTCACAAGCCAACTAAACCAAAAACAAGACCAATTTCTGTATTTTTTCTGCAGGTTTGGCATGTCTGCCCTAGTCCCCACCATCCTGCCCAGACATGATCTTCATGTGTGTTCTGGGTGGGGGAAGATGGAGGCAAAGGACTGGGATCTCTTTCCAGGATTCCAGAGATTGTCTATTCCCTGCTCTTCTGATCAACATCCCCTGTCCCATCCCTCTCACACACTGAGATGGGATAGGTGGTAGTGGGGCATTTGCCTGTTACAAGTTATTGAAAAGCAGTGGGTTAGAAGGAAACCGGAACTTGCTTGAAACAACCATACTTAGAGACAAGATTTTGCTACCAGTCACTGCTGTGTACATATGTATGCCACACACTCACATACACAATATAAATACATATTATTGAAGTCAGTGGTAAAGCTCTTATTGACTTCAATTGGAACACAATTAGCCCAGTGCTGAGTGCTTTTCAAAATCCCACCCCACTTTCAAAAAACAATGCAGAATACTTGGAAACCCTTAACTATATACTACTTGATGTTATGCAAATATATAATTCTTTAAAATTGTATTCAAAGACATTTGTACTCTAAGGCGGCAGAACACCATATTGCTGTAACACTTGGGTATATTTTGTAGAGAACAATTCAAAATGAATTGGTTTATACTGGATCAATATGAATTTGAATTTCAGTTACATGCAACATTCTTTAGGTATCAACTAATCAAACTCTAAAACAGTCTTTTTAGTTTAGGTTTTGCTAATTTAAATTTCTATACTGTAGCTGATATATGGGAAAATCTCCCTTTAACAACGCTGGGAATAATTTATAACATTCACGAGGAATGGGAGAATACACTCCTCTGTATAGTGGAAAGCCAGGTATTGTAAAATATCTTTAACCAGATTCAGGTAGTGGAGGAAAGTGCCTTTCTTTCAATGTTATTCTTAATACAAATTGTCTAACTATTTGTCTGATAGTTGGGTCAAAGACATTTCTCTAGACCTGATCATCATTAATCTCAAGGTAAACTCTCCTAACTGTGGGATTAAGTGTTTGTTTGAATGTTACCAAAGTGGCTTGTATGTTTCCCTGTAGCTCTTCAGAAGGGATCCTGCAGCTGGGAAGGACAGAACATCTGTTTTACTGGAATGAGGAAAATCACCAGGGAGGACGGGCTGGAAGTGAAAAATTAAACAAGTTTAAAATGAACCCCAAGATCAACAACGTGCACAGATGCACAATCTTCAGCCCTCTAAAAACAACACAACACTTTTGTAACTTGTTGTTGTTGTCGTCGGAGGCCACCATTGACAGTTAATTTCAACAATTACATAGGAATAAAACAACATTAGGTCTTAGCTACTTCTGTTTTTTGGGGGTCTCATTCACCTCAGCAATGGAACATGTTACTGTTTTGGGAAACAAAAGAAACACTTGGGCTGGGATTTAGAAAGTAGCCAAAGGGAGGGAGTCAGATGCTCAAATCCCATGGAATTTAATGAGAGTTGGGTACACCACTCACTTAGGTTCCTTTGCCGCTCTCAGAAATTGAGAATTTTGCATTTGAAAAAGCTAGGCACAACATTTTGGGATATTGCACTGTTCAAAGTTGGGCACAGTGGAGGACATAGCAATGTGAAATGACTAAAAGGCCTCAACTTTCTTTACAATATAAATTGAGTCAACAACTAATGCTCACATTCATCGATATGCCTTGGGGTAGGGACAACCACAGTCACAATCCTAAATAGATTGAGCTCCTGATCCTAAACATATAGGCTAAGATCCTCAGCTGGTGTTCAACTCAGCATAGCTTCTTTAAATTCAGTCCAATGGATGGACATACCCTGAGTTACGCCAGCTGAGGATCTGACATATAATTTTCATAGATTCTAAGATCAGAAGGGGCCATTGTGATCATTTTAATCAGACCTCCCGTGTGACACAGGCGATAGAACTTCCCCAAAACAACTCCTAGAGCACATCTTTTAGCAAAACATCCAATCTTGAATTAAAAATTATCAGTCATGTAGAATCCACCATGACCCTCTGTAAATTGTTCCAATGAGTCTACCAAATGAAGTGACTTTCAGGTGTCTTATCTAGTCCCTAGATCCTATGGCTTCAGACACACAAGACACCTTTGGTGGTCATAAGATCACAGACGTTTGAGATCATGAAGACCTGTTAGGTCATTTAGTTCATACCCTTGACACTTCAGTATCATGTGCTAGAACACGTTTTCTGTTGCTTTATTTAGTTTAGTATTCAGCATCTCTAGGCCTGGGATTTCCACCACTTCCCTTGGGAGACAATTCTACAGTCTGGAAGACTAATCCAGGTAGTTTTGTTTTTTAATCCTCTGGGGGTACCTGACTCATTTACACCTAACCGTAACCCATCTGCAAGGTCTATCTACGAGAAGATATATCCTGCCATTTATCAAGCATATGCTCCATCCTCAAGCCATGACTAGATCACCAAGCTAAAAGATGTACAGAAGAGATAAGACAATACTTTCTTTACACAACACGTATTGAACTCACTGCCACAAGATGTCATTCAGTCCAAGATCTTAGCAGGACATTTATATTCACATATCCACAGTTACATTATGTATGGTAAATTATTTATAAGTGATATAAACCTGCATTCTACAGGGCAGGGCATAAACAAATCACTAATATCCAGGGGTTAGGAAGAAACTTCCCTTCTGGGTAGGTTAGGTCATTGCCCACTATAGCACTTTTCATCTTTCTCTGATGCCTGTTATGATGGCCACTCTTGGGGATAAGATATGGGACGAGTTGGACCATTGCCCTGATTCTCTACCACAGTTCCTATGCTGAAGGATACAGCTACTTTATCCAACTCCACATAGGGCCAGATTGTGGGGCTTATCACAAGACCTGCTGCTAATTGCTTCTGATGACTCATCACACGCTCTGGCTAAGGGATGAACCATCATGCTGAAGCAGGCTGTGGCTCAGGGGTAACTCAGACTCTGAAGTATCACAGTAGTTAGTGGATGGCAGGTTGCAAACTTCCATTTGCTCAGATGTAAAGATCTGTGCTAGTCTCACTGATGATGCGCACTGAGCAGCCCTGAAAATGCGCCCTCCTGAGACACAGGTCTCCTGGTGCTCTTCCAGAGGGTGATGTAACTGTATCATTCCCCGCTCCCCCCATAGGGCTTTGTGCAAATTACACAATCTAGTCACACAAAAAACATTGTGCCTGCATATATGTTATTTGATGTTTCACAGAAGAGTTGTATTCCTCTCTTCAGTAGAATGTGTTATACCAAAGGGGTGCAGGATTTTCTTTTTGGACTGGTGGGTAACACAAGCTTATATACTAAATAAGTTATCTGTCAGGAAGTGTAGGTGGGCTGCTCCTTCAGAGTGTCTGCAGGATGTTAATTCAGAAGTGGTGGGAACTCCTGGCTAGCGGCAGTGCACAGGGCTTCTGGGGACAGATAGAATTCTTTTCAGTGAACTTCAAAGAGGGTTTGCAGTTAATAGAAAAAAAAGGATAGATTTTGAAGTTTCTTTCTGCCAGAAGCTCTAACTAGAGCCACTGATGTTGTTTTTTTATAATCAAAGGTAGGTAAATTTTTCTGCTTAATTTAGGCCAAAGCATTTCAAAGTTTAAGTATGTTCTGCTGTGAAGAGAGGACTGAACTACTGTTTGTTTGTTTGTTCACTTAATTGTGGATTTGGGTTTTTATTATATAGTAATATCACACATAAAACACTCTTTCCCACAGATTTTGTACTCTTTTCCTATATTTTCTGGCAATAACCTGGCAAACAATTCCACATAGCCACAAGGCAAATGATTACTAACTACTTCTATCAAGAAAGAAATCAATGAGCTTTAGATACAACAAAAAACAGCACAACATCCCTTCCTTCCCTCAAAAAAAAAAAAAACCCAAACAAGCTGTGGAGAAAATGGCTACTCTTCCCTCTGTATGGTCAGGGAAGAGATCTGAGGCTGTGGATAGAGGATTTGGTGCAAAAACTGCACCTGAATCATGAAGTAGATGTGCCTGACTGAGGATTCACACTTCCCCATGAGGGAAATCAGCTTTGAAATTTGGCTGGGGTTAAAGAAAACCCTACCAGTGGAGGCAGCCAAGGAGGAACTAGAATCAATATTTCAAAGAGCCCTGCCCTTTCTCCATTCCTAGGCAGCCCTCCCCACTTTGTGGATTTCAGAGCCAGTCTATTGCAAATCAAGGATTTGCACCAATGAGCTTCCCTCCAGACAGAATTTGTAGTGCCAGGGACTCAACTACAAATCTATTTAAATCTGGGCCATTTGACCCTAATTCAGCAGCTTAATGGGGATACTCATTTTATCCCTATGAAGAATAAAATATGGTCTTTTAAAAAAAATTGAATTAAAAGAAATATTTTTTCCTGGGTAAAACCTTTGACCTAGCTATGTATTTTTAGCCATTATTGAAGACCTCATTGCTTGTTTAGAATGAATGCTTTCTTCCCTGGGCTCCAGTGAATCTAATGCTGGCCATACTTAGTGGCCCCCCTGACACCTGCTCACAGGCCCCCAGGGGGGCCCCAGACTCCTGGCTGAGAACCACTGGCTTGAATATCAGGTGGTTTTTACCTTTCTTGATTTTATGAAAGCGTTTGATAGTGTCCACAGAGAAGACCTTGAAATACTATGGAATTCCAGCAAAGACTGTTAATTTGATTTAAAAAAAAAAACAAAACTTTGTACGACAAGTCTGCGTGCAAGGACAGAGAGTGCAGACACGGTATGCTTTCAGATTGCTATTGGTGTTAGGCAAAGTTGACAAATCCCCATTTCTCTTCTGTGTTGACATAGACTTTGTGATGAGAACTGCAGCTGCTCCTGAGGACACTGGTATTGTTTGGGCAAAAGATAAACTACGAGACTTAGATTTTGTAGATGATAGAGGCATATTGGATACCAACTTTGATGGAATGAAAAGACTCTTTATGAGCATAAAAGCAGAAGTGGCCAAAGTGGGACTTTATATCAGTATGAGGAAGACCAAGATCATGGAGACAGGACAGAATGTTCTCAGCACTGGCGGATGTATCACTGATGGAGAAGAGTATGAAATAATTGAGGACTTAGACTATCTTGGAAGTACAATATTTATTAATGGCCATCTCACTAACGTAGTGAAGTCAAGAACTGACAAAGCTATGGGATCATTTTCTCATTTGTCAAACATCTGGAATAGTAAGAAGATACATCTACATACCAAATGATCAGAGTTGTTTCAGAATAATCTTGAGAATGAATTGAAGAGATTGTGTAACAATATGGAAATTTTGCACTGCACCGGTCAGCTGATTCAGTAATTAGATAGAGATGGCTATGGTGGTTTGGCCATGTAATCAGGCTACCCTGTGGCAGAAGCACAAGGGCCATCTTAGTTTTGATTCCACCTAGAAGGGAGAGAAGGTATTGTGAACAAAGAATATTCTATTCTAGGGTGATCAAAAAGAATGCTGCCATCATGAAGCCAATTTATAATGGAGTCAAATGTTTTCATCTGGACAGGCAGCAGTGGGAAAAATGAGTTCCTGTGCCAGTAGACACAGGAGACTCTAATCTACAAAAAAGCAAAATAAAATTTACTATTTGTATAGAACTTTTTATCTGAGCTTCTCAAAGCACTTTACAAAGCAGGGTGCAGGGGAATTATTTATTGTGTAATTCTTCTTCTCTGAAGAGATCTTTCTGAGACTACTTTCACGCTGAGTCTTGTACTTGTTAGCACAAAACAGGCAGAGCTCCCCAAGCAGTCAGGTCTTTGGACCTTAATTGTCAGGGTATAAACCAACCAACTGCCCCTCTTCCCCCCAGCCTGTGGTGGTCATCCTGGGATATCCTGAAAGAAACAGAACTCTAGGAAGCGAGAAAGTTTGAAATCCTTTATTTTGGAAATGTGTTTCTGCAGGATTGAAAGAGTAAAATGGGATGTCTCCCTTAAGAGCAGAATCTGGCAAGGCAAAGGTACAATGGCCATATGGCTGCTTCACATATGGCCACATTGGAACCATCCTTTAGGCAGGCATACTTCCCCTCAGGATTCCTGGCTCTCTCTTCCTGTCCTGAACCTGAAAAAAGGGGAATACCAGAGGTTTCACTGCAAAGCTACCTAGAGTTGGAGACTTCATGAGTGACATATCAGAAGACAGCTGGCTTTCTCTTTGCACAATACTTTATGAGATGAACTGGAGCTCAGCACTGACTTTAGCTGATACCTAAAGGGGCTTGTGAGATTGACAAGTGGAGAAATCTTCAGCACAAGATAGTTCACTGGTAAAGCTACCTCACTGGGCCTACGCAGTCCCCGAGTTCACTGGGTGAAGCAGATCTAGGATTTATGCTTCAAAAATTTCTTCACCAAAGCATCATGGATCCACGTTATGCCATATTCCTGGTTACCCCCAAGGAGAGTTTATGCTTGAGGTAACATTTGCAAACAGCTCTGATGCCCTCTCACAGCTTGTCTGACTCCAAGGCAGAAGATGCAATGAATGAGGCAGAAGGCACTGGAGCACTGAGCTAAAGGCATTGAAGTATTTAACTTTAGAAATAAAGACTAATCCAGAGGAGGTATAATGGGGCTAGAAATCAAAAACAGAATTCATATCAGAAATAAACTCACCAGCACAAATTAATCCAACAAGTCATTTTGGAGACATTATATTTCTGGATTAGAACACAGGCAAAAGTTAAATTTTGGACAAGTTTCTCGTGAGTTTTTCAAATGAGGCCATTTCTTGCACAATAGGAAGCCTTTTACTTTGTGTCCATGGATCTCAAACTACATGTCAGTTTCTCAAAAGAAGAAATCACGTACACTTAAATTACCCACCTGTGCAAATTACAGCAAGGTGTGCCGATACATGCTGTGGATCTGAAGTCAAGTTTGCAGGAAAAAAAATGTGCGTTCAACAGGCATCTCCCAATGATTTCAGTGGGAGCCATGTGTGTGCACCCAATGGCGAAATCTGTTCCTTAATCATCACAGCTTGGATTGGAAGGGTGTGAGATGATCTTCAGTATTCAATTTGAAAAATAAGTAATGAAAAAATAAGTGGCTTTATGGGGATCCTGGCTGATTGTATACTGGTGACTCTGTTTTGGATTTATTATTTTCAGAGAAGACTTTGGCCATGTTAATAGATAAGAGACTTGATTTGGGCCTATTTTGCATATAGAATATAAAATAAACAGCCAGCTCACTCAATTAATTTTTACCATCCACAACAGTAAAATATAATCCGATCCACAACAGGAATGATGGTTCTGCCTGAATCACTGGTGTTGTAGCTGTCATGCTATGATTTTACATAGATACTTCAGCTAGCTGATTCATTTGTACTTTCATTATTTTGTATTCAACAGGAATAATATTGCAAAAAGATTCACACAGCACAAAGTTTTTTGTTTTTAAATCCACCAAAACATCCCAGCAGCCTTCCACCTAATCCACCCATGAGCTCTATGCTGAGCTTTAAAAAGGCATGCCTGTCTTGTTCAGAACTGATCCTGGCAGAGTATGATATTAATAGGTTATTGACTTGCTAGGTCTTAAACAGCCAGGGGGAACATCACTTGTGGTAGTTGCAATGCACTAGAGGTTTATTTCATTGATTCGTCTGTTTAACCCATCATCTCCAGGAATTTAAACCATGATATATCCTTGACAAACCTAATATTTCATTTTTTATCTGGGGACCCTGAAACAAAAATTAAAGGAAAGAAAAAAGGACAGATGTGCAACAGAAAATGATGAAAAATGAGAGGGAAAACTCCAGACTAATAATGGCCCAAATTTTGGACTATGCCATAATATATAAAATAGAATTTTCCATGAGGGAGATGGGAAAGTGGACACAATATTTCTCAACACTGAAAACCTGATAGTTGACTTTTTTGTTGAGTGCTGTCAGTGAACTTGATGGTATAAAAACATATAGGAACAAATGGTCCTTACAAAAAAAATCTAAGGGCTCAACCTCACAAAGGGCTGAGCACTAGCTACACCCACTGAAATCAAAGGATTTAACAGGCAGCACTGAGTCCTAAATTAGCACTAAAGACAAATATAATAATAATTATACTGGTCATTTAGACTGAGCAAAGCAATGAAAGTCCAGAACTCTCATCAAAATATCAGTCTTTTCATAGGATTCTGCATGTGTCTGCAACTGAATGGAAAGAAAGGGAAAAGAAAGCTTTTAGCTCCCTAAAAACAATTTCAATTTATCTTTGCTTTCCACCTTCACATCCTGTTGTCTGCTAAACATATTAAAAGAAAAGTGACTGCAGCATTTGGATGACCATCCCTTTAACATTAGAGAATACACTGCATAGAAAAGAGCTGGATGGAGACTGATAAAGTATTTGCAAGCATTCCTTTGCGCTAAAACCACATATTTACTTCAAAGGTAATTTTGACCCTTTTTATTTTCCGTGGGCATTCATATGAATGGGATTTCCTCTCCCCTGCAAAGAGTATTTGAACAGTGACTATTTTGTATATAACTGGTATGTGCCAGAAGTGTATGTGTGGCTATCTTGGAATCTCTTTGATTTCTCTCCGCCTGTTAATAAACATTCCAGTCATCCAGACAGGGAGCAGAAAAACTTAAGCCCCAATCCTGCAAGTAAGCACGCTGCATCTACATGGAAACCCATTGACATGAATAAAGAAAAGGAGTACTTGTGGCACCTTAGAGACTAACAAATTTATTAGAGCATAAGCTTTCGTGAGCTACAGCTCACTTCATCGGATGCAGTGAGCTGTAGCTCACGAAAGCTTATGCTCTAATAAATTTGTTAGTCTCTAAGGTGCCACAAGTACTCCTTTTCTTTTTGCGAATACAGACTAACACAGCTGCTACTCTGAAACCTGTCATTGAAATGAATGATACTCCATCTGGGCACAGGCACCCACTGGCACACAGTCACTTAAAGGATAAAGGCTTTAGGTACTTCAGTGATGGATGCTACTGAAAATTCCAAAATTGATACTGTGGACTGGTGTGCCACAGCACCCGGGAATTCAGCAGACAATCAAAGACATGACCTGGCCCTCTGGCTAAGCCACAAATTCCACAGCTCCAAATGTCACCAAGCCTTTGCCTGGTGGGCCAGGATAACCCAACTACTACAGAAAGGGAGGGGGCATGAAAAAAAAGGCAGCAAGAGATAATGTAGTATTGCTTATAAAAGGGGATGTATCGCTATTTAGTTAATCACCATCTACACCCATAAGAACAGCCATACTGGATCAGACCAGTGGTCCATCTAGCCCAGTATCCTGTCTTCCGATAGTGGCCAGGGCCAGATGCTTCAGACATAGTGAACAAAAAAGGGCAATTTATCAAATGATCCCCCCAGTGCCAGCTTCTAGCAGTCAGAGGTTTAGTGACACCCAGAGATCCCTGACTGCTTCTTGAACACATTGATCATCCAGTGGCCCCACAGATTGTTTGGCAGGCTTCCTGATGATGTGCTTTAAAAAATTGCTATTAGTTTTTGTGTCTTTTTGCTAATTGCTCTTCAAATTCTTTTTTCGCCTGCCTAATTTGATACACCCAAAGCCTGTTGTCCTATTTCCCCATAAATTCTCTTACCTCTGAGTCAAGCCTATAGTTTCCTAGGGAGGAAAGCCTCAGCTGGTGCCAAACTCAGTACCTTCTCCCACCTCCAAGGTGATTGCCTCTCTTCCTGCCTGTTTCTGGAGCTGTTTTTCTCCTTGGCCCTCCTGAAGACTGTCAGTCAGCTCAGGTGTTGTTTCTACTCCTCCCTCCCCATTTTGGAATGAGCTGCGTCTGGCTTACATAAACCCCAGAACCCTCCCTCTGCCAGCAACTTCTGAGAAGACTGGTTATTTTGAGTCAGCTGCTTGTGCTCTCCCCCAAGGTAATTCCCAGTCCATGTGAGAGTTCACACTATCACAGATACATAGAAACAATATTATGAAACTTTAGACCTAGATCCTCAAAGATACTTAACTCATTGAAATCCATGGGGGTTAGATGCCTAAATACTTTTGAGGATGTGGGCTTATGACCAGTTGTACACTTTGGATAATGAATAGGAAACAGAGTGAATTGTTAGAATAACCCATAGGCTGAAATAAGTTTACATAAGGTATTTGTTGAACAATTTTAAAAAATTGTCATGATTTTGAATCAGAGTCTGTTTGCAATAGGACTAGCCAGAAAATGGAAAATATTTTGTGAATATTTTCCACCTGAGTTGAAATTTCTGAATTGTTTTGGACAGCTCTAGCTCTCAGATAATTCATACATGACTGCAATAACAATTAATAATTGGATTAGATTCAACAAATGAGCTATTTATTATGAATAGTTAACCCAGCTCTAGTAAGGAACAATCTTGCAACATCAGGGAGAATGGACTGGACGACACAGAGGTCTTCTCCATCTTAACTGCTATGGTTCTATGATATGTTGCAGCCCTGGGGGCAGATCCTCAGTTGGTATAGATTGTCATAGCTCCACTGACCTCAGATGAGTTGTGACAATTCACATCCAGTAAGAATCTGTCCTTTGGTTTCCAAAAAAGGCTTCTGGTAGCTCATGTGGTACTGAAATGCAGGTTTTTAAAGATTTAAGCTGAGTAAATGTTAAACCTTTGGTGCTGTGAATTGAGATGCACAGTTCATTAGCATTAAGGGTCAAACAGTGCTGGTATCTGACATTATAAACTTAAGAACACTGGAATAAAATTTGCAACAGTCCTTTGAGCTTATCATATTACTTTTGCAGGGTACAAATAGCCATGTAATTACAATGTATCTATTTCACGGTTATTTGTGCCCTGCAGTTGAGATAGTAATTGGATATTATCATTTAACATCAAGTATAATTACCAAGAAGCTTGTGCTTTCCATGTCTGGGTTTACATTTTAATTTGCAGGGCACACACAACTATGTCATTACTCTATATTTAGTCTGCATCTATGTTATTACTACGTAATTACATGGTTATTTACACGTTGTAGGTTTCATTGAAATTATACATTAATTGTCACAAAAAGGGAGAGCTCCCTCATCTAAAACATTTGTGGTAGATAACTGAGACACTATTCTATATAGCTTTACAAGGGTACTGGCCACTGTCAGAGATGGGATACTGGGCTAGATGGACTATTTGTCTGACCCAGTAGGGCTGTTCTTCTGTTGCATGCCTTGCCACACTAACAATGAATTGTAAATAACAGGTTAGAAAAATATTTTGCAATCCACTCAATTGGGAGGTAATTTGTATTCTGTGCTGGACAGTCCAGATAATTTGTTCGTTGCATGTTTCTGAAAAGTAAGGTCATTTTGGCAGATGAAGATAAGTTGCTATGGTTGGACAAACAATCCAGGCCAAATTCACCCCATTGAAGTCAATGGAGATCTGTACGTTAAACTGTACCCATATGCACTAACAAATTTGTGTCTCTTTAAATTACAACCTGGCAGTTTAAGTTTCCAGACTATGTTTTCATTCTTCATATATTCATAATGTAAAGACGTATCTAATGTATATTTTATTAACATACATATGCACATTTGTCACATTCTGTACTGAAAATACTGTGTATTTCATATTTGTTAGCAATTTTTTTTGAAACAGCAAAAACAACAAAAAATTGAACTTATTAGGTGCAGTATTTTAAGTTCTTTAATAATTCTTGCCTTGATTTCAGAATGTAAGTCCAGAAGAAATATATGACTATGATAAACATGAAACAAAAGATATATTCAGAAATGAGTTTCACAAGAAATACTGGAATTTTTAACTAGTGGGGCTTTTAAACAGAAATGTCTGAAATAATAAAGTTCTGCTAAATGATAAAGTTCCTAGAGCTTAAAAAAACCCCTAATATATAAATACTTTATTTACTTTACTTTCAGTCTTTACTTCACTGAAGTCAATGAGAGTTTTGCCATTGACTTCAATGAAGTCAGGCTTTCACCACTTAAGAGCAGAATAGGTGCCACAGAAAATATATTTCTATTCTAATATGAAAATTATGACAATTATATAGAATCATAGACATGTAGGGCTAGAAAGGCTTGTCAAATCCTGTCCTCCGTACTGATGCAGGGCCAAAGAAACCTAGACCATTTCTGACAGGTGTTTGTCTAACCTGTTCTTAAAACCTCCTATGAGGGGGATTCCACAGCCTCCCTTGGAAGCCTGTTCCAGTGCTTAAATACCTATATAATGAAAAAGATTTCCTAATATCTAACCTAAATCTCCCTTGCTTCAAATTTGGCCAGTTACTTTGTCCTACCTTCAGTAGACATGGACAACAATTGATCACATTCCTCTTTACAACAGTCTTTAACATATTCGAAGAATGTTTTTAGGTCCCCTCTCAGTCTTCTTTTGTCAAGACTAAACATGCCCAGTGTTTTTTAACCTTTCCTCATAGGTCAGGTTTTCTAAACCTTTTATCATTTTTGTTGCTCTCCTCTGAACTCTCTCCAATTTGTCCACATCTTTCTTAAAGTGTAGCACCCAAAACCGGACACAGTACTTTACCTGAGGCGTCACTAGTGCCGAGTAGAGCTGGATAATTACCTCCTGTGTCTGATATATAATATTCCTGTCAATACATCCCAGAATGACATTATCCATTTTCACAACAGCATTACACTGTTGACTCATATTATATCGGTGATCCACTATAACCCCCAGATCCATTTCTGCAGCACTATTGCTTAGCCAGGTATTCCCCATTTTGTAGTTATGCTTTTGATTTTTGCTTCCTATGTGTAGAACTTTGCACTTATCTTTTATTGAATTTCATCTTGTTGATTTAAGACCAATTTTCCAATTTGTTTAGGTCATTTTGAATTCTAATTCTGTCATCCAAAGTGCTAGCAGCCCCTCCCAGCTTGGTGTTATCTGCAAATTTTATAAGCATACATGCCACTCCATTATCCAAGTCATTAATGAAAATATTGACTAGTACCACACCCAGGATAGGCCCCTGCAGCATCCGAATAGATATGTCTTCCCAGTTTGTCAGTGAACCATTGATAACTACTGTTTTAGTGTAGTCTTTCAACCAGCTGTGCACTCACTTGATGGTAATTTCATCTGAATGAAATTTTCCTACTTTGCTTATGAGAATGTCATGTAGGACTGTGTGAAAAGCCTTACTAAAATAAAGATATATCACTTCTGAAACTTTTCCCCTATCTACTAGGCCAGCAACCCTGTCAAAAAAGGAAATTAGGCTGGTTTGGCATGGTTTGTTCTTCACTATTACTTATAATCCAATTATTCTCTAGAGGCTTACAAACTGATTGTTTAATTATTTGTTCTAGTATCTTTTCAGGTATTGAAGTTAAGCTCACTGGCCTACAGTTCCCCGGTTCCTCTTTGTTCCCTTTTTTAAAGATAGGTACTACGAGTGCCCTTCTCCAGCCCTCTGGGATCTCACCCTTCCTCTGTAAGTTCTCAAAGATGATTGCTAATGATTCCAAGATCACTTCAACTAGTTCCTTAAGCACTCTTCGATGAATTTCATCAGGTCCTGCCAATTTCAATAATCAAATTTATCTAAATATTCTTTAACTGGTTATTTCCCTATTTTGGCTTGTGTTCCTTCCCTATGGTTGTTAATATTGTGTTAAGTATTGTCACAATTTACCTTTTTACCATTAGTTAAATAAAATAACCATTAAACTCCTTATCCTTCTTGATGCTAGTCATTATTACCCTTCTTCCTTACTAAATAGAAGCCCTAATTTTCCTTGATCTTTCTCGTGATCCTAATTTATTTAAGGAACCTCTTCTTATACCAAGCAAGGGACATCACAGGCAGTAACTCATTTTGTGCTTTAGCTTTCTGATTTTATGTCTGTATGCTTGTGCTATTCTTTTGCACTCATCCTTAGCAATTTGTCCATGTTTTCACTTTTTGTCAGATTCTTTTTGATTTTCAGGTCATTTAAACAACAGCATCTCACTATTCTTCTGATCTTTCCTTCGCATGACAATATTTTGCTGTTGTGCCTTTATATAGTCTCTTTGAGAAACTGCCAGCTCTCCTGACCTCCTTTTTCCTTAGATTTTCTTCTCATGGGGCCTTGCCTACCAGTTCTCTGAGTTTGTTAAAGTCTGATTTTTTTGAAGGGCAAGATATCTGTGAAAATATCTTACCCAGGGAGCTTTTAAAGAATAAATTTGTTCCTTCATGACTTCACCAACACTGCAATGATTTCCTTAGCAAGGTCAATCTAAACAGGGTCACCTATAGTCAGCTACAGAATAATATGGATGGGATGTCAAAGTAGAGCTGAGCAAATAATTGATTTTTTTGGTTTATAGGCCTAACCAAAATGTGCAAACAGTATGGGCAAAATCATGACCCCATTAATCCAAACATTTGGTATCAGTTTGATTTTTTTTTTAGTTCAGGGGCTGAACTGAAAAATCCCCTCCCTCAAAAAAAAAGTCTTACTTTTGAATAGAAACTGATCTTTAAAATTTTTCTCACCAAAATGAAATCTTGAAAAAAACAAAACAAAACCCAAACCATTTTGTATTAAAAAACAAACAAACACACAAACCAAATCAACACCCCCCCAAAAAAAACAAAAACAAAAAAACGCACCTGAATTGAAACAATATTTTAAAAGTTTTCTATTTAATTTAGAAAAACTCATCAGTTTTTCATTTTATTTTTTGGGCATTTTCCATGTTTTTTTTTAAAGTAAAGATAAATTTCAAAATGTATCATTGTTTTGAAATGAAAAGTCAGAATGTTTCATTTCAAAAGGGTCAAAACAAACCATTTCAACATTTTAAAAAAATCATATTTTGGGCTGAAACTATTTGCTGAATTTGATATGAATTATCAAATAGTGACAGTTCCCCCAAAATATATATTTTGGTAAATGTTGTATTTGATGATTTTTTCCCCCCTGGTTGTAGTGTCGAGTTTCAACTTTACCCTGGGTGCCAGTGCATCTAGGGTGGTTTATAGGCTTAAAAATAAAAGTTCTGAGACCTTTAAAAAGTACAAATCCATATTTACCTTTCATTTCCCTCATGTTCATAATCACTGGATTTCCTCCATTTGTGATCACTTACTAACCGTGTTGTAATTACGGCAATTGCTGTAGTATTAGGAAAACATTTAGGTATTTGTAACTTTTGTCTTTAATTAGATTAGTGTTTTAAAAAGTTAATTAGGCAGTCCAGTTTTGCCTTTTCCCATCTCCTCTGTTCTATATCTCAGTTTTCCCTACTTCCCCGTAAATATCGCTTTCTACCACTTGGTACCTTTGTACATACTGCCCTACATGTTTTCTTTCTTCCCTACTCTCTGCTAGTGGCTGGCAATGACATTGGTGTCCCAGGTTAACTGTGCAGTGTAGACATAGCCACAGAAGAAGAGGAGAGGGAGAACGAGGAGAGGAAAAAGGAGCTACTCTCAGGGACCAGAGTGATTGGCACCCGGGTCTAAGCATTCCCATTGCAAAGCCCTACCTGCGTTAAGTCCTTTCTGTTTCTGCACTAGCCTCAGTATGGCCAGGGACCATTCCCATGGTTCTTTGTATTGAGACATTCCCAGTTAATTCTGTCAATTGTGGGAGAACTCATCTGTCTCTTAGGGGGAATTGTTGGACTATCAATACTTGCTATTTAATATATGTCCTCACTGCAAAGTTCCAGTTAGAGTTAAAGCTGAGATCGGGATCTAACCCACATCCCCAGATGGGTAAGCTAGTCCAATCTTAAAGCACCTTCAAACCCAGGTAAGAAGATTTTGATTGTGGCTGGAAGGGGTGGCTAAGGCTAAAACCCACATATTTGCCAAGGTTAGCTATACAGTATAGGCATGCCCTGTAACATTATTTCCTCGTGGAGGTGGATAGGCTGATTACTCCTTGTTTCCAATTGCTTTTACAGGCAAGGAGGAGGACTCAGCACCATGGGTACCTTCACTGCAGAGTTAGCCTGGGTGGAGCATCCCCACCGCAAATCCTTATCTGAGCCTGACTTGTGTGGCTGCATCCACAGTAGTGCTTATGCACTGGGCTGGATCTTTAGCAGGATAGCACATGGATCTAATTTTCTTTCTTCATTGAGATCCCCTCCACTCAATGACCTCCATTACCATCACAGAACTGTTAATTTTGGTGACACAACCCCAATTTATGGATCTTGCGGATATCACACCACAACATTACGTGAAGGTCTATGCCAGATTTTGGCCAGCTGGCCGCACACAGGGTGGAGGATTTCTTGGATGGCATCCCTGAATCAAATGCCAAGGAATGCAGCAGAAATGGAGCAAGCCAATGGGAGGTTAAGTTGCTAGATCAGGCAACTTGTATTGCAGAAGGGAAGAAATACAACCCAGGTTGAACTGTGGGAAAGGATTGAGAAATTAAGAGCACCTGGGCTTGATTAGCTTGCATTCTCACTGCAAAGCAGGTGGGTTGCTAGCCTGGCCTGAAGCAAAACCCAAGCGTAAGCTTACACCCGCAGGTGTACTCAGGAACCTGGGCTTCAAACATCCGTAAGGGGTGATAGTGGCAACATTCAGGCTACAGCCTGAGC
Organism: Dermochelys coriacea; assembly: GCF_009764565.3. Classification (NCBI taxonomy): domain Eukaryota; kingdom Metazoa; phylum Chordata; order Testudines; family Dermochelyidae; genus Dermochelys; species Dermochelys coriacea. Next base: position 75,427,174 of record NC_050070.1, on the reverse strand, counting down.
AAACTCTGCAGTGAAATATACCTCTTCTGACTGGCCAACTCTCAACAGATCAGTGCAAATGCTCTGTAGACCACCAGTGGTCTCTCAATCACTGATTACTAAAATCTCTGGTCTAAAACATCTGACTATCTTTGTCAAAGTAAATGTAAATTATGCTATTTTACCCTTCTCCATAACAGATCAGGGCTGAGCTGTCATTGTGGTTTGTTTTTTTAAAGTTGAAAACAGAAACAGAGTATAAATTGAAAGGGAATTATTAAAATTAATGAACTAGTTTAATAATAGACAGTACATGAGACAGGACCAAAGGGGATGAGAGTTCCCCTTTTAAAATGTTTACTAATGGAGCTCTGAGCAAGAGTTGTAAAAGCAGCATAAATGCAGCCTAGCATTTAGTATGATGACCACTCTTAATATTAGTCAAGGCTCTTTTTTCAGCACTGATTGATATTTATGAATTTGCTATTATCCTCAGTAACTGACTAGTAGGGCAGGGCATCTTGTGGAAACATCTTGCTCTTCTGAGTGACTGCATTGGCTTTCCTGTTATTCAGTATTGGAAAGCTACAACTGCAAAAATATTGCAATGATCAGCTAATGTATAAGCCTCATCCACTGCATACAGATGTGTAAAACACAAGAATCTACACTGAGAGTTATCATTTAAAAAACACATCAGATGTCACTGCAGAAAGGAAAATGATCAGATCACTAGTTCACCTGCAATGAGTGAGGACATAGGTAGATCAATAAATTGTGAGGTCCAGTATAACTCATTTTTGTTTTTGTAGTTGATTATGCAGATTGTTTCATACATTTGCCCATTTCCACAAACAGAAGGCTCAGTCATTCTGGACAAGGCTAGATCCAGTCTCTTCTCTGATGAAAGCAGAAGCAGTTTTTCTGTTAGTCAGTTAGTCTGTTTTTCTGTAGCTCCTTTTATTACTCAGGCACTGACATCATCTAGCTTCTTGATGCACTAACCTGTCATTTGAAGTATACTTCACCCTTATGATAAGCATCTAGGTTTTAACACTCTCTCTGCCCCATACTATATGATTTCTGTAACATTTTTTCCAGGTCTATTAAACCTCATGTGAATTGTGCAGCTCCAACTGATGCTGGTGAGCACTTAATCTCAAAGAGTAGTCCCACTGCAATCAGCTGGGTCTACTCAAGTGAGTAAGTGCTCATCAGTGTAAATAGTAAGAATATACAATCTAGCCCTTATTTTACATCTATCTTCAGAACAAAATCTCTCTACTACATTCAATATATGGCGTTAATAGGATATGGAGTATATTCCTACTATGCTGAGATCACAAAAAGGATCACAGGTACCTGAAATAAAAAAAATACTGCACAGCATCCATCATTAGAAAATATTTTAAAAAATCTCTTTAAAATATTTTGCACTATGAAACTGTCTCACTTCTAGACTATAAATCTCATGCACACCTAGGTATGGAAATGCATGTTTATTATCAAGCTTGCTTCCTAGATTAGGAGTAGCATTTTCATATTTTGCTATGCTTCTGATTATAACACTTGAAGTGGCAGGAGGACCCTGTACCAAGTCAAAGGGGACCATATGTCATTTTTTGCTGAAAGATTGCCCTTTAAAAAAATTGGGGAAAATGTATAGCCCAGATGAAAGGTATAATACTGGTAGCCTGAAATGAGAAAATGATCCACAAATGAGAAAAGGAAACAGCAGTGCAATCTTCCCTACTCCGTCAATGGGCATTAACTTTGACTGGTGGGTGGGGAAGGGTTACCTTGACAGGTGGAAAGTAGTTCTTTCTCTGTCCCTCTTTGATCCATGGCCTCTCTGCTGAGGCTGCACCTTATAGGTGTCTGTCAGCAGCACCAGCTATAGTGCTGATTTTCTTCAACTGGTGAAGAAATAGATTGATATCACTAATTTGTTTCCAATAGAACATCAAATAGCCATCTGCTGAGAAATATTTCTGATCAAAAGTCTGACCTGGGCCAGGTCCAAAGGAGTACCCTATAGGTACCCTAGAGATTTTTAGTCCTCCGCTATTTGTTTTTACAACAGTACAAAGCACTCCTTTAAGAGCCATTTTGTTCTGGAGCCCTGTTACAGGTCACTGAAGTTAACTCAGAAACTTTACCACTGAATCATTTAATGACTGGAAATTGTAGGTAATAGTCTTGAAAACGTGTTCTCATTTCTGCAATTCAAACCGTTTATCCATGCCATGTAGCTCTCCTAGAAAGAACAAAATGGCCTTTAACAAAGTCTATTTGCAGAATAGTAAGAAGTTTTAAGATGCCAGATATATCTCATTATGAATTTTAATGAGTAGATCCACACATTGTCTTGCATTAAATTAATTACAAGCCTTTTCCAAATACCTATCTAGCAAATTTGAAATTTGTTTCTTAAAAGTAGAAAGTGTCAGAGACTAAAGCTATCCAGTGTTCCTGCATAACCTGCATCTACTGCCTATAGTCCATTGCAGATGAGATGGGGGTCATAATTACACTGTGAAAACCACAGTAGTTCTCTTACACATCAACACAGTAAACACAATTCTGGAACAGAAATGAAAATAAGAGCTAAAAATCAAGAGACTGGATTGCAAATAAGGGGGAAAAGAGCACTTAACTTTTATCTTTGTCAAAAGAGCCAGGTTTATCTTCACCACACAGAATGCGTCCGAGAAAGAAAATGGAAATGTTACAGTGAGTGGAGTAGACAGTGTTACTATCAAAGAGAAGGCTTTTACTAGTCCCGTATTCATAGCAAATGTGAGCTCTTTTATAACCGACCCCTTTGGATAATGGTCTGAGCTCTTTTTTTGTGGTAGGAAAGTGCAAATAGGAAAGCATCTGAGCCTGAACTCTCCTCAGCCACTTCACCTCTGAACACCTCTTGAAGATTTCAGACTCCTTGAAGTTTTAGGAAGGCATTGATTTGAGTGAGAGATGTTTGCAACATTATACTCTGCTGGAGTGAAACTGTAGGGTGGAAAGCAGCTTCCTTTTCTTTGCATCCCGAAAGGAAGAACACTGAATGGGCCTTACTCAAACTCCGGGTAATTGCATAGGTGATTTTTTTAAAGTCCTAGGCCAGATCCTGGTGAAATTCAACATAGCTTAATTGAAGTCAATGGAGCTATACTGATTTAGACCAGAGGATCTAATCTACTCTGTAGGGTTTAGAAATGTTTCTTAAATTAACAGAATTCATTTTTATTTTTTCTTTAAAAAAACCCACCAAGGAAGATGGGACTTAGTTTATTTTAATGCTTTATTGGTACTCAGTTCAAAAGCCCTGCACAAAATGGGAAACTGCCCCAAATATCATGGTTAATAGCTTATGTCAAATCCTTAGGCAGAAAATATGAATACAATCTTTTTGCACCGATCAGAAACCAAGTATCTCGGCTAACTTTCATTACTTCAAATAGCCCAACTTCTGTATTTTTACATTAAATATTGCATATATTTATATTTGATCATATAAATCCTTATTCTGTCAGTGGCAGCAAGGTAGTTTAATGAGAGCAACTATGATCTATATATATAGTTGCACATATGGAAGAGTGTCCTTTTGGAAAGTGCAGGCAATGTCAATACACTAATGAATGATTCTGATTGAAAGTCAGGTCTTTTGTAGGAAATATTTGTACTAGGTCAAGATGAGGAATTTAGGTATCAAATCCAAACCCTCTGTATACATGTGTGTTTAATGTGTGCACATGTCTGAATGACATTGGCCAATGAGACATGCATAGATTTTAAATATTGAATGCAACAAGGGACCATCTGATTAGAAGATTTTATACATATATATATTCTGGATCAATTCAGAAAATTCAACTCTCTTTAGATATACCATGTTTTGGTTAATTTGCCAAACTAACACAAAAAACTTGGTTTTACTTGATTATATCAAGGGGGATCAATTAGAAATCAATTACTACATTTTTCTGGGTCAAGCAAATACAGGTGAATTAGATCAACTCTAAACACATTACACCTGGTAACTACCACTAAAGCACCACTAGTTACAGTATGGCAGATTTATGAGCTTTACTTTCTACCTTAGGCCTGTCATATTTTTTCACCTTTATGTCAGTTAATTGGAGAATAACATAAATTAACTTTGGAACCCAGCAAAAATGGGAATTTTATTTATGAATTTCTTGGATTTCTTTACCCCAAGCCAAACAACTAAATTGCTACTTAGCATAAATTATTTATTGGCCCAGCTCAATACCATCCACCACCAGCCCCCGGAGGTATGGGAGATATAAAAGATTTAAAGCATCTATGTGACAGCATTGGTGCAGCCACAAAGCTCTGTTTCTTTCCAGAAGGGTCCACTTTATTTTTCTGTAAATAAATAGAGCCTAAATTTCAGGGGAGGGCAGGGTAGCTTCCAGCGGTCTGTGCTGCTTTGCATATGTTAATTATGAAGACTTTCATGACAGATAGACATATACTGTTTGCACAGTTATTTTTTGGAAGAGCAGTTGCTAAAAAAGTGCATTTAAATTTACCTGCAGTTCATATGCTCTATCATTTTCTCTCACTTTGTAATCAAGAATTGTATTAATACCCTACAAAATATGGCAAATAAAATGCAAGGCCTAATTTGGTTACATGTGTCCGTATACCATATCACACATGCAAATGTGTAGCTATATATTTATTGATATTGCTCTAGTAAATGTACACATTTTGGCACAAATGCTGACATTCTGCCCACAAGCCCGAGCTGAGTAACAGGCTAGGTGCAGAATAGCTCTCTGTGGTGAGTGAGGAAGAATGAATCCTCTCCCCAAGACTATGGAACTATACCACAGCTGCTCCACTGACGTTACTTCAGACCAATGGCTGATGTAGCCCTGTGTGGCTTAAAGATACACACCCTACAGGGAGAGATACATAGCACATGTCCATTGGTAAATCCACCAACTGGTACCCATTCAGCCTGCTGCTATAGAGGGATTCCTTCTGCCACTGGGCTCCACACTTCTTAGGAGCACCTGGTAGGTGAATCTCATCAAATTGTGCAGCAGTAGAGCTTGAATTGGGTCAGTATGCAGAGGTAGGCACATTGGTACATCTTCCAAGCAATCATGTTCAACAGAATCTCAGCTGTCGCCCTCCCCACCACCCGCTTTTAAAAAGTAAGCCTCTAACTGTTATGGTTGCAAAGAAAAATGTGTAATCAATACAGTGATATCTGCTTCAGTTTGCAGGGACCCTTGAAACAGTAGCTCTGAGAGGCATGACTTCCTGCTGTTATCTCCATGGGTTTTAACATTACTTAAAATGTCAATATTACTGTTTCACTGCTCATCAAAGCATGTATGAAAGGAGAGCAAGTGTCATATTATGAAGATCTACAAAATGTACTCTGCAAAGCAATGCTTTCCAGTCCCAGCCATGGTGAGTATGGCCTGCCAAGAACAAGGGGCAGTGGGGAGAGGGCGGACATTAATATAAGAACATAAGAATGGCTATACTGGGTCAGACCAAAGGTCCATCCAGCCCAGTATCTTGTCTACTGACAGTGGTCAATGCCAAGTGCCCCAGAGGGGGTGAACCTAACAGGTAATGATCAAGTGATCTCTCTCCTGCAATCCATCTTCAGCCTCTGACAAACAGAGGCTAGGGACACCATTCCTTACTCATCCTGGCTAATAGCCATTAATGGACTTAATCTCCATGAATTTATTCAGTTCTCTTTTAAACCCTGTTATAGTCCTGGCCTTCACAACCTCCTCAGACAAGGAGTTCCACAGGTTGACTGTGAGCTGAGTGAAGAAGAACTTCCTTTTATTTGTTTTAAACCTGCTGCCCATTAATTTCATTGGGTGGCCCCTAGTTCTTATATTATGGGAACAAGTAAATAACTTCCTTATTCACTTTCTCTACACCACTCATGATTTTATATGCCTCTATCATATGCCCCCTTAGTCTCCTCTTTTCCAAGCTGAAAAGTCCTAGCCTCTTTAATCTCTCCTCATGTGGGACCCGTTCCAAACCCCTGATCATTTTAGTTGCCCTTTTCTGAACCTTTTCTAATGCCAGTATATCTTTTTTGAGATGAGGGGACCACATCTCTACACAGTATTCAATATGTGGGCGTACCATGGATTTATATAAGACAATAAGATATTCTGTGTGCTATTCTCTATCCCTTTTTTAATGATTCCTAACATCCCGTTTGCTTCTTTGATTGCTGCTGCACACTGTGTGGATGTCTTCAGAGAACTATCCACGATGACTCCAAGATCTTTCTCCTGATTAATTGTAGCTAAATTCTCCCCTATCATATTGTATGTATAGTTGGGGTTATTTTTTCCAATGTGCATTATTTTACATTTATCCACATTAAATTTCATTTGCCATTTTGTTGCCCAATCACTTAGTTTGGTGAGATCTTTTGAAGTTCTCACAGTCTTAACTATCTTGAGCAGTTTAGTATCATCTAAACTATCATCATCACCTCACTGTTTACCCCTTTCTCCACATCATTTATGAATAAGTTGAATAGGATTGCTCCTAGGTCTGACCCTTGGGGAACACCACTAGCTACTCCTCCCTATTCTGAAAATTTACCATTTATTCCTACCCTTTGTTCCCTGTCTTTTAACCAGTTCTCAATCCATGAAAGGATCTTCCCTCTTATCCCATGACAACTTAATTTACATAAGAGCCTTTGGTGAGGGACCTTGTCAAAGGCTTTCTGGAAATCTAAGTACACTGTGTCCACTGGATCCCCCTTGTCCACATGTTTGTTGACCCCCTCAAAGAACTCTAATATATTAGTAAGACATGATCTCACTTTACAGAAACCATGTTGACTTTTGTGCAAGAATTTATGTTCTTCTATGTGTCTAACAATTTTATTCTTTACTATTGTTTCAACTAATTTGCCCAGTACTGACGTTAGACTTACCAGTCTGTAACTGTCAGGATCACCTCTAGAGCCCTTCTTAAATATTGGCGTTACATTAGCTATCTTCCAGTAATTGGGTACAGTAGCTGATTAAAAAGACAGGTTACAAACCATAGTTAATAGTTCCGCAATTTCACATTTGAGTTCTTGCAGAACTCTTGGGTGAATGCCATCTGATCCTGGTGACTTGTTACTGTTAAATTTTCTCAATTAATTCCAAAACCTCCCCTAGTGACACTTCAATCTGTGACAATTCCTCAGATTTGTCACCTACAAAAGAGGGCTCAGGTTTAGGAATCTCCCTAACATCCTCAGCCGTGAAGACTGAAGCAAAAAATTCATTTAGTTTCTCTGTGATGACTTTATTGTCTTTAAGCACTCCTTTTGTATCTTGATTGTATCGGGGCCCCACTGGTTGTTTAGCAGGCTTCCTGCTTCTGATGTACTTAAAAAACATTTTGTTACCTTTTGAGTTTTTGGCTAGCTGTTCTTCAAACTCCTTTTTGGCTTTTCTTATTACATTTTTACATTTAATTTGGCAGTGTTTATGCTCCTTTCTATTTACCTCACTAGGATTTGACTTCCACTTTTTAAAAGATGCCTTTTTATCTCTCAGTTCTTCTTTTACATGGTTGTTAAGCCATGGTGGCTCTTTTTTAGTTCTTTTACTGTGTTTTTTAATTTGGAGTATACATTTAAGTTGAGCCTCTATTACGGTGTCTTTGAAAAGTGTCCATGCAGCCTGCAGGGATGTCACTCTAGTCACTGTACCTTTTAATTTCTGTTTAACTAACCTCCTATTTTTGTATAGTTCCCACAGCGTTGGGCTGTTGAGGTGTTCTTCCTACCACAGGCATGTTAAATGTTATTATATTATGGTCACTATTTCCATGAGGTCCTGTTATAGTTACCTCTTGGACCAGATCCTACGTTCCACTCAGGACTAGATTGAAAGTTGCCTCACCCCTTGTGGGTTCCTGTACCAGCTGTTTCAAGAAGCAGTCATTTAAAGTATCGAGAAATTTTGTCTCTGCATTTCGTCCTGAGGTGACATGTACCCAGTCAATATGGGGATAATAGAAATCCCCCACTATTATTGAGTTCTTTATTTTGATAGCCTCTCTAATCTCCCTTAGCATTTTATCATCACTATCACTGTCCTGGTCAGGTGGTTGATAATAGATCCCTACTGTTATATTCTTATTAGAGCATGGAATTACTATCCATAGAGATTCTATGGAACATGTAGATTCATTTAAGATTTTTATTTCATTTGATTCTACATTTTCTTTCATATAGAGTGCCACTCTCCTTCCCCCCCCCCACGCACAACCTGTTCTTCTTTCCAATATATTTTGTACCCCGGAATGATTGTGTCCCATTGATTGTCTTCACTCCACCAGGTTTCTGTGATGCCTATTATAACAATATCCTCCTTTAACACGAGGCACTCTAGTTCACTCATCTTATTATTTAGACTTCTAGCATTTGTGTAGAAGCATTTTAAAAACTTGTCACTGTTTATTTGTCTGCCCTTTTCTGATGTGTCAGATTCTTTATGTGAATGTTTCTCATCTGATCTGGCCCATACTTTATCCTCTTCCATCCCCTCCTCCTGACTAAAACCTAGAGAATCTATATCAATAGACTCTCCTCTAAGAGAAGTCTCTGTCTGATCCACATGCACCTCTGCAGAAATCGGTTTTCCTCCATCTCTTTAAAAACTGCTCTGCAACCTTTTTAATGTTAAGTGCCAGCAGTCTGGATCCCCTTTGGTTTAGGTGGAGCCCATCCTTCCTGTATAGGCTCCCCCTGTGCCAAAAGTTTCCCCAGTTCCTAACAAATCTAAACCCCTCCTCTCTACACCATTATCTCGTCCATGCTTTGGACTCTGAAGCTCTGCCTGCCTACCTGGCCCTGCGCATGGAACTGGAAGCATTTCTGAGAATGCCACCTTAGAGGTCCTGGATTTCAGTCTCTTTTCGGTTATTTTCAAGATTTTCAGTTGGTTGAAACAATAAAATTTTGGTCCCTAATTCCATGGGAAGAAATATAGGGCAATAGCACTGAATATTAGCACTAATTTCAACAAGTGATGCTGATTTTAGCTGAGCTCTCTCTCTGGATGGTAACAAAGGCACAGATAGTACAACTGCTGCTGGTGTCCCAAAGATGCCCTGGTCTATGTGCCGCTAGTCGTTTCACTGAAATGGTGCCAGCTGAACTCACCATTGAATGGCATGGGAAAGTATTCTACTGTGGAGGAAGAAATAAGGCAGCCATCTCCAGAAACCTTAAGGAGAGGATTGCAGAATATCTCCATGAAAATTTCATCAAGATCTCTCAGAAGGATCCAGGTGACATCCCTACTTATACAAACAAATGGCTCTCCCCACACCTAACCCTACAGGGGAAGGATAAGTAGATACCAACTCTACCTCTGTTTGTTGTACTGCTCCCTCTTTTTGTACATGTAAAACAATGAAAAGTTGATACCTGTGTCTTGTTAACTTAGGGAATGGCCTGGTTCCATCTTTTAAAATTTTTAACATTGTAAGGGAATGTTCAAGGTTCCTTCCCCTTCCTGATGCTCATTCGTGGTTGGCCGGTAGGACTGGTTAGAATGCAGTGGAGGCTCAAACAGGTCCTGGCTTGTGGTATTGCTGGATCTCCCTGCCATATCTCCCCACTACTCCTTCTACTTGGTGTCCTTGGCAGGGGTCCCTGTCTCAGGCTCCCCCAAGGTATCCCTGGTGGTTTGTGGATTGCTAGTGGGGGTCTCCACCAAAAATGGCATGCAGCTTGTTGCCAAAGCAGCTGATGTGTCTCAGCATCTGAGTGATTATTGGCCTCTTTGGCCTTGTGGTTTGCCTGCTGTAGCTCCTTTTCTTTTGCTGACCACTGTCTTTCCCCTTCACCTGTATCCCCTGTGCAACCTTTTTGTAGATGTCCACATTTCTAAGGTTGGTCCATAGCCATGCTTTCACATCCTCTCCTCCCCACAGGCCCAGAAGATCCAATATCTCCAGTCTACTCCAGGCAGGAGTCTGTCTAATATGAGATATGGGCATGATTTCAGGGCTACTGCCCACAACAAAGGAGAGCTGTGAGGTGTGTTGGCAAAAATGAGCAATCAGGAAAAGATGTTTCAAAAATACTCAGGGTGTTCTAAAAGGGTGGTGGCTTCCAGTCTCTGTGACTTCTGTGCAGTGGAATTCACAATTGTGGCCAGAGCCACTGTCTGGCATTGTGAGACAGCTGCTGGAGGACTGTTAGGGTCGACATAATTCACACAATGGATACACTCACAATGCGACAAGCTCAGTTGATTGAACAATGGTTCAGTGCTGTTTTGAGAGGTGGTTTTATTGTGATGTCTTAAATGAGGTGCTTACCTTGGCCGGAAACAAATTTGAGTGCAGACGCATATACCAAGAGGTCAACACAGAACAACTTAACTCTGTAGTGTAGATCAGGCCTGTGTGACATCTAAGGGTTTGTCTATATGAACACTTAGTTTGTGGCAAGATGACATGTAAATATACCTCACATTAGCCTGCCATGCACTGTTGACTTAGCCCTGCACTTTTGACTATGGGGGTGTGAATTGCAGCACACGCTAATGTGCTGTGTTGTAACTCCCCCTGATGGATGCTGTGAGTGCAAACTAAAAGATATCTAGTGCACATTACTGTTGTCCGATTTGAAGAGGACTATGTTAACATGAACTAGGAATTTTTTTGTTTACACCAGCAGCATATTCTCACGGGCAGTTAGAGACAGCACGCTAGTTAGCATTTCAATTCATACACCCTGCAGCTGTTTAGACATAGTCTAACTGTGTCCGTGTGGACCCTGCTGACCCAAACTAATAGTTCTCTAATGAGCTTTGACCTACTCCTGTTTAAATGCAGGGTAGATCAAAGAGCACTATGAAATTTGTAGAGCACGGCAACAGAGTCCACATGGATACTTAGTGCGTGGAAGGCTAGTGCAAGGTAGATTTACAACCTAGCTTTTCCCAACCTCAGTGTTCATATAAACAAGCCCTAATTCTTGCACTGGTCAAGGGCAGGTTTAGGTGACTACCACTACTTCTTTTTTTGTAATTAAGAGACAGCTGTACCCATGAAGCTCAGCAAGTCATCTGAGCCCCACCAGGGTAACCCAAGCCTAAGTAGCACTGAAGAGCCCATGGGTGTAATTTGAACACCAGTCATGGGGAGACAAGCTCAAGGAATCTGGCAGAGCTCAGGGAGAATGCATAAGCATATTTTGAACATCTGCACAACCTACAGAGACAGTGGTATCTCATTTTAACATCTGAGATGGCATAGAACTTATGTGGGTGGTGCTTGAAACCACATCAGCATCTTTCTTTCTTCCATTTAGGCCTCTGTGCAGCAGAACCATATCAATTCTACTATCAGGGCACTCTGTGGACACAGAGGTAGGAGGATGGATGTAGGACTGCACAGAGGTTTTCTTGATGCTTGGGGCAAAATCTGAAACTGAGGCATCCCTACCCTTAAAAAATACGACTGAGAGGTAGCCTGGGATGAAGAAGCCCACCCTGCGCTCCCCCTATAGACATGGCTCCTGTCTCACAGGCTGGTCCTGGCTCCATGCTTGAGCAATTGCAACCTGGTACACAGGGTCACAGTGCTGCTCAGATTTGGCCCAGCCATTGCTCCCTTTTGATGGAGGAGCTGCCAGGCCAAATATCAGTGAGTAGCTTTGCAAGCCCATGCCAAGTCACACAATCAGTTTGGGGGTCCTCTCAAATAGTGGGCCTGGAGCAAATTTCCCCCACCCTTGGGCAGCCCTGGATGGAAGTGCCCCATCTGCTACCCTGTGTGTGTGTGTGTGTGTGCACGTGTGCACACATGCTCAGTATGTAGTCATAATTTGGATATGCAAGTGCAAATCAGATAGTCATCCAAGTGCTGGTATTTGCACTGACAATTCACTATGGATTAAATTGCACCTAGATATCACACAAGACCTATTTTGAGGGATCAAGTGGGACTTAAGCGATCCATAGGTCTTGAAAACATCACCTAGTGGGACTAAAAAGGGCACTGTAAATGTAGCAATGGTAAATACAGGCTAAAATATTGGGAGACCAGTATAGAAAATAATGCCTGAATATGTTGTTGACTTCATGATTGAAGGGCCTTTGTAAACAGCTTATACTACAAGAGCTACGTGGGCAATCAAATAAGAAAATGGCTAAAGCAAGCCCAATATTCAGGGAGGCCTTTTAACTATGCTGCTTTTGAGCTACACACAGAAAATCTGTTATCATCACTGAGGTTTTCTTAGTGCTCATCATACCTTTTTATAAACTCCTTCTGATTTCATGTAGATTATTACTTGACACAGACAGAATTTCTTGCTTCTCATCTTGCTTCTTGTTTTTTTGATTGTATGTTTTTAATCACATGCACTGCAGTGAGTTGTATTTTGCTATCTGTGCCTCCAATGACTGATGAAGAGTATAACAGCTCCAACAGAACTGTAGAAAGACTGCCTGATTTCTCTCAATCCCCACACAAGAGGAAGGACCTCTAGACCTTTTCTGAGTCTATTCACACCCACTGATTTCCCCATCAGTAATTCAACCCAGAGTTTGGCATCATTGTTTATGAGGGCTGCCAAGGAACCACTTCTACTGCACCGCTGCTGAACACAATTTGTTTCTTGCTGGGTGCAGAAAGTCACAATTTGCTTCTTTTAGTATGCCAAGTATGTTGTTCCTGGTCATGTTCAACACAAGTCTTCATGACAGCAAAGTCAAAAAAAGATCTTTTTGGTTTTTAGCCACATTCTTTAATGGCAATAAACAATCAAAGTTTCTTCCATATGCCTTCAAAGATTATGCATTTGATCAGAATAGGAATGAACTTGTTCAAGCCATCTTCATGCTTGGACATTCAAGAATATGGAAGACCATTCATTAACTGATATAATTATAATAATAAATAAATAATAATAATAAAAACTGAATCGTAATAAAATGGGCTTAGATGAAATTATTCTAGAGATGACCTATACAAATGAAAGTAGGACACAAATTAGGAAATGTTTCCTGAGTACCTATTATATATTTAGAGATACCATATGCATTTTATTCCCAAAATTTGCATAGGATTAAGAATTGTGATTTGCAATTAAAAATTAAAATAGCTCTAAAATAGAAAAACTATAAAATCACCTCTCTCTGAGAACTGTGTTTTGTGTTCCTGTTTAGTTTTTTCTCTCTCTCTGTCAACATGAATACTTCAATGCAAGCTGCCATGTGGAATCTTTAGCTGCCAGTATAAAGTTTATTTGAAGAGTATGAAAATAACTGTCAGTGCCAACAGATTTGCAAATAAAAATAATAATGAAGTCTTGAGAATTGTCATTCCTTCAATCATGCAACTTTGATGATGACTACAAATTTGCAGGAAAGAAACATTACTCCTGTTGGGCATGAGAAGGCCGATCAAGCTTAGTCCCATGCAGACAGAGCCAGACACAGTATTTTGTTCTTTGCTGTACTAGCCAGCCAAGTCTTCAGAAAGTTTAGCCTTAACACTAGGATCAGCTTTGCTGACATGAAGGATTGAATAAGTCAAATGTAAATGACTACTAATGCTGACAGAAAGAACACAGTAAACTCTCAGTATTAAACACTCTTGCAGAGCTCTTTGAATAAAGGCTCTCAGTTACATTAAATTAAGCAGCTAGCTAGCCAGCCAGATAGAGCCAGCAGAAAAACACGATATATTATTTTACACTATGTCTAAGCACTATAGGTCAGTGCCTACTTTTGTTAGGAAAATAACATTAGGAGGACATTTGTAAAGAGTCTATCATTGTCTTGATAAGGCTGATACTGAAACTAGTAATAAGTGAAATTGGAGGCATCATATTTCTTGTTTGAAAAGGAGTGAAATATAGACACAGAGAAAGAGTCCATCTCAATTTGTCCTGGTATTTCCTGATTCAGATCTATCAAGCTAGTATATCTTACTTCGTTATACCTTAGGTGTAGCTTTAGGAGAAAGCCAGTGTTATAGTAAAAGATAAGGCATAATTACAGGTGCCTGGAATAGTTGAATTTGTCTTTCAATTTAAAAAAAGAAAATCAAGTTCTTACTGGATAAGCAAATGGTAATTATGAAAGTAGGTAACAGGAAATTCTCTTGTGTAAAGCTACAATTTTCATTTGAAACACTATCTCAGCATGTTGCCTTGAAATTAAATCAGTCCATGTAAACTATGGTGCAAATGCTATCTTGAATTGGACATATTCCCTCACTATAGAAAACATAACACAAATGCTTCGGCTCCAGGCTTGCACAGAAGATGGTCACCCAGGAGGGACTTCCCTGGAAACATGCAGTGAACTGGCTTTGGGCAGATCTTACACAATAAACCATGTAAGGGAATAATGGAGTCTAGCCAAGGGCCTAAAAGTCATCATATTTTATCATATACGAAAATCAGACTACCTTGACCAAGCTAGAGCCTCTATACATAGCCTGGTGTATAAATTATTCCTGCTCCAAAAGTGAACCCAGGTTTATTACTAACCTTGATGCTTTCATTTAAGCCAGGAGTGGGCAAACTGTATGGAGGGCCAGGTAGGGCAGGCTGTGCCTCCCCAAACAGCCTTGCCCCTACCTCCTATCCGCCCTTTCCCACTTCTCACCCCCCTCAGAACCTCCAACCCATCCAATGCTCCTTGGTCCCTAACTGCCTCCTGGGACCGTACGCTCTATCCAACCCCCCTTCTCCCTGTCCCCTGACTGCCCTGACCCCTATCCACACCCCCACCCCCAAAAGCCCCTCCAGGACTCTCACACCTATCCAACACCCCCGTTCCCTGTTCCCCCCAGAACCTCTGCTCCTAACCATCCCCTGCTCTCTGTCCCCTGACTCCCGCACAGGACCCCTTATCCAACCCCCTCCACCCCCCCTTACCATGCTGCTCAGAGCAGCAATGTCCCGCCACCCGGCTGGAGCCAGCCATGCCGCTACCACACTGCCTGGCAGGAGCGCGGACGTTGCGTCACACTGAGGCTGCGGGGGAGGGGGACAAAGGGGAGGGGCCGGGGGCTAGCCTCCCCAGTCGGGAGCTCAGGGGCCAGGCAGGATGGTCCCATGGGCCGGATGTGGCCTGTGGGTCGTAGTTTGCCCGCTTCTGATTTAAACAGTCAACATTTAACCTGAAACCCTTCTTTTCAAATAGCGCCTGCAGAGTTGACATAAAAACCTATTTCAGCCATCCATATCCTCCTTTTTTTAAATACCACTTTTCAGCCTGGTAGGGTGTGGCATTTTTTTAAATCTAATTGTTCCCTCTCCTTTTCTCTTCCATAAAGTACAGGCCTACAATATCTAAAGCACAAAAAGTATTTCTTTGTCTAGAAGGGGAAATCTAGTATTGATAGGAATGCCTCAGCTTAACCCTTCTCCCCACACATGCACCAGAGACCCTAGTGTTTCCAGATAAGTAAAGGCTTGTGAAAGCCAGCTCAACAAAGCAACAGACCAGAGAACTGCAACATTTCAGAGCATTTCATGTTAATTCTTTAGCTCTCTTTCTCCTCCTGGGTCTATTACAATGAGGCCTGGTCTACACTAGGGGAGGGGATCAACCTAAGATACGCAACTTCAGCTATGAGAATAGCATAGCTGAAGTCGACATAGCTTAGATCGACTTAGAATCACTTACTTCGCACCCTTGCGGCGTGGGATCAACGGCCGCCGCTCCCCCGTTGACTCCGCTTCCGCCTCTCGCCCTGGTGGAGTTCCAGAGTCGATGGCAGAGCGATCGGGGATCGATTTATTGCGTCTACACTAGACACGATAAATCGATCCCTGATAGATCGATCACTACCTCCCAATCCGGTGGGTAGTGTAGACGTGGCCTAAGACTCAAAGATATTCATCCTACTGTACATAGTTGTATAATCTTTTGGTTAGGTATTGATAATCTTATTTATCTTAGGAAATGATGCATATGTCAATGAATCACAGTATATCACTGAATAGTTTTGTTGTGGAATTATGGTTTATTGAACAGTTGGGCAGTAATCATGTTTTATTTTATTGATTTTGGACAAAATACAGTAAGTATACTACCACTATTTACAGAACTGCAGGAATTTCACTTTACCAAAGAGTTTTTGATTTTTAAAATGTATCGTTGGTGATGCATTATGTATTTTATCACAATAAGAATGTTTGCTGTAGGCACAGTACTACAATACTTCGCATAGGGAGTCATAAATGTTTATGAGAAATCAAACAGACATGCAATACCATAAGGTAGGAACAAAAAAACAAAATTAAGGGCAGAACTGTGCAACCCTTTCTAGTGTTGTGAGGACTCGAACAGATAGACCCTTTGTAATCAGTTGTTAAGTGCTTATTAGCTCAGAGGGACTAGAATCTGTGGCCAGATGAGGATTCCCTGGGTTGGAGGAGCTCTTGCTGCCAGACAGCTGTCAGAGGCAGCTTCCACACCAACTCTGAAATAGGACATTTGTTGAGAGCATGGGGGAAACACAGCTGTCCCCTGACAATCTCAGCTGGCATATATGTCCAGATGGTGCAAGTTAGAGCAACCATGTAGCTGGCACTGGAGTAGCTCTGGCTTCAGAATCAGGGAGCTGTAGCCGGGTCCATGACACCCTAACTCTTTCTCTGTTAGCTATGTTGTCGCAAGTGTGCTACCAAGAGCAAAGGGCAGTAGAACTGAATTTTGTAATGTAAATCAACAGATATAACTCTATTCACACAAAAAGCAGCTCTACAACATTTTTACATAGTTGCTTTTCAGACCAGACCTACACTTTAAGATCCACTCAAATTGTTGCTGGAGAGCATTAGCTGGCTTCTTTATTTCCCATGTAATTTTAGATTAGAATTACAAAGAGTATGACTGTATTTAATAATAATTATTTATATTAGAAAATAGAGCACATTTTCAGGACAAATTATTTTTAAAAGATTTGTCGCTTTTTTTAGGGCATACAGTACGTTACTTAGTGTGCAAGGCAGACATTATGTCTGAAGTAATGGGCCCAATTCACTAATCAGATCTGATGGAACCCATTCTGGAGGGCTCTGGCAGCAGAAAGACTTGCCTGGAGCAGAGATGCAACAGCACAAACAATCCACAATCTCCACTGTGCTGTGGGACCTAGCTGTTGAAGGTCACAACGTGGTTGGGTCTGGCTGAGAAGGGGACAGGGACAGGTCACGTGGGAGACACACTGATTCAGCACTTCCACTCCCTCCTTTTTCCCCAGAGATGAATTCCCCCTACAGACTTATCTGTCCTCATGAGTATAGGCTGTGAATCAAGCTTCTACTCTCTATATTTGCAATGTTTTTGCAAAGATCAAGGGGGAAATCAGACAGATTTGACTTTCAACTACCATTATTTTTAAGGAGCTGTACATCTAATTTGAAATGCACAATGCAAATATTTACCCTCAAGTGTCAGAGAAGACTATAAGATCTTTATGGATCTTCACACTTCAAGGGCTTAATTCATTAAAAATAATTGTGGAGATATATGTGGCGATTTCTTCCTCAGTGGAGCTGAGATATGCAATCAGTTGCCAAGTACGAAAGCACAGCATGCAAACTCCATGGCTGTGTGGCAGCTTTTATGTGAGAGAGGAGGGTTATTTTACATAGGAACATACATGTGTAAACAGTACTAAGAACCAGATCTCACTGGAATTCATCACTGAATAAATCAGAGAAAGTCACTGCATTGTACTGAGCAATCCTAATGCTATAGTCACACTCCTGCTCTCACGCGCCCATATACCTTCTTCACTTCAGATTCAATACTCCACATATTTCTTCATCTAATATTAAGAGGAATTTTAGGAAGACAAATATTAGATATTGAGTTTTATTTTTTTCCAAGTGTGTTTAAATAAACATTTTCCCTTCCCCAAGATGCCCTAATATTCTTTTCCAGAAGTGCCAGTGCTGCAAGATTGCAGCTTTTAACCTCAAATTTTGTTTTCCACTGTAAGACTAGACTTACCTTTAGAATATAGAGCTTTCCTTTTCTCTGTCAGTGTCTGTGTGATTAAGGGGATGAAGTTTCAGTTCAGAACAGCTGATCTCTGAATGTACCTGGAAAGGATCTGCTGTTGAAGTCAGTGGCCAACAGGAGGCAGTTAATTATATTCTCAAAATGCTAGTAATCTATTCTTACTTGTAAATTCTCTGAGCCAAGGACTTTATCTTCTTAGCTGGTGGGAAAGCCCCTTGTACATTATGAGTGCTGCCACAATTCACATAATCATGTTTCCATTTTGGGAAATTAGCTGTCTTGTTATTGATCTAAAGACTTCTATGGCTCTATCAAACATAATAGTACCTGAGCATCCATGTTAAAAATATAGTAGCAAAACATTCTCTCTCTCTCTCTCTCTCTCTCCTCCCCCTCCCCGTGTTTGTGAATTGGTTTGATGTGTATCTGGTATGAAAACTTTATTGAGGAAAAGCAATGATGAAGAGATGAGTTTTGCATTAATTTCTATGGTCATTTATCTTATCTCTTGCAGGGATGAGTTCAACAGTGTAGATCCAGCTTCTCTGAAGTTCTGTCTCTCTGCACTCATAAGCCTCCTCTACCAGTCAACAGTTTCATGGTTCCAGTGGAATCCAGATGTTATGGAAGTTCATGGTCATGAAAGGAAAGACTTTTTTGTCAGGTACATAGGACCAATCTCATGGAGATCTCTGAATATTTTGACATAGTCCTTTATTGGACTCTGTATTAAATAGGGAGCCAGTGCAGAGAGTAGAGCATATGGGTGATATGGTCATGCCAAATTGTCTTGATCAGATATGCTGCTGCATTTTGTACCATTGGTGGATAACTAACTAGTTCTGGGACTATGACTAACTCAATTTTTCAGATTTTGTGTGTCTTTGTGGCACAAGTTTGCACATAATAAAATCTTATCGGATTTCATTGCACAGTGTTACACACCTCAGCTCCTGTTGCTGGTAATGCAGGTTTTATGGTATTTTAAAACCTATTATGATATTACTGGGAATCTGCTGCAACATCAGACATTTGTCATTGACATCAGTAAGATGGTAAACCAATGATGTAATGTGCTCCAGATGTACATCTGGTTTAATGTTGCCGATTATATTTGACCCATAGGTGGAATGCATCATGTTATCTTGCATTTGTGCAAATGATACTTATTCCACAGGGAAGAAGACCACCTAGGCAGAATAAATAACACCTTCTCAGTGAAAGCATATCATTAGCTGAAATTCAAGAAATGACAAATGTTTTGTTTGACTGAAAGTTGCTCTACAAGATTTTGAGGTGGAAATATTTTGGACATAGAAATGACAGTTTTCATAGATTCATATTTAGTGCTGTTCGTTATGATAGGGCAGATCACTGGAGACAGACTTTTTTATATTTAAAGTAAATAGTTCACAGTTTATACTAATCACTTTTGCTTGTTTGAAAAATAAAGGACAAACAATTTATATTTTCCATTGAAGCAGAAAGTATGACACATGCATTGTATTCTGGATTATATGCTTCTCTCAGATCAACTACAGATCTTTTACAATGGGCCATATGTTATCTTTTCCCCCATACAAACATGCAAAAGGGGAGGACTTGCTGCAAAATATACACAGCTTTGGATGGACTGCAATTGTGCCCCGTCACAGCTGGGAGAGGTTTGACATATGTCCACAAGGTTCACACTTGTAGACAAACACTCAAAGAGTACTGAATAGGTTAATTCTACTGTTAACAAATGCCAAAACTGCAAGAAATTAAACTACCAATAGCCCACACATCAAAACAAACCCAGCCCTAACCTCCCTCCTTACTCCCCAAACTCCCCTCCCCTCCATTTATGCTGACAAATTTATAAAGTTTCGTATACCAGAAGCAGACAACTTAATGCTTAAGAGTGAAACTTCTGAGGCAACACTGGCTTTAATTTATTTCCAAGTGCCCTTTTATTCTAATAACACTATGAATTAAAGCCACACCATCAGCCTGCATGTTTTTCTTTAGTTCTGAATTTCCACTTTGCTGGTTCTTAGTCAACCCTTTTACATTATTTAAATGTAGTGCTTTTGCAGTTCAATAGTACTCCATGGCTTTCTCAGGCAAATGCTGTGGATTGCTTGATAAGAATGTTGACTGGTTAGAAGTTGTCACCGTTCATTCCAAAAAACTGTTCCTGAGAAACTGTCACAATAGAAATATATTGCAACTTGGCTACCTGGTGCACCGTCGATTTCCTATCTAATATAATACCATGATTGTATAGTATGTGATTTTGTGCTTTATTGCTCCCTAGGATATTAACTTTGATGTTTTAAGCATTTAATTCTATGTCTGTGAGTTTTAATCCCTCCACAGAGCTCTCTCCTATTTATCAGTTTGTCAGAATTCACTCCCCAGTGTTTGTGTGTGCCTAGCTAACTTTATTTAAGAGGAAAAAATAGGATTACTTCATCGTAAGTTGAAACAAAAGTTCCAATCTCTTAGATATGTAAAGCATATTTCTAGCAGATTTAGTGCCATCTAGGAAAGTGCTCCTTAAAACACATTTGTACTAGGGCTGTCAAGCTATGAAAACAATTAACCACGATTAATTGTGCTGTTAAACAATAATAGAATACCATTTATTTAAATATTTTTGGATGTTTTCTACATTTTCAAATATATTGATTTCAATTACAAAACAAAATACAAAGTGTACAACACTCACTTTATATTTATTTTTGATTAGAAGTATTTGCACTTTAAAAAAACCCAAAAGAAATAGTATTTTTCAATTCACCTAACACAAGTACTGTAGTACAATCTCTTTATCATGAAAGCTGAATTTACAAATGTAGAATTATATACATAGAAAAACAAACCTGCATTCAAAAATAAAACAATGTCAAATTTTAGAGCCTGCAAGTCCACTCAGACCTACTTCTTGTTCAGCCAATCGCTCAGACAAACAAGTTTGTTTACATTTACGGGAGATAATGCTGCCTGCTTCTTGCTTACAATGTCACCTGAAAGTGAGAACAGGCATTCTCATAGCTCTGTTGTAGCTGGCGTTACAAGATATTTACATACCAGATGCACTAAAGGTTCATATGTCCCTTCATGCTTCAACCACCATTCCAGGGGACATGTGTCCATGCTGATGACAGGTTCTGCTTGATAACAATCCAAAGCAATGCGGACCAACACATGTTCATTTTCATTATCTGAGTCAGATGCCACTAGCAGAACATTGATTTTCTTTGTTGGTAATTCTGGTTCTGTAGTTTCCACATCAGAGTGTTGCTCTTTTAAGACTTCTGAAAGCATGCGCCACACCTTATCCCTCAGATTTTGGATGGTACTTCAGATTCTTAAATCTTTAGAAATCTTACATTGGTACCTTTTTTGTGTTTTGTCAAATCTGCAGTGAAAGTGTTCTTAAAACGAACATGCGCTGGATCATCATCCGAGACTGCTATAACATGAAATATATGGCAGAATGTGCGTAAAACAAAGTGGGGGACATACAATTCTCTCCCAAGGAGTTCAGTCACAAATTATTTTTTTACCGAGAGACATCAGCATGGAAGCATGTCCTGGGGAATGGTGGCTGAAGCATGAATGGTGGCTGAAGCATGCCAATGCCTGCTACAAAAGTGCCATGCAAATGCCTATTCTCACTTTCTGGTGACATTGTAAATAAGAAGAGGGCAGGATTATCTCCTGTAAATGTAAACAAACTTGTTTGTATGAGCAATTTGCTGCACAAGAAGTAGGTCTGAGTGGACTTGTAGGCTCTGAAGTTTTACATTGTTTTGTTTTTGAGAGCAGTTATGCAACAAAAAAAATCTAAATTTTTAAGTTGCACTTTCATGACAAAAAGATTGCACTACAGTACTTGTATGAGGTGAACTGAAAAATACAATTTCTTTTTTTTAAATAATTTTTACAGTGCAAATATTTGTAATAAAAAGTAATATACACTTTGATTTCAATTACAACACAGAATACAATATATATGAAAACAGAAAAACATCCAAAAATATGTAATAAATTTCAATTGGTATTCTATTGTTTAACAGTGTGATTTAAACTGCAAGTAATCACAATTAATTTTTTAATCACGATTAATTTTTTAATCGCAATCAGTCGACAGCCCTAATTTGTACTCTACAAGGAGGAAGGTTGGCCTAATGGCTAAGGCATTGGAACTGAGCTCAGGCACTTGGGGTTTGATCACTGGCCTTGCCACAAATGTGCTATGTCACACAAGGCAAAAAACAAATCTTTCTTTGCCTCAAATCACCATGCATAAAATGTGGAAAAAATACTACTTTTCTCCCATCCTTAGTTTGACTTGTCAGTGTGGATTGTGATTATAAGGTCTTCAGGAAAAGGGCTCTCTCTCATTATGTTTGTACAGTGCGGCCTCAATCTCAGTGGTACTATAACAAAGATAAAAAATGTAATAAATTATATCAAATTGCATGAGATAACTATGTTCTCCTACCCTCCCACCTGACATTCAGCGGCAAGTAGAAAGTTTGTTTTTATTCATCTCTGATTTCTCATTCAAAAACTGTAAAACATTTACTAATCCTCCTCCAAAACATATGCCATAAGTCTGCCGAATGGTAGGTTATCTCAACAGTAACTGATTTGAGTCAGAAAGCCTACCCACTAGGTCAACAGGCTACACTTCTAGCTCTGAGCAACTTAAATAAAGGGAAGGAAGGAGAGTGGGGTACAAGTATCCCAATGGGAAAAAAATTCAGCCAGAACTCCTTGGGGAGGGGGATGTTTGGGGAGTGCATGGTGGAGTGGGGGCTCTGATGCTGTTTGAAAGGGTGGGTATTCCATTCCCCTCCCTTCTGCTTTGTGCTAGCTCAGAACTGCTGACTAGTGCACAGTAGAGGGATCTACTCTCCCCACCCACTTTGTGAAATCTAGTGTCACAATTATGGCTGACCTTGGGGTAAAAGGTGATTGTGTGTGTATGGGTCTCCTCAAGCCTTATCCTATGTAGATATTTATACAGAACTCATCAGTGGAGTATCTGACCAACTGAAACAAAATTAAATAAAGTCAGCAAAATCTAACACCACATTGTTTTAGGACTTATTATCCCCCCCCCACACTTCTAACTTCTAACGTAAGGAGTCCTTCTCCAATGTCTTTCCAACAGCATCATCGATTGTTTGGTAGGTTTTTGTTTGCTTCTCCCTGTTGTCCTTTGATTGGGTGAGCCTTATTGAGCTATGAGAATGACACCTGAAACTGAGCAAGATCACTTAACTCTCCACTCCCTCCCCAATGTAATCTGGTAATCATTTCAATGTTTTTTAAGAGACCCCACTCTTCATTGGACGCAATCACAGTAAACAAAGCTGAGATAGTTCAGAGAAGATGCAATGCCATGAGACCTTGGTCATACAGAGACATTTCTGAGTCCATAGCTCCTAGTTATCAGTCTGGATAGTAAAGAATTAAACTCAAGCATCCTATTTTGGAGAAACAAGTGTGCTCTTGAATTTTCTGGACCTGTTTAATGCACAAGTGATATAATTATGCTGTATGTATTGAAAAAGGATTTGATGAACTGTTTCCTAAATTCATGATACCTGCAAAATCAGGTAGAAAACTTCAGAGACATTTGCTTTTGTGGTAATAGCAGTGTGGTTTTATGGTGCAAATTTAGTACCTGTGAAAGTGAGCTACAGAAAAACAAGTGTGTGCAGACAAGCACTGTGCAAATTTCTCTGCACAGCTCTGCCACTACACGAGTTCTCACAAGCTACAGTTCTTTTGGTTTTTTGCAAATAGATTGTTTATACTTGCCAAATTATGGTAGTTTTGTAATTTGCACAAATGAGGATTAGGATGAGACCATCATATTCATTTTCACATAAGATTTAAATTGACCTGAGAATTTGATTTCCAGTCTCCATAAATGAGATTACTAACCCACTACTCCAGCGAGGCTCTTGGGTCTTTTGCTATCTAGAAATTATGCCCTCACTTAAGTATAAATATTTATAAAACCTTTGATCTTTAAAATGTGAGAATTGTCTTTTTGTTTATAATTATAAAAATATCCCAAACCCACTAATTGAATGAATCTTTCAAATGTGAGTAATTTTTTATTTGAATTCTACATCCTTAGGTATTATGTAACAATTAGTAATGATGTGATGGATAATTTTTTTGGAACAGTTCCTGATTCCATTACTCAACTACTCCATCGACCAGTAATTATGAATCATATCTTTAATTAGCTGCTGCTCTTCAGAAACATATGAAAGCCAAGGGCATAAAGTAATTGGCATAAAAGTTTTCCTAATTAATTTATCTGTCCATGTGAGTAACCACAACTGGAGTCAGGGGAACATTTATAACTCCAGGAAGGCCAGCCCTAAAACCCAATGTCAAAGGAGATTTATATTTGTGAATTATAAAAAGAACAACAAGCCACAAAATTACATTATCCCCAACTCCAACAATACAGTCCATAATGTGTGGCTCAGAGATGAGCAAAAAGTTTTTATTGATCCAATTCATTTTCATCATATTCTCCAGTGAGTCTTTCAAATCTCTCCGGCCGTTTCCCTCATTCTACAATGTAACAGTAATCAAGCACATTAAGCAATTCATTAAACAACAGTCCCACTGACCACAGGGAGTATTGCAGCTAACATTCATTAGGCAACTAGCAACTTTATTTAAGCAGTACAGAGCTCTGAAGAGCAAAACTAAATCCTTTGTCTTTCAGTGCAAGCCTACTGCCCACCAATGCTGTGCTGTATGTGGCTTTCAAAAACTATAAAGCCTCAAACCTTGCTGGCACAGACAATGCCTTTTTATAAGCTGCAGCCACTGAAAGAAGTCAAACTGGAACTGAGGTAATGTGTCCTGTTTTAATTCTGAACTGACCAGAAATTAAGTTAAAATCTGATCTCAGTGCTGAGCATGGATAATTAAGATTTATGTTGGATATAAAAAATAAACCTTAAAATATTAATGTTTAGATCCTAGAGTTTCAGATTTGGCTTCAAGAGGGCAAAAGGGATAGACCAACTGGATATGTTCAGATGCATCTGAAAATCCTGGCTTGCATGACATTCCTAATAAAAATGCTAAATATTGTCCTTCATAACAAGTGAAGAGATGCTGAAATAACAGAAAGGAAGGCTTCCCTCAAACTGATTGTAAGTGTCCAGACAAAGTTATACTTTCATCTGGGCAATGGACTTGTGTGCTTCTTAAAACCTAATTTAGAAAGGTGCTAAGTTTGTGTCTGTTACTTGTTTATTGTAATGTCCTTGGACAATGAGGGAATCCTTACAGCACAAGAATATTGGAGGTTTTTTTTAAACTTTATGTTTTTAAACAGAATATAGGAAAACTATAATTAATGGGGACAAACAACATTGGTCAAAATTAATGCAAGTGTAAAATGCTTCCATAAAAAGCTGAGCTCTTTTCCAAATAAGTTGAAACATAGAATTGCCATACTATATCAGGCCAGAGGCGAAGTAAGGTACTTCCTTAAATATCACAGATTTGTTGGCAGGGTTTCATGGAAGGAACATAGGAACACACCTAAAATTCCCAGCCTTCCTTTCCCCACATTATTATTATTTTATATTGTTCTTAATACTACCGTAGAAAAGGCAAAATGATTCCTATCCTCGGCTGGTGTAATCAGCATAGTTGATTGCAGTGGAGTTCTACCAAATAAGGATCAGGCTCACTGAATCCCATCCTTCAGTTTAATTTTTGATAGCCTGTACCATGGTATTCATGATACTCCCTATACCAGCTATCGGGAAAACTGTGACTGTTGCAGTAAAGTTATGTAAATAAAGAGTTTTTAATGGCAACCACTGGTACGTGAGTCAGCCCTGCTGTAATTCAGAACTGTGGTTCTAGGGAGTCTAAATATTTGAAACCTAATGATTAAGTCGCTAAGCCAACTTCTCCAGAGTAATTTTTCCTTTTAAGACACAAAGCTTTCTTTCTAAATCTTGTCTCACTGGCAAGATCTCAGCATAATTCTCTCTAGCCCATATCTATTGATTGAGCCACTGAGATGGTGCCATCAGTAAATACAAAAAAGTCCCCATTTTACTCTGCATTCTGCAGCAGAGATAATAAAAACAGATCATGTGCCAAGATTGATAGATTGGTGCATTGAGCTGCTTTATGGGAAACCTGGGTTCAAGGCTAAACTCTGACTCACACACTAGGCAGAGACTGAGAGTATAACAGAGGTGAAACCTTCAGCCTCTGATAAAATGGTGATCTATGAGACATTGCTCATGAGAACTCCTCAGTGGCATTTTTAGAGTGAAGGTGACTAAACTCTCTTGACCACAAGGCTTCCAACTGTGATTTAATATGGCAAAGAGAAGGAATGGAAACTGCAATAATACTGGCCAAAAGTGAAATTAGAGGGTAAAAGCTCCAGGATCCACATTTGGACCATGCCTGAATCTTAGAGTCCCATCTTAGGAAGGTGAGACATGCCTTAAAATATACCCAGTATCCCCACCAACAATCAGAAAGTATATCATTGAGGAAAAATATTCCAAATATTCCACAGAGCTCTTCTGCAGGTCTGGGAAAGGTACTCATTGTCACAGCTAAATAGACACAGGACAGATTGTTTAGTATAAATAGTTAACACATATGGCAAGAGACCATTCACGGTGATGTGTCTAGTTAACACCTCTGTGGTCATAGGACAGAAAAGGGGGATTAATGGGTAATAAATTGTTGTAGTAAGCCATAAATCCAGTGTCTCTATTCAGTCCATGATTTTTAGTGTCTAGCAAAGTTATGAATGTAAGCTCCCAGGCTTGTCTTTTGTAGGTGTTATGAAGGTTTTCTTTGAGGAGGAGGATTGAGAGGTCAGAAAAGGAGTGATTACTTTGTTGGTGATATGTTGTTTTGTCTAATTACCTTGTGAGCCTTGCTATTTAATAATACAGTTTACAGTCAAGTTTCCTGTTTCCATTTTTAGAGCTATGCTTGCCTTCTGTGACTCTGTGAGTAGCATCCGATGAAGTGAGCTGTAGCTCACGAAAGCTTATGCTCTAATAAATTTGTTAGTCTCTAAGGTGCCACAAGTACTCCTTTTCTTTTTGTGATAGTCTAGTTATCTAGCTTTCATGCTGAGTCAAAGGATTTTAATTTCTTCACTTTTGACTTCTTAAAGGTAAAGCTGGAATGGGGCAGTTCTGTCACAGAAGGGTTCCCCTTGAAAGTCTGAAGGAGCTTGTATACTTGCTGCAGCCTCAAAATTTTCTTCAGGGAGGTGACTGAAAATAGGAAGGGAGATTTGAAGAGGATACAGTATCAGCTTTAGGTGTGGAAGATGACATAGCAAACCCATTGCACTACATGCAAAAACATCTCTTATTAAGATAAAAAGGAGACAAAGTTTATACTACTCTCCCATCGCAGAAAATGAGTAGTGGCCCCTTCCAGTCAAAATGGGATTATGTTAGCAGAGATACAGAAGACACTATGTAGCTTGACAGTGAAGAACCAAAGACAGTTAATAAATACAGATCTTCAGATTCTACTGCTCTCCAATCCCCACCATTCACAAGCATGTCATTCATAAAAAAACCCACTAGAAAATAAGATACTTATCTCACTCAGACTTCTTGGCAGCTCTTGGATGAGAATCTGTTTCCCTGCACGCTTAAGTATTAAGGGTTAATGTGAACTCCGATTGCACATTCGCAGCTAGGCAGTTCAAAGTTTGTACAATAGCTTAAGTTCTGTGTATTGTGTTCCTTATTGTATGAGGTTTGTGATTACAGCTCCATCAAACTACCCATGGAAAACAACTGTAATGACTGATTTTATTAGCAAAAGAAAATATTAGAAAAATATCTAGTGTAGAAAACATATGCAGTTGAATGATTATATTTCCTAAAGTACCGTGCACGTGATACAGCCATATAAATTCAGTACTTACTAGTGTATACAGTTCATTATATATGATGGAGGGCAGTGAAATACCAGTTTTATTTTCATTGAAAAAAGAGGGGCTATAAATAATGAGAGGTGAAGCCTCAAGAGATTAGGCACATCCTATTTAAAACTACATTAAAAACAAATACATTGTTTTAATATTAAGGTTGCAAAGTCAAGCACACAAAAGTTAGTATGTGACCATTCTGGCATTTCCTATTTCTCAAATCATACAACAGAACACATTTCTTCCTACTCTTAGACATGTGTATAGCATGCTATAGTATTTCTTTCTATAAACCAGAGGATTAGTATTGTTATACTTGATTGTGTTTAAACTTTATTTTATATATTATGCATTACAAAAGAATCTCAGATTTCACTTTAAAAAAAAAGGATGTTTCTAACCCTTGTGATTATGATTAAAAAGAACTTGATATCATCAACCCTAATGGTAAAAAAAAAAGGAAATCAAATAAAAAGGACTCCAACTTCCCCCCCACATCAGGTTTCTGAAGCCTGACTAATGGTTTTTGAATTTTGGGGATTGGTAATGCTGAGATGAGCATCAAAAGTAGAATGCCTCTGATAATAAAAGATCATATATCCATGCAAACCACCTCAGTAACAGACTGCAAAAAGAGAAATAAAGAAATAGTGTATTTTAAACAATAAAAATATAGAACTCCATAAGTGTGGCCTTAACTTTGGAAGGGTTCAAAAGAGACAATTTAGATCAAGTCTATTGGATTATGTGAACTCCATGCTCAAGAATATTTTGGTGAGCAGAAAATGCCTGCTGTGGGGGAAGGAAGGGGAGGAACAGGCTCCCTGGACCCCTCCCCCACCAGGTCCACTGTCCGTTGTTCTTCTCCCCCAGTTGGCAGCCTTTGGGAAATCTCTCTGGAGG
The DNA here is from genome assembly GCF_009764565.3 of Dermochelys coriacea. NCBI lineage: Eukaryota > Metazoa > Chordata > Testudines > Dermochelyidae > Dermochelys > Dermochelys coriacea. Next base: position 75,398,272 of record NC_050070.1, on the reverse strand, counting down.
CTACCACCCACAGGGTGGCTCCTGTTCTTCCCTTCTTTTTGCAAGAGGGGAAGATCTGGCTGACACAAGGACAAGCCTCTCAGGCAGCTCCTAGAAAGTCAGTTTTAAGGGCTCGGTCTCTCAGAGTCTATTGCCCCTTTGTGGGATTTACCTTCAACCCCTCTTCCTGGGGCTATTGCTCTCCCATCAGTCAGGGTGCCTTTAGGAGAGATGCATCTCACAGCTGTCTCCTCCTTGACTAGACTTCCTCTGTTTCCAGCAGTCCCTGGTCAGAGTAACCTTCCTCCTGTTTACCACCCCTTTCTGTGGTAAGTTTCCTCTTTTAAGCTCCTCCCCCTCCAGGCTGAGCAAGCCTTGCAGGTGTGTCTCATTAGTGTGGAACAGGCCCAGAGGAGCTCCTTAGCCTCTTTCATAGGAGGGTGAAGGCAAGTCCCTTCACACCTCCCAAAAGTTAAATTCTCAGGGCAAGCTGCAGGCATTGTCTGTAGTGTGGCAGGCCTCAGAGCATGAGATAGTCTTAACCTCACCTAAACGTATTGGAAACAAACCAGTCTAATGGACCAGCTACATCAATGCATTTCAGGGATTGCTGTATCAGAAAATGGGGGAAGTGTAAATGTCCCTTTCATTGCTGGAGGGAAAAAAGGTAGAAAACATCTCATTTAAACATGGCAGGCTAGATCATAGAATGCAATCAGTAATAGAACCAATACATAGAAGCGATGACACGATTTCTTTCTTGGGGGAGTTGAAGCTAGATCATTAAGAGTTTGACGCATGTGTAATTAAAGCTGGGAAGAGCATGAATTGCACAACAGAGATTTTAGAAAAATCAAATGAGAGCGAAAAAATATGAATGTTGGGAATTCTGAAAGGAAGGGAGGAACTGACTCTATTGCATTCATAGACAATTTTTTGCCCAAATTGTTCAATATAAGAAATGAAGACACTCATGCCACATGAAGAAGAGTTATCACATACCAGCTTGACAGTCTATAGATGCAACAGGCAAAGGGGGAAACAATGGAATGGTCAGCATTGCAGAGCAAGATCACACACTCAAAGAAGCATGACAGAGGAGAGATTTGGAATATAAACCACATCAAATCCTTATATTTCCATACAAAAGTCTGTCACCGCAGAGCAGACCAAAGGAGAAGACCTTGGTGATGAAGCCCTATACAACAGAGGGAGTAGATGCACCTAACAAAATAGAGAATTAAACATTAGGGGAAAATATTTCATACAAAATAAAAAATACATTGACAGGGAGTTAAGATGGCACAGCAAAGCACTTTGAAACCAGGAAATGGCAAAGTTGATTGCACAGTTTTAGCTACAGCCTTTCTTGCATCATCCTTATTACTTGGTGTTTTGTTACACATACTTTTTGTCAAATAATGCAAGGTTTATAAAAATTAAACTTTAGGTATACATCACTGGCATTTTGTAGTGATGTACTACTGTGCATATGAGAGACATAGTCAAGTGCTATTTTTCAAATCATAAATATCATATACAATTTTTCTACAACCTTATGTACACACACATATCCTGATGCTCTCTCTCACTCTCTCTCCACCATGATTAATATAGTTGCAGTATTGGGTTTCAATTCTAATTTCTATGTTACTTATAGAACTGGAAGAGTGGGATGTAAACTAGGACTGGACTGATCTATAAGCACTTTATAAAGGTAGGTGCCAGGGATGAGTTCCATTTTACAGATGGGGTCACTAAGGAACAAAATATTTCAGTTATTAGTCAATATTCATATGCACATCTTGTAACATGCAGCTTGCCTCAGTCACACACATATATATATATATAGGAACCAATCTACTGCCCCAAGTCAAAGAAACTCTCAAACCAGCTTAGCAGGCATAGAAGCAGTTTCAGGAGGTATGGCAGCTTTGGGGGAAAAGGGCCCAGCTGGGACCACCTCCTCTTCCAGACCCAGAACAGTGTATGAGTGACCCTTCGCACTGCCCTGGGGGTACTATGCATTCTCCCCTTGACCCACGTGGGCTGGGGCAAGAGAAGTATTCCAAAAAGGAGCCAGCTCCTAGGTCACACAAACTCTTCAGCTAGCAGGAGCAAACACAGAAGCAACCTCCGCAGGTGCAGCAGAGACCAGTGGATGCTGATGATGTCATGGAACTACTTTCCACAGACTTCATCTAGACATTCTCTCCCTTATGCTGATCAGCTATCTGCTCCAAACCCTTTCCTCGCTGTCTCTTCAACTCAGTCTCATTCCTCTTGGTCTTGATACCCTTCTCCCCGACCCCTCAGCTCCTCTCAGGTTCTCTCTCTCTCTCTTCCCTTAGCTTTCCACTTCACAAATCCTCTCCTCATAATTAAAACCAAAAGAAATAAAAAATCATGGCATTAACTTGCAGACCACCGTTCTGTTCACTCAGCTTGTACGTTCTATCCCTCTCCTGTACCCTTTGTCTGTTTCGTCTATTTAGACAGCAAGCATTTGGTGCAATCTGTCTCCAATTCTGTGTTTGTACAGTACCTAACAACACAGGGATCTGTTCTCAGTTAACCCCTGGGCACTACTGTAATAAACATAGTAAATTTACTGTATAGCTAAATTTGCTATCCACACATGTTCTGCACAGCCTACTTTCCTTCTGAGTGTTGCTCAAAAGTGCTAAAATCATACAAAATAAGTGTCAGGTCTTGATTTTCACAAGACAGGGTTTATTAGGTGTATTGCTTCCAAGCTACCAAATGTTGCTATGGATTTGCTCTGTCTGAATTAATATGACTATGCACTTATGCATAGTCATATTAATTAATTAATTAATATGAATTAATATGACTATGCACTTTTTCGTCCTTGGATTTAAAAGTGCCTCGCAAAAGTGGATACACAGAAATAGAGCCATTTTACAGACATTATAGCCAAGCACCTAGATCTGATACTTTCCTAACAGGCACTGTGGTTTACTGGATGAGACTTGGATTCTGTTCCCACCTCTGACACAAACTTCCTAGCTAACCTTGAGACACCTCTCCGGTTCTCAGTTACCCCATCTGCAAAATGGGGGAATATGATATTTGCGTCGTAAGATGTGGATCTGAGGCCTTGTTAAGCATGGATGAGAAGCATATGGGTGAGAGCTTTTTTTAAGTGGCAGAAGGCTGAATTAGAATTCATGGTCTTGTGGATCAGAGCCCAATTCTCCTTCTATGCTGTAGGGTTTTAGAAAAGGACCTTTTTCATCTGCTCTTGTATCAATCTGTGCTATGAAAACTTCCCTCATTAAGAGCAGGTGTCCTTTCTAGCCCTGCCCTATTTCACACAGCACAGAGAAATGCACCAAACATCCTGAGCAAGTTTGTAAACCCTAAACTGTGATATCATGCACAAAGTGCTTGTTCAAAGTATATTTTTAAAACTTCTATACATTTCACACATCACAACTTATCCTCAGTAAAAGGCACATCTGTGAGCTAGGGACACTTATTTTGCCAAATTTAAAGTCTCTATCATCTCCCATTGAAGTGCTGGGGCTTTTTTAAAAAGGCCCTTTTTAATTATGGAAAAAGTATATTTCTACTCTCTTACTTCTTGAAAATGGGCCAACTGATTATTCCCAATCTTTCAAAGAAAGTTTGCCTCTGCAATAAGACCATACCTGCCAAATATCAGTCCAAAACTAAAAAGATTAACATAGTTATAAGCAACTGGAAACAAATCTTTTGTACAAAATTAACTCTAGGCATCTCTGCATTCCTTTTTATCTAGTGGGACACTGTTTGTCCTTCACCTGTTGAAAACAATTCAAGTTAATAGGGAATTATAGTAAGTGACTCTGATTTATTTGACTAAGACAGAATAATAGTTCATCAGTACTGATTAGTAATCGAAGGCATTTTATTAACATAAAATATAAGGCTCATGCATAATGTGATGTTCTGTTTTCTTTCTCTAAAATCAATAAAAGCTAAAAACAATGATAATAGTGATATCATTAAAATGTTAGTTCTTAAAGTTAAAACAAGTTATATCTTGTTTTTTCTTTACCACAGAGAAAGGCCACACTAACTTAAAATTGAGATGATTATATATATATATATATATATATATATAGATGTCATTCTGAAGGCATTTGGAGATGATATTTAATTTTATTGAGGTAATAATAATATATATTATACTGCTACTTTTGACCTGCCCTTTTCAGGAAAATACTGAAGCAAGTACAACTACTTGGTATATCCCTTTAATTCACTCAATGTGATATGTAATCTTTGCACAGTTTTTTAAGCTGAGTTATCAAATGTGCACATAAATCAAGGAATTTATTTCCATAAAAATAAAGATACAGAACTCTTTCTAATTAGAAGGTGCTTCACGATTTTTCACAAGAGTCTATAATTAAAGGTCTCTCAAGATCATAGAAAGTTTGTTTCCAGTAGATCTTTTGTTTTATAAGAGAGTTTGCTTGCCATGTATTTTTTCAAGACTTTACAAATTGAATATATGTATCATTGTATACACTATAAGTGAGATTGTCACTGTCCCCTGCATCAGTGTGCAATTCAGAGGGCAACATATAGAGCTCTCCTTACATCTGCATATGGTACAATGGCAGTTCCTGGGCTCCTGAATAGAAGCACTGCTCTGAACTAGCATTGCTGCCAGTGCTAGGGGTACAGCTCAGGCCCTCTGAAGAGGCCAGCAGAGCCGGCATTGTCAGGGGTGCACCGTTTAAGGATGGTAGAGCAGATACACTTTCCTGGGACTTCTGGAAGCATAATGTTTCCTCTAGGAACCCCACAGGAGTAATGTGACTGTGCACCACCCCCAAGTACAGATTCGTTAGGAATATCTCAGTTGAGCCCTTAGGGTATGTCTACACTACGAAATTAGGTTGAATTTATAGAAGTCGGTTTTGTAGAAAGCGTTTTTATACAGTCGAATGTGTGTGTCCCCACAAGAAATGCTCTAAGTACATGTAGTCGGCGGACTGTGTCCACAGTACCGAGGCAACCGTCAACTTCCGGAGCTTTGCATTTTAGGTAGCTATCCCACAGTTCCCGCAGTCTCCTCCGCCCATTTGAATTCTGAATTCAGTGCCTGATGGGGCTAAAACATTGTCGCGGGTGGTTCTGGGTACATATCGTCAGGCCCCCGTTCCCTCCCTCCCACCGTAAAAGCAAGGGCAGACAATTGTTTTGCGCTTTTTTTCTTGAGTTACCTGTGCAGACGCCATACCATGGCAAGCATGGAGCCCGCTCAGCTAACCATCACCATATGTCTCCTGGGTGCTGGTGGATGTGGTACTGCATTGCTACACAGCAGCAGTTTATTGCCTTTTGGCAGCAGACAGTGCAGTATGACTGGTAGCTGTCGTTGACGTAGTCCTGGGTGCTCTTTTAGCCGGGCGCCTGGGCAAACATGGGAGTGTCTCAGACAGGTCATTTCCCTTGTTTCGTCTCATGGCAATTGAGTCCTACCGGCAGTGCACTGTCTTTTAATCTGCAGCCAGCAGAAGATGATGGCCAGCAGTCATATTGTACCGTCTTCTGCCAAGCACCCAGGAGATGATGATGGCTAGCAGTCGTACTGCACAGTCTGCTGCCAGCAAGATGTATAAAGATAGATGAAGTGGCTCAAAACAAGAAAAAGACCAGATTTGTTTTGTATTCATTTTCTCCTTCCTCCCTCCCTCCCTCCCTCTGTGAAATCAATGGCCTGCTAAAGCCAGTTTTGAGTTCTATCCTTGAGGTTTTGAGTTCTATCCTTGAGGCGGCCATTCAGTTGCTCGCAAAGCCACCCCCTTTGTTGATTTTAATTCCCTGTAAGCCAACCCTGTAAGCCATGTCGTCAGTCACCCCTCCCTCCGTCAGGGCAACAGCAGACAATCATTCCGCGCCTTTTTTCTGCACAGATGCCATACCACGGCAAGCATGGAGCCTGCTCAGATCACTTTGGCAATTAGGAGCACATTAAACACCACACGCATTATCCAGCAGTATATGCAGCACCAGAACATGGCAAAGCGAAACCGGGCGAGTAGGTGACATCAGCGTGGTTACGAGAGTGATGAGGACATGGACACAGACTTCTCTCAAAGCACGGTCCCTGGCAATGTGGGCATCATGGTGCTAATGGGGCAGGCTCATGCAGTGGAACGCCGATTCTGGGTCCGGGAAACAAGCACAGACTGGTGGGACTGCATAGTGTTGCAGGTCTGGGATGATTCCCAGTGGCTGTGAAACTTTTGCATGCATAAGGGCACTTTCATGGAACTTTGTGACTTGCTTTCCCCTGCCCTGAGGCGCAAGAATACCAAGATGAGAGCAGCCCTCACAGTTGAGAAGCGAGTGGCAATAACCCTGTGGAAGCTTGCAACGCCAGACAGCTACCGATCAGTCGGGAATCAATTTGGAGTGGGCAAATCTACTGTGGGGGCCGCTGTGATGCAAGTAGCCAACACAATCAAAGATCTGCTGATATCAAGGGTAGTGACCCTGGGAAATGTGCAGGTCATAGTGGATGGCTTTGCTGCAATGGGATTCCCTAACTGTGGTGGGGCCACAGAAGGAACCCATATCCCTATCTTGGCACTGGAGCACCAAGCCAGCAAGTACATAAACCGCAAGGGGTACTTTTCAATAGTGCTGCAAGCACTGGTGGTTCACAAGGGAAGTTTCACCAACATCAATGTGGGATAGCCGGGAAAGGTACATGACGCTCGCATCTTCAGGAACTCTGGTCTGTTTCAAAAGCTGCAGGAAGGGACTTTCTTCCCAGACCAGAAAATAACTGTTGGGGATGTTGAAATGACTATAGCTATCCTTGGGGACCCAGCCTACCTCTTAATGCCATGGCTCAGGCAGCCTGGAGAGTAGTCAGGAGCTGTTCAACTACAGGCTGAGCAAGTGCAGAATGGTGGTAGAATGTGCATTTGGACGTTTAAAAGCGCGCTGGCGCAGTTTACTGACTCGGTTAGACCTCAGCGAAACCAATATTCCCACTGTTATTACTGCTTGCTGTGTGCTCCACAATATCTGTGAGAGTAAGGGGGAGATGTTTATGGCGGGGTGGGAGGTTGAGGCAAATCACTTGGCTACTGTTAT